>NC_036629.1:2295491-2620074 GCF_900079805.1 Fusarium fujikuroi IMI 58289 | reverse complement strand
CAGCCTTTGACGCGTTTTGAGACTGGTGACGCGTCGTCTTCGCCGTCATCCTCGGCAGGTCGCTTTTTGGACTCATGCGTCGGCATTTCTTGAGTCAGCGCCTCTTCGGCTGATGTCTCTTCTACTGGTATCTCCCGACTTGGCTTCTGATGTTCTTTTGCCAAGGTGCTCATGTCGCTGGCCGATGCGCTCTCGCCTTGATCGGGCGCATGGTCAAAATCGTAAATGGGCTCGTCTGACAGTTCCGAGGATATGTCAGAGCTAAGTTCGATTATCGGCACGTGATCCTGCCTATCGCGCAGCTGATATCTGCTGCCCTCATTCGTGAGGACTTTTTGCGGTTCACGAGCTGGTGAGAGCTGCCGCGGTGCAGAAAGCCGAGGTAATTCTGGTTCCTCTGATTCTTCTTGTTGTGGGTAAGATATTGATTTCTGTTGTGACTTTGGTTTGGGTTTTGGAAGTAAGCCCGCAAGGGTATGTCGTCTGATTTCCTTGGTGGTCTCCCGCAAATGAGCGGCCAATTCACTGTGCGGATCAAGATGCCAGAGAGTGCGCTCGATAGTAGCGCGCAGCATGTGAAGATTCCCCTCCTCGTGAGCGGCGCGCTCAGCGGCGGTGAGCTTGGCCATGGCAGCTTGGGCTTCTCTTCTGGTGGAGGGTCGGTAGAGTGAGCTCATGAAGTGAGGGGAACGGGTGGGGACACGTGTTTAGAGCGATTCAGGCGATGCCATGGGTGGGTATTTTGATTTATCTCATGCAATCTCGATTTCTGTCCTGAGTGTAGATATGAGGTATTGTCTTCTTGTCATGTCTTTTGAGGCTGGCGTGAATAGGGTTGGACACGATCGGTCGGGAATATTAAGAGGTTGGTTTTATTTTTCAAGTGTCTCCACTTGGGACGGGGTCTTTTATTTATTATGCATGGTGAGCTGTCAATGCTACTGGAGCCTGAAAAACCGCGTGGTAGCATCCGGTGGGCCCTGTTGATAGCGATAAGCCAATCAGCTTGGCGATGACGACAGCAGATGACTCATCCCTGATTTGCGCTATGACGTCTATGGTTTAGGTTGACCACTCAAAGCACGATAACTCAGTGTTTCAGGTCTCCACTAAACTGTTTTTAGATCATCCAGGTCAGCCTCAGGGTAGCTTCGTCTCTTTACCCAGCATCTGCCAGCTTTCAAGGAGCTAAACAAGTGTTTTATATGTAACTGATAGTATTAAATATCTCTGGAAGATTTAAACTAGTCTCCGGCCAGTTTGCTGCTAAGATATTAGTCGAATAAAGTCACCAAAAGCGAATTGGTGGCATGTAGCCTGCCTTGAGCTTATCATGGCAGGCTGGAAATACTTCACGCTGTGGCTTTCCAAAAATCATGTTACACTGAGCACGACGTCACCGTCACTCTCGAACTATGAGCTTCTAAAATGTACACGGAGATGATTCTTGTAAATTATCTATGGTGCAGAGAGGTATGTCAGTCCAGGTATGTATTCAATTGTTCAGAGCTATCACTAGTCTAAGGTTATCACTCCTACATCAGTCCCTGTTGCTTGCTTTATCGCATAAGACACTAAATCCAACGTATCCTTGGGAACAAACAGCTCATCCGTAGTACCGATAACCTTATCGAAATGAGCCAAATAATCTTCCGGACCCGTCGCGCGAGAATGCCCAGGCACCGTAGCCAACGTCGTTCTCGCGGCTCTCCCACCACCAACACTAAACAGCTCTCCAGATACCGGACACTCCGCGCTGCACAACGCCACCACAAAATCCGCCACGAGATGCGTGTGGAAATACTCTCTCGTAATCCTCTTGATAACAGGCGACAAGTCCGACATGCGGGATGCTGCTGAGGGGAGAACGCCGTTGATCTTGATACCATGCTTGGGACTCATGCGCCCAAGATCGCGGGTCAAACCAAAGGTTGCGCCTTTGCTTGACACATAACCACCATCACCACCCGCTCCCATGCCGATGAGACTGTCAGACGAAGTATTGACTATCCTCCCATACCCTTGATTCTCCATGGTAGGATAAACTGCACCAATGAGCATAACTGTACCCAGCGCAGCGATCTCCCACGTCCGGCGGAAGGATTGGACGTTCACATTGTCATGTGAGCTAGCTTCACCAGCAGTGCCTGCATTGTTGACAAGGATGTGAATAGTTCCGTATGCCGCTAGCGTATCCTGCACAAGCTCTTGGACTTCGCTCTGGACAGAGATATCATGGCCATCTGCGATGGCCTCTCCACCCTTTGCTTTGATCTCATCAACGACGGTTTGCGCACGGGATATAGTGCCACGTTGGCCACTGAGAGAGCCCCCATAGTCATTGACGACTACTTTTGCGCCATACGACGCGAGCAGAAGAGCATACTCCCTGCCGAGGCCGCCTCCTGCACCCTGCGAAGAGTATCGTCAGTGCCATGATGGGTACAATCAGACGTGAAAAACCTACAGTCACGATGGCAACGCGGCCTTGAAGAGACGTCAATTTCGTTTGGGACATGGCCAGGTGTAATTTGCTGCTGGGAAAGGTCGGAAATTAATTGAACGGTAGGTGACAACCATGCTCGCTGGACTTGTTCTATAGTCAAGATTTCCCCGCACCCCGGGGCCGATTGTTTAGTGGCCGATAGCGCGCTGTTGAGTCAACGCCCGCTAAATCTCGGGTTTAGGGGACCTCGGTGGGCTTGAGTCAGTAAGCGAGTCAGTGGACTAAATCGCCAAGTGAAACCCCATTTGGCCAAGGACGAGTTGAGTGGTCTCGATAGATACGCCACTTAGCGATGTAAGAAATCTGGGGAATAGATGAACTAACCACAATCACTTCTCGGAGCGTTAAGAGTGTTGCAAGTGAAGCATTTGCGACAACATGACCGACTACAACACAATGTTCGAAGATACCAGATTGACAGCTTATCTGATCCTGCTAAAGTGTAAGTCGAACTCGAAACATACCAGAAGAAGGGAAATAGACACTGACAGTTGTTGCTCAGATTATGTGATTCCTAGGACTAGACTACGAGCCCTTATATCGCGGATTCTTGGGAAGCAAGAACCGACACTTCAGCATATGCTCGCCAATGCCACGATCCGATGGTGAGAATCAGTGGCCTCCCGTATGTTTCAGTGCTGAAATTGCCTCTAGGTTGTCATCTAAGCTATCAATACACCAATTTAGAGCTCTCAGCTCTGGCCAGTGTAATGCGATTGCTCTGCTGCAGAACTGCCCGACTCTCCTCGAAGAGAAAGCCACGGCCGAAACGGTACCCATTCTGTAAATACTTGATCGCTTCCATATTCTGACGAGAACAGATCGTGGGAGACGACTATCGAGGGCATTACCTGGCCAAATATCCTAATCCGACATACATCATATTCTATGTGTACGGAGGCGGCTTTGTCAGCGGCTCGCCAGGATCTGTGATGCCGTATCTGCTGCAATTGAGCGTTGAGCTCCAGGCCCGGGGGCTCAAAGCTGACATGTTTGTCGCAGAGTACGACCTCGCTCCAGAGTATCCCTATCCAGGTGCTCTGAGGCAAGTAGTCTCAGCATATCGATACATCGCCAGTCGGAATTTACCCATCATTCTGGCTGGTGACTCGGCTGGGGGCAATCTCTGCCTTGGGCTACTTCGACATCTGATCAAACCTCATCCAAGTATTCCGCCAATCGTACAAGCGCAGGGAGAGACCGGAAGTATCGCGGCAACTTGCCTGAACAGTCCGTGGGTCAATCTGCAAAACAATGGGGAATCATATCGACAGAATGCGAACCAGGATTGTCTCGATAAGGGCGCTCTCGATCGTTGGCGGAAGGCATACCTAGATGGGAAGCCCTTGGATGAATATGTGAACCCCATCGATTGCTTGAATGGTTGGAAAGAGATTCTGCCCAAGAACACGCTCTTTATAGCCGGTGACCTGGAGCTTTTTGTCGCCGATATACAAAAGCTGGCTCAGAACGTCCTTAAATTAAGTCTTCCCACTCTACGCCTTCCGTGATTTGAAACTGACTATTATAGCAGAGCGGTTATAATGATCTTGAAATGCACGTCGAGCCTAAGAAGGGGCATGTCTGGAGTCTGGTTGACTTTGGCAGTACACAGCCTGGGCTACCGGCGGCTCGGCATGAGCAAGAGGAAGATCACGTCTATTCTGGCATTCACTTACAGGCTGACTGGATTGCCGAAAAATGTCGAGTCTGAGTAGAGGAGGGCGGATATATTTTTAGTATATGTTTTGGAATCAGCTTTAGTTTGAAAGGACCTTGTGAAAGAGGCGAAACGAATCAAACATTGACACTGATGACTGATCCGTTACGCGTGAAACACATGGGCTTCTATCCGCAGAAGGTCTAATGAGCTACCAACTGTTTTACTTGAGATCAATGAACTCGTCGGCTCATGGCTCGAAGAAACCACGAAGTCTACTCAACGAATACCTTTATCACCATGCGTTGCATCACACTTGGTTTATGTCGAAGTTCTTGCAGATGCCTCTATTAGAGATAACTCAGAGTTCTGTAGACATGCGGGCAATAAGTCATAGACGGGATGATACTTAAGATAACTACTCGTTGTTAAAGTCAAGCTAATTACAAAGTACCAGTATAGGAAGCACCCAAGGTAGCTAGAAACCAGAACCTATCTGAACCAGAACCAGAACCATCCTAGGCAGTCTTATCGTCGGACCCCGTCGCCTCGCCCAGATGAGTCTTGTGGAAATGACGCGGCTTGACTTTGGCAGCATACAGATCATCGAGCTCTGCAGTTGTTCGGTTCTTGGTCTCAGGGAGCCAAACCCAGCAGCCAGCGAATCCGATGAGAGTGGTCGCACCAAAAATGAAGCCAACCTTGCCACCGAGGTTACCGGCATCTGGGTTGAACATATAGGGGAACACGAAACCAATCAGCCATTGAACGATGCAGAGGACGATGTTGGAAAGGCCTTGGGTTCGTGAGCGAAGACGCCAGGTTGGGATCTCTGCCACGACGGTCCATGCAACTGTACCCAAGGTGATCTGGTAAACAAAGCCCTGTCGAAATAAAATTAGCACAGATATGGTTGAGGGGGATTGTTGACTTACCCAGACGAACATGAAAGCAATGGTGACGAGATTCGTAGACCGACTACCAGGCAAAGAAGCTCCACCGACGATGAACAACGTGATTGCACAGATAAACTGTCCCCAAACAATAAGAGGCCGGCGACCAACGATAGTCAACAAGGGCCAAGAAAGGATGTTGGCGACAAACATGCTGCAGTTGTTCAACATGCTCAACAAGAAGGACATTTGTGCACCAAAACCAGCCAGTTGATAGTAATACGACTGATATCCGAGAACAAAGATGATACCACTGAGATACTGGCAGCCATAGATAAACATGCTGATGAGAGTGCGTTGTCTGTCAGGCTTTTGGAAGCACGATGCGTAGGAGACAGACGACGTCTCAGTTCGGTAGTCCTGCTCATGCTGAATAGTCTGCTCAATGACAGCAAGAATGGCCTTCTTATCGATATCCTTCGAATCGCCGTGGAGACGATCGAGAGACTTGACGGCAGCGTCTCGGCGCCCAGCACGAACTAACCAGACAGGTGATTCGGGGCAGAGCCAGACGGTAGGAAGAACGATTCCCGGAATGATCCATTGGCACACAAAGGGGACAATATAAGAGTCGCGATCGTTTCGGGGACCAAGTTTATACATAATTCCAGTGAAGAGCAGAGTACCACAGAACTGGATAAAGTTGGTCATGGCGGTGAGCCAACCTCGCAGTTTCAGGGGAGCAACTTCTGAAGCGTACAGAGGGCCGATGATGAGCCATGCGCCGATGGAAAGACCATTGATGGCCTTTCCAACTGTTAAAATGGGAAGAGAACCGTCGCGAGTCGAGTGGTATTGAAGACCAACTCCAACGATAGAAATGGCACAGAAGAGCATGTTGGTGTATCGGCGACCGATCTTGTCAGCCAGCCATCCAGTAACGGCAGCTCCTAGGACAGCTGCCAGCTGGGACACACCGCCGTAAAGGCTCTGCCAAGTAGCAGGGATAATGTAAATCGTCGTACCGCCTTGCGCAAGTGTAGTGCCGTAGTCCTCCCTTGAAGCCAGTCAGTATAAACACGAGTATGAGCCGAGACGTAAGAGTACTTACCGAAACTTGGGGATCGCGAGCAGATTGCCTGCGATGATGCCGTCTATGCCGTAGCCAAAAACAACAAGCTGGACGTACAAGATCCAGAGAGTACTTCGCCAGAAAACTCGAACGCTCTGGGCGAAGCTGAGGGTCTTCTCGTAGGCGATTTGGTTGGCAGCGGCTTCAGCATGATCCTCTGCCTGCTGCATCTCAAGGTGTTCAGCAGTAGTCATTGCTGTAGCCTCTTTCTTGGTATCCATGACAAATTATCTGACGAAAAGAGGTAATGAGTAGAAGAGAGATCTTGATTCCTGTAAAGGAAACAAGGTTCTGTTGGGAGCAGGAGAAACTCAAGAAACCTCGTTATTGACAAGGGGTTTTGTAGTTGAACACGAAACGCCACAATAATGAAACTGTGCGTTCTAGACAGCGTAGCGGTGCAGTGCTACTGGTCAATGGGCCTGGCTGGTTACCAAAGATCGAGGAGCTACCAGATCAACCCCATGGGGAAGCGGTCCTGGGCCACTTCTCTACAGGCCACGCACGATAGGGAACAGTTTCCCCGCGTGGAGATGTTGACTCGACTCGAGAGTCAGCTTTGCGGGGTTGGGGCTGCTAACCGCACTAGCTCCAGAGTCATGGGGCTAGCTTTGTCTGGGGTATGGAGTCAAGATTGGCGGTTGTCAACGCGGGGTCAGTTACCGAAGATCTGGATTTGTCAATCGTCTGATTGTTTTATGCCAAGACCCTGTACTTTATTTCTTTGCTGTTTCGTCGCAATCTGAGCTGATTTGTCTCTTCATACTCATCCTTGTCGACTCACTCAACCATCAAGATGACAGTCTCAAACGGGAACAGCTACGCAACAACCTTCGACAACCGGGTCGGTGGTACGCCCATTACTCGCGACAATGACGGTCCTTACCAGGTGTCTGAGCATATCCTATGCGCGCCAAGAAAGCTCCGAGTTGGATGTATAGGAGCTGGAGCTTCTGGGATCATGATGTGCTACAAGAAGGAGAAGGAATTTGGAGATGACATTGACCTGGTAGTTTATGAAAGTGAGTGAAACATGGTCCCTACGGAATATCCAACATAACCTAATCTCCAATTTCTCCAGGGTACCCCAAGCCAGGTGGTGTCTGGTACGCCAACAAGTACCCTGGTTGCCGCTGCGACGTTCCTTCGCCCGCCTATCAATACCCCTTTCACCCAAAAGCAGATTGGTCCAAGTACTATTCCCCGGCGGCTGAGATCCAGTCGTATTACGAGTCATTTGCCAGAGAGAAGGGTTATGTGGATAACTACATCAAGCTATCTCATCGCGTCGACAAAGCGACTTGGGATGAGCCCAATGGGCAGTGGATTCTGACTGTAACGGAGACCACTGATGGCCAAGAGCGAACTTTCGAGGACAGAGTCGACTTTTTGATCGCCAACATTGGCATCTTGAATACCTGGAAGTGGCCTGATATTCCCAACCGCGAAGCCTTCCGTGGACACATGACCCATTCAGCGGACTACGATACCAATCTTGACTTACAAGACAAGACCGTGATCGTAATTGGATCTGGCGCCTCTGCCATCCAAATTGTGCCAGCCATCAGGTCGACAGCAAAGAAAGTTATCTCATTCTATCGCACACCGCAGTGGATTGGACCCGGTTTACCCATGGAAGGCTACACGGACTCGGATGGACGAAACTTTGTCTGTGAGTTGAAGAGACCTCGCTTGTAGGCTGATCTAACATGGTTCTAGATACCGATGAGCAAAAGAAGCAATTCGCTGAAGACCCAAAGGCGTACTTGGAGCATCGGAAAGAAATGGAGACAAAGATCAATACGAGTTTCCGAAATAACATCGCGGACCACCCGAACCAGAAGATGGCTCGCGAGGTAAGTACACATACTGAACTCCCTTGAAAAGACTGCCAGGCTCTGACATTATCTGCAGTTTGTGGCTAAAAGAATGGCCAAGATTCTCAAGAACGATGAGAGATTGACCCAGCGCCTGATCCCAACCTTTCCCATGGGATGCCGTCGCCTCGGCCCAGCTGAAGGATTCCTTGAGTCTTTCCACGAAGACAACGTTGAACTAGCCGAAGGCGAAATCGAATCTTTCACCGAAAACGGTCTACGTGTTGCCGACGGAACGAAGTATCAAGCAGACGTCATCATTTGCGCGACGGGCTTCAACGTCAGCTTCAAGCCACATTTCCCTGTCATCGGCCGCGATAATGTGTCGCTTGGTGAGGCTTGGAAGGATGACCCAGCGGCCTACCTTGCACTTGCTGCGAGTGGCTTTCCCAACTTTATGTGTAAGTTAACTCAGTACACGGAGGACTCCAGGTGCTAACTGGCATGTAGTGGGTTCGCTTGGACCAAACTGTCCTGCGGGTCATGGATCGTTCATTACGGTCCTTGAAGCAGCGCAGAACTACATCTGCAAGGTCATCAGGAAGATCCAAACAGAGAACATCCTCACATTGGATGTCAAGCCTGAGGTTGTTGACGAGTACAACGAACATGTGCATGAGTGGCTGAAACGAACGTAAGTGACCCTCCATAACCGCCAGATCACATTGATTCGCTAACGCCTATGTTACAGTGTCTGGGCTGCCGGTTGTCGTTCGTGGTACAATCAAGGTCGACCGAATGGCAAGATCACGGCGCAGTATCCAGGATCTCTTGTCCACTGGCGGTTAATGCTTGAGAACCCTCGGTACGAGCACTACAACATTCAGTACCGAAGCCGTAATAGGTTCGAGTTCATGGGTAATGGCTTTACGTTGCCGGAGGTAAATGGTGGAGATGTGGCATGGTATCTGGATCCAGAACACATAGCAAAGCCTCTCTTCTCAGAATAATTATAGATAGTCATGTCAGTCATGTTACAACTATTGTACCTAGGTAGTGTTGCCCTTCCATTGAGGGTACTGATGAAAAAACTCCTTGTCCAACTTCCAATTGTTCAAATCCAATATCTTGGACACGAGTTGCTGAGGATCATGTACTAAGTCCGATTCAGACGTTGAGATTTCGACCGTGAGATATTTCCCGATATCTGTAGAAACATCATACACACGATCGGGGTCTGACATGGACATCTGAACGAGACCTTCTCGTATTGCGGGCCTGTCAACTGTCAGTGCGGAGTCTAGCGTATAGAAAGTCGTGCTTACCATGCTATGAGATCAGCTGCCATTGGGTGATGCACGACGAGCTGCAAGGGCGTAGGTCGAAGCCAAGGCGGTAAACTATGGTAGGCATCTTCACTACGAACAATTTGCCACTGCTATACGTTAGCCACAGTCATTGACCAGTGGACGGGGATGCATACCCTTAATAGTAGATACAGAACCCAATATGTCGCAAGATACTCTGATGTCCGACGAGTCTTCCGCACCGGCTCCAAATAGACCTTCAGATCAGTCGATAGCGAATTTTGTTTATTATCAACGAGAAAGTCGATCAGCACTGGCGGCCCGATGGACTCTGGGTTCTGGCTAGCACGCTGTATCATCTCATGTAACAGCACGTCTTTCGAAGCCGACGAAAACATCAGCAAGGGCATGTTCGAGCGGAAGGCGGGGAGGTTATGCTTCATGCACGCATCGAATAATTCTGTGAAGCCGTCGAGAGGATCGGGGGTACGTTGCCTTTCCTGGTGGTGTGGTGAACCGTCCTCGACTTCTGGGAAATGATCTATGTCGTCGGCTTCTCGGAGGAGATGACTTGGGCTGGTTATCCATCTCATGGTCATTGCGGAGTCAGATTCATGCGCTCGAGGGGTCTGTATCTGGGATGAATCTATTGTATAGAAGTGGTCTGAGTCTTTATTCCGGGCTGTGAGTGATTGGGAGTGAGTCAGTTCGGTCGTGGCTCTGTCGCTTTCGTCTGAACGATCCATATTGGCCAGCGCAAAGTCATCTCGCAGAATCGAATCCATCTCATTGCCATCTGTGTTAAGTAGGTGGGAGCCATCATGAAGATCCAACGTGTCGCAATGGATCAGGTTATCCGGTAGATCGTGTGTCGACGTTGAGTCGTGAAGCATAAGTCCATCCAGATCTGACAGTCCGGTCGACTGCAAGTGACCACCCACGACTGCAGGTGCTGGGTGCACTGTCGGACGCACTTGGGCGGTGTCGTTGAAGCTCGCAGACCTCACTGCAAATGCCTGTGCGGAAGCATCCCTCTCATTATTGCTATCGTAGCTGGGCGTCGGACTGCCATCAGAACAGACCAATGGCACATTGAGTATCGAGTTTGATCGTAGATCCCGTTGGCGTTGCAGTATATTTTCCATCTCGTCCCAAAGACGGCGCATTTGTTGGAGCTGCCGACTCAATTTGTTAGCCACCTCACTTCAGACAGATAAACTGAACGAGAGAAGACCAACCTCATCTTGTAATTGCAGGTTCTGGGCAGCAAGTTGAGATGCCTCAGATTTACCAGCTGATTTGAGAAGAGATATCTGAGCCTCGAGTCCTTCGATGTACTGCTTCTGCCGTTTCCGATGCTGTCGTTGCGCATTCCTGTCCGTTTGGCGCTTCTTTGCGCGCCGCGTTTCAGCGTCAGCGGTCATATTGATGGCCTCGTTTGCGTCAAGCGACGGCATCGATCGTAGTAGCTGAGTAACGGGGTACAAAGTGTACACGCTTTTACTGTGATATAGGTCGGGGTTATTGTCTAGGACTGTCAAATGAAGGCAATGGATGTGATGGAAACGAGAGAAAGATTATTTGCCATCGGACCCCTTCCCCCTCCTTGTGCATTAGAGCATGTTCCCCGAATTAGTTAGACTAACGGGGTCCTTGTAAGCCCCGGAATCGATCTCGACCCCGCAGATCCCCAGCTTTCAGGCGAGCTAGCCCTGTAGCCTACAGCGCACCTTGAATCTGGCCAGGTCTTAAACCTTGAGGGGAGTAAATCATGGAGTGCGGGATTTGACCTCATTCTCCAAAGGAATACGCCCCTTTATTGGTCGATTTGGTGGTTTTGAATGTGTTCATAATAAAATGTGGACTAGTCTCTACCTAACCATCTTATCTCGATTCTGTCTCGTTGGATCGACTTGTAATGGCGCCTCATGGAGGCGATAATGAGGCTATCCTGTCTTCCACGAAAGAAGTCTACAGTGGCAAATGTGGTGGGCAGCACGGCCTGATTCTGATAACAAGAAGTTTATTGAGTGATAACATGATTCTGATCTTAACTACCCTAACCTGATCCTCACTCATCACAACATTCCTTTCTAGATCACGACATGCCTTGGTATGAGCTGCGAACACTTATTAAGGATGACTATCAGATCGACTTATAAGAGGGAATGGAAATAATCAGACGAGTTCTTATTACTTATCAAAGTCACTTGTTATGTGATACCCCACGCTGCTATTCACATCATTTCAAGCCTAACCTCAAATGGCTTTAGTGGTGTGTTATAACCGAGGATTTAAACTGACTCGACTCAATGACTCGACAGTTTCCCCCGCATCCAGGTGTCATTGTTCCCTGCACGGCTTCCCCTCAATAACCCTCCGTTCGGCTATGTACCGTCAGTCCGGGTCAGATGACGCCGAGTACGGCCTGACTGACAATACGAAGATAATGAAAAAGGCATGGCCTAGCTGAAAAGTAATGGTTTGTCTACAACACGTCCGTTGAATTAGCTCGTCTCCAAGATTGAACTACGCCATACATCATGACTATATCTCAAAGCAACAATGCGAGCAATGGCACGCAGCCACCAAAACTCCCAACGACACAGGGATACGGCCGGCATCCACTGCACGATAGATCACAGAGGCCATTAAAAGTCATCGTCGTGGGTGCAGGCCCTTCAGGAATCGCAGCGTTGATTGAGTTGAAGAAACTTCGGCATGTCGAGATTTTATGCTTCGAGAAGAATGCTGATGTTGGGGGTACATGGCTGGAGACAAGGTACCCTGGTGCAGCATGTGATGTTGCAAGTCACGCTTACCAGTATTCCTTTGACTACAAGACGGATTGGTCCCGACAGTAAGAAACAACGAATTGTCCGTCGTTTGATTTTTTTACTGAGGATGGCAGCTTTTCACCGGCCGAGGAAATTGGCGAGTACTTCATCTCAGTGGCAGAGAAGCACGATCTATACAACAGAATCACCTTCAACTCCCGTGTGATTGGTGCTGAGTGGGACGACGACACAGGGCTTTGGCGGGTTCAGGTTGCGCGTGACATATCACCTGAGAGCGATGCTATCGTTGAAGGCCACCTTGCTCATGTTTTCATCAACGCGGGCGGTATTTTGAATGATTGGAAGTGGCCTGATATCCAGGGCTTGCACAACTTCAAAGGAAAACTGATACATACAGCTGCTTGGGTAAGATGAGACTTTTCCTTGACTTGAAGCCTTGACTAACAGTGATCAGGACCCTAAGATCGATCTCAAAGGAGCGTCTGTTGGTATCATCGGATCTGGTGCAAGCAGCATACAGGTAGTCCCAACCATACAGCCATTATGCGACAAAATCGACGTATATGTGCGATCACCTACATATATTCTTCCGACAGTTGGGTTCGGCATAGAGTCCTCTAACTTCAACGCGCCATGTATGGAACTATGATCTCCTAAAGATCTCGATACTGACTATGACCAGATACTGCCGCAGATATCGAGAGGTTTAACAACGATCCGGAATATTACAAGGCGTTCCGAAAACAGATTGAACAACAGATGAATGAGAACTTTGCTGCTAGCATTAAGAACTCAGAGGCACAGGAGAAGGGCAGACAGGTATGCCGATACTCTCACAACTGGGAAGTTCTAGTTAACCGAGATGCAGTGGGCAGAAAAGATGATGAGTTCAGCAATTGCCTCACCAGAGCTGAGAGAGAAGCTCATTCCAAGGTGATTCATTCCCTTGTTTACGAGCATATCGTTACTGACGGCGTGTGCAATAGTTGGGAGCTAGGATGCCGACGACTTACTCCCAGCCTACCGTATCTCAAAGCAATCCAGGAGCCCAATGTGAATGTCATCCGAACGGGTATACGCAGGATCACTGAAAAGGGAATTGAGACGGAGGATGGTGAGCTTCATGAAGTCGATACTCTTATCTGTGCAACTGGGTTCAACACTTCATTCTCTTCTCGATTCAACATCGTTGGTCGGAATGGTGTGAGTCTACGGACTATGTGGAAGGCTAGAGGTCCAGAAGCCTACCTCGGAATGGCCATTGCAGGCTTGCCCAATTACTTCAGTAAGTTGCAATGAATCACACGTCTTGTGGGATGTACTGACGATAGATAGCTCTGTTAGGGCCTAACTGTCCTATCGCCAATGGTTCTCTCATTCCATGTATCGAGTCAAGGTACGTCTGCTCTCGTCTAATTCTGGGAGTTTCATGGCTAACAGCAGTTCCAAAAGTGCCAAATACATCGTGCAAGCGATCACAAAAATCCAAAAAGACCAGATTCGCTCTTTGGATGTGAAGCAACCCGTCCAAGACGCGTTCAATGACTATGTTCAAGAAGTCCACAAAGACCTTGTCTGGACAGGATCTTGTCAGAGCTGGTGTATGTGCCTCTACCTTGTGACCCGGAAATAGCAACTGATTAGTGGTGTAGATAAAGACAGGAAGTCAGGCCGAGTCGTTGCAGTCTGGCCAGGATCAAGCATTCATTTCATGGAGATGATTGCTAACCCACGATGGGAAGACTTCGACATCAAGTACATTAACGTGAGTAAAATGATTTCTTTGGTGACCATGACTAATAGAGGCCAGTCGAATCCATTTTCTTTCATGGGCAATGGCATATCTCAGCGCGAGGCGAAGGGTGAAGATCTAACATACTGTAAGTGCCGAAAGTTCATTACAGCAGTATTTAGCTTACATATACAGACCTCGATGATATGGTGCCGGAAGTGAAAGCATGATTTGGATGGAGTTTAGGCTGTTTCTTTACGGGATCGGGGAGGAACGTGTTCGTAGTATTGGCGTCGCAGCAAACCGGGCTTCTTTCGTAGTCCTCGACTCCAAGAATCGGCTGAGCTGCAATGTAACTTGCGTCGACCGGAAGACAAACTTATCAGCTCTAATAACCTGGCCCGTGATTGCCCTCAATTGCTGCCTTTGAAAGTATCATGCTGGCACCCATCTCCGTGATCTTATGTACTAGAGAAATTGCAGTCTTCAAATGATGACAATTTAAGCCACTGATGACCCGCTGCTGGCTTGAATCACTCGAGTCAGCTTGCTATGTCATAATTGCCAGACTCTTGAGTATAAGTATCCGAGGCTCCCCCAACTGGCATTCTTCCAATGACCGGCGACATTTATCTCGCTCATCGATCAACAGCAATGACAACTCAAAGCCCAGAAAAAGCATTCAATAGCGGCGTTGCAGTGATAACAGGAGCTGGAGGTGGTCTAGGTTCTGGTCTTGCACGCCATATCGCATCATTCGGGATGACCGTCATTATCGCTGACATCGATCTCAAACGCGCCAGAGAAGTTGCCTCAGAGATCATAGCCGCCAAAGGAAAGGCTGAAGCGAGGGTTGTCGACGTATCTCGGCCAGACGAGCTGGATGCACTGGCTGAATACGTTCACACTCACTATGGAGATGTTCAACTGCTCATCAACAATGCGGCGATCGAGACACTGGGTCCATTGTGGGAATTATCTTCCGCCCGCTGGGAGACGACTTTGAATGTCAACATCCATGGCCCTATTCATGGTGTTCGGGCCTTTCTACCCCGTATGATCGCTTCAGGAAAAGAATGCTGGATCGCCAATGTTTCGAGCGTCGGGGCGTTCACCACCATTCCAGGCCAATCAGCATATGCAGTCACAAAGCACGCCGTACAAGCTTTCACCGAGTCACTGCATGTGGAAATGAGGTCTCAGAAAACACCCATACATGTTAGCTCTGTCATTCCAGGACTGCTGAATACGGGTATCTTCGACCGTGCTGAGCACGATACCTCAACTGGAGATACGGCTTGGGAAAGACATCGAAGATTGATGGCTGAGACGGCGCGACAGAAGGGGATGGGTATTGATCAAGCAAGTCGTATGGTAGTAGAACAGATAGCAGAGGGGAAGTTGTGGGTTTCTACCCATCCAGCTATCTTGACTGAGATCTTGCAACAGAGGATCCAGTACTATGACAGACAGGGAGAGCCCAACATTCCACCAGCATAGAGACCACAGTAAGCATCAAACACCTTCTATTTATTATGGTACCACTAAAGCACTTGATGTCACCGTCCGACTATGAATCAACTTGTCTGCAGCCATTAGTGGGCCCCATTCGACGATGTAAAGATGTTTGATGGCTGGAACTATCCAGTCTGTGATGTATCGATAAACGAATACTCAAGACTCAAGAGCTTAGATACCAGAACTATGCATGTAAGATAATTAAAAGAAGCTTGCTGTCTCAGTCTCTATTTTACAGTTTCGCCCTCTGCGACTCCATCTTCTCTTTCCATGATGCCTTCAACACCCGACGCAGAATCTTTCCAGAAGGACTCTTCGGAATCTGGTCCATAAACTCAACACCTCCACTCAAACGTTTATGCTTCGCTTTCCTCTCCGCGACAAAGTCCTGTAACTCCTTCACAACCTCTGGCCCACCATGGACCCCGTCGGCAAGTACTACAAAGGCTCTGGGCGTCTCACCAGAGTAGTCATCGGAGATACCAATTATGGCAGCATCCTTGACTTTGGGATGACCATGAAGTAGATCTTCGAGTTCAGCTGGAGCTACTGCATGTCCTCGTACCTGCATCACTAGGGTCAGTTCTTGGAACATTATGTAGCAGGAAGTGAGACTGACCTTGATCATCTCTTTGATCCGATCGTGGATCGTGATGAATCCTTCGTTGTCGATTGAGCCAAGGTCACCAGTCTTGAAGAATCCATCTTCTAAATACGATGCTGCTGTTTCCTTAGGGCGATCCAGGTACCCCATAGTGACTTGAGGCCCTTTGGCCAATATCTACCAACATGTCAGTCAGCTCTGGCACTTCTCAGAACAAAGGGTTTCTCACCTCTCCAACATTTCCAGCTGGCACATCCTCCCCTGTGTCGGGGTCTACCACACGTATTTCAGTCCCTGGAACCAACTTGCCAACCTTTGAGGCATTGCTCCAAGTGCTCAAATCCGGCGGAGTCACTGTCAAGCAGGAGGTCGTCTCCGTCATGCCCCAGGCCTGTCGGACGGCAACAGTCGGGAACCTTCTCGCAATCTGGTCGATAACTTGATCAGCTAATGGGGCAGCGCCCGTGTTGAATTGTTTGACAAATGATAAGTCGTATCCTTGAGCCGACTTGTCATTCAACAATCGGATCAACAGCGCTAAGTAAGTCAGTTCAAATTCCTTTTGACAGATAACATGGCTAACTCACGAGGCACAAGCCATAGCTCGTCGCATTTGAATCTCACAATAGTCTCCATCATCTGCTTCATATCGAACTTGGCCATTATAACCATTTGCTGCTCGAGAAGAATAGGCAAATGAAGCAAATGAACCAGACCAGTGACTAGTCTTGTCAGTCAAGGACGCCCAGAAACACCACTTCACTTACTATGGTAAAAGGGCAGAACACCCAGTACAGTCCGCGGCCGGTTGGGTGGAGTGAGTGCGTTGATCTGACGGAGTTGGCTGATGACGTTGGCGTGAGATATCTGGACCTGATGACCACCAAGATTAGCATCGCCTCGTCTGGGACAGTCGATTGGCTATAGGAGAAGCGTGTGACTTACAGCTTTGGGCTTTCCAGTGGTGCCAGAGCTCCAGGAAAGAAATGCACAGGGAGATTTCTCGGTGTATCTAGGATCCCAGGGTGTTGTATAGGATGACGGATAGAGTAACTCCCCTCGTTGACGCAGATTCTGTAAGCTGTTCTTCTCACCCTTAGACCCATCTAGTCTCAGAATATTCCTTGGCGACAATCCTATTGATTTGCAAGCGGCTTTGACTTCATCAGCGGCGCCGGTGTCAGTAAACACAAGTGTAGTCTTTGACGTTCCAAGAAAATAGATCAGATCATCCTTCATTGAGCCAGGCGGTAACAGAGTAACTACAGCACCCAGTCGACTCGCGGCTAGCATTGCAACAGGATACCAGATGGAGTTCTGCCCAATGATGGCAATCTTTTGCCCAGGTCTGGCATCATATTCTTGATACAGAATTGTAGAGACGGTGGTAGCAATGTGCTTTAAGTCATGATATGAGAGGAATTCTCCCGTGGCGCTGTCGTGAAATCCGTGAGTCTGAGATAGTGTTTTATCCGCTGAAGTTGATTGGCCTAACAGGAGCTCATCGCCCTCGAAGATCCATTGCCATATGGAGGGGTTCCCAATCACTGGACATAATAAGTTAGCGTCCCTGTGAGTGGCTTTCTGAAGAGTGACCTACGGGGTTCTAATTGCGGCCCGGAAAAAGACATTATTAACAGATAGTAGATAAACAGCTCCAGTCAACACTTCTCAGTACCTCCTATCAGTATCAAGTTTTATTGCATCTTCTGTGGGCAGTGTGTTGTGGATAATTGGTGCATGACATAGCATGGCACGGCCATATGACTCGGGTGGAGTGCACTGACTAGCGACGTTGACTCAAGGCATGACTACGTGTATCGGTAATTGCCAGCTCGGACCGAAGTAGGGTTGTCTGCCAAACTGCATTAAACGTCTTGATTATTACCTCTTGAACCTCCCGCGAAATCAGTCAAAGGTATAACCGGCCTTATAACTCGGCTAAAGCGTCGGTCTCCGGGTATCCAGGGGCCAGCCATAGCTTTTCTCATCCAACCCCACATTGCATCTCCAAAATGGCAGCTTCACCAATAACAGTGGCTGTTGTACATACCCCATACTGGAATGTTTCGGATGCTGTTTTGCTTAGAGACGGATCGCATAATGTCGTGGTACCTGCACTTCTTTACCTGCGAGCCTCCGAGATTGAAACAACAAGTTCTTCACCTCGACCGTCGCAGCGCCCCGACGAACGAAAGAGAAAACGACCTGACACAAGTCGTCGCGACTCATCTCTTCAGTTTGTTCACCAGTTTGCATCAAACTCGAAAGAAGATCATTCTGAATTATCTCCGTGCTCAGGCGACTCCAGCGATTCGACCGGCGACCATGATATAGGCCCTGCAAACATTCTTCATAAGCTGAATGTGACGGAACACGAACGCTTCCTACTCCAGGATCTCGAAGATAAGATACGGCAAGACGCGTTTTACAGTTCGGTTCAGTCAACGCCATGTTCTGCACCTGCGTCCAAGAGAATGAGACATGACATTGATGTGTCAAGGACGAGGGACCAAAAGTCGCCAGAAGAGGAAAAGGACGAATATGAGCGGTGGGTAATGGGTTCATGGGATAATTTGTTCTCAAGAGCATCTGTCTATCCAGAGTAAGATGCCGAGGGAACAATTGTAGAGTCTCCGTTATGCAATCGCGTTCAAGCTCATTGGTAGGTCTCCCGCTGATCGTGCCTGAAGCGTAGCTGACGCAATAAACAGCCGCTCAAAAAGGCCCAAAAACACGCGCGGATCTCGAATACTCGTCTGAGATGCCCCTATCAAGTCGAGCACAACAATTATCCAACTGTAGCTCGGATGTTGCCCTGCCGAGAGCGAAATAAAGGCTGGGTCGACTTGGGCAAACTCGAAGGCCCTAGTACAGAAGGGGAAGATATGGCGCTTCGTCCATGACATTCCATATAGCCAATTCAGCTATTTGCTTGATTTGATGAGGGGACCGAGGAAGGTTTATTCCTAAGGTCATGAACCGTGGAATAAGACACCAATATTCATAGTAGTGGCATGGCATGCATCAAGGGGCAGTCTGAGCTTCAGCCAATGGTGTAGTGTCTTGGAATCCGTCACATGGTCAGGAGAAGTTGACCAGGGATGATTGTCTAGAGAGGCGGCTTTCAGCTAGGAGGCTCACGGTCTATAAGAGCAAGTGCCGGACTTTAAGTTAGAGCTAATCTATAAGCTACGACTTTTTAACACATATCATTACAACAAAGCCCCATCTTTGTAAAATTTAACTTCTTCTCTATCTTAATCAAGATCAGACTTTGCTGGTAATTATATAGTAAATTAGACTCTAGCAAGAGGCCTGTCAGCTCTCTAAGTTGGAACGAATCGGTAAATTCGTACACTCGTTCCGTGATAGTCGAAGTTTAGTGATAATCATGTTTCCTCATGCCTTGAGTGCCTCTATAATCCATCACAGACCTAGGAACAAGCACATACGACCATACCTATCAGAGAACTCGGGATCCCGTCCGCTCTCCCATAGATAAGCTGATAAGGGGCGGATTAGTAGTTGGGTCGGTGACGACCAGCGAATCCCCGCTGTTGTATGTTTTTTGGCAGATGATCTGCTTCCTTTTTGCTCATGTTCGCGCTTGATCCAATGGTGCGGCCCTCGATTCTCTCGTGATGTTGAACAAGGGTAGTGCAAGCTGCATGTATCGAACCCTCTCGGCTGCTTCTCGGAGCTACAATACTAGCAAGAGTAGAAGACAGAGAGTGCAAATTTTCAACGCCGATGCCGCAAGACGACGGATATCCCGTCGGGGATTAAGGGAACGATGTGACATGCCGGGTAAAGGTCGGCGGCGGGCAGCGATCGAACTCAATCACTAACTCAATCAAGGTCACATTACCGGAGAGCGCATAATTCTGGGGTAAATGCAGCCAAGCTTAACCCCAAACCAGAAAGGCGGAGGTGGAGAAAACTGGAGAGATGGTCTGTCTAACCCAGAAACCTTGTCACTGAAAAGTCGGGGAAACCAATATCAGGCGACGACATAGACCCCACAGTCCCAGTGACTCGTTAAAAGGCCCGAATATCCTCGACGGTTTTCTGTAAAAGTAACGCTATTGCCGAGTTTCCTCCCCATTTGAAAGCATTGCGTAAAGGCTAGAGACAGAGATCCATTATTTAGAATCACCATGTTATTTGCTAAGTTCCCCGATGGTGTTGGGACGAGTGACCAGAGGAGCCGATGTCTTTTGCCGATGAGCGGGGGGTTGATGGCCAGTTTGTCTTGTTTTCACATGTTGTGAGGTTGAAAATGGTGTATATAAAGAGCGCAGATCCTGAACGTAACTACAGTATGTCCAGGCATCGAGACAAGCAATCGAGTCGCAATGTTTCCTACTTCTATATCTTGCTTGGTGGCCCTGTCTCTGATGAGCCAGGGTCTACTAGCTCAGAAGCAACCGGAAAATGTCATCACTGATGATACCTTTTTCTACGGTCAATCTCCACCGGTTTATCCTACACGTGAGCACACTCTCTCTACAGTTGCACGAGCACTACTGATCTCTTGAGAAGCGCAACAGGTAGACACCGGATCATGGGCCGCAGCCGTAGCCAAAGCCAAGAACCTAGTGTCCCAGTTGACTCTTGAAGAGAAAGTCAACTTAACTACAGGAGGGCAGACAACTACTGGCTGCTCTGGCTTCATACCTAGCATTCCTCGTGTGGGCTTCCCCGGACTGTGTTTAGCAGACGCTGGCAACGGTGTCCGCAACACAGATTACGTGAGCTCGTTTCCTTCGGGAATTCATGTCGGCGCAAGCTGGAACCCAGAATTGACTTACAGCCGGGGTTACTACATGGGCGCCGAGGCCAAAGCCAAGGGAGTCAACATTCTTCTTGGTCCAGTATTTGGACCATTGGGTCGAGTAGTTGAAGGTGGGCGGAACTGGGAGGGCTTTTCCAATGATCCCTACCTGGCGGGCAAGTTGGGCCATGAGGCTGTCGCTGGTATCCAGGATGCCGGAGTTGTTGCGTGCGGGAAACATTTCCTCGCCCAAGAGCAAGAGACTCACAGACTTGCTGCGTCCATCACTGGGGCCGATGCAATCTCATCGAATCTCGATGACAAGACACTCCATGAATTATATCTTTGGTAAGCACATGGTACCTCGGTTGTAACAATAAACTTTGCTAACACCTGGACAGGCCTTTCGCTGATGCAGTCCACGCTGGGCTCGCCAGTGTGATGTGCAGCTACAACCGGGCAAACAACTCACATGCATGCCAGAACTCCAAGCTTCTGAATGGCCTACTCAAAGGTGAGCTGGGTTTTCAGGGCTTTGTCGTCTCGGACTGGGGTGCACAGCAATCCGGTATGGCTTCGGCGTTGGCTGGCCTGGATGTTGTTATGCCCAGCTCGATATTGTGGGGTGCCAACCTTACCCTTGGTGTGAACAACGGAACGATTCCCGAGTCACAGGTCGACAATATGGTTACACGGTACGCTAAGCTCAGTCTCGCCTCTAAACTTTCCTTTCGCTGACAATCATCTAGCCTCCTCGCAACTTGGTATCAGTTGAATCAGGACCAAGACACTGAAGCCCCAGGTCACGGACTCGCTGCCAAGCTTTGGGAGCCTCACCCCGTAGTCGACGCTCGCAATGCAAGCTCCAAACCTACTATTTGGGACGGTGCAGTCGAAGGCCATGTTCTAGTCAAGAACACTAACAGTGCACTGCCTTTCAAATCGAACATAAAGCTCGTTTCTTTGTTCGGATACTCTCACAAAGCTCCTGACAAGAACACACCAGAGCCCGCCCAAGGCATGTTCGCCCCTTGGTCTATCGGCGCCCAATCTGCCAACATTACCGAGCTGAACATCGGCTTTCTCGGCAACTTGAGCCTTACATACTCCGCCATCGCGCCCAACGGAACCATCATCTCGGGTGGAGGCTCGGGTGCTAGCGCTTGGACTCTTTTCAGCTCACCTTTCGATGCATTCGTTTCTAGGGCGAAGAAGGAGGGTACTTCGCTTTTCTGGGACTTTGAGAGCTGGGATCCTAGTGTCAACCCTACTTCCGAAGCTTGCATCGTCGCTGGTAATGCTTGGGCTAGTGAAGGCTGGGACAGACCTGCTACTTATGATACCTATACTGATGAGCTTATCAACAACGTCGCCGACAAGTGCGCCAACACTATTGTTGTTCTTCACAATGCTGGAACGCGCCTTGTGGACGGCTTCTTTAGCCATCCCAATGTCACCGCTATTATCTACGCTCATCTTCCGGGTCAGGACAGTGGAGATGCTCTTGTTTCGTTGCTCTATGGCGATGAGAACCCATCAGGACGTCTCCCGTACACTGTTGCTCGCAACGAGACGGACTATGGTCACCTGCTGAAGCCAGACTTAACTCTCGCCCCCAACCAGTTCCAACACTTCCCCCAGTCTGACTTCTCTGAGGGTGTTTTCATCGACTACAGACACTTCGATGCCAAGAATATCACTCCCCGCTTCGAGTTTGGTTTCGGCTTGAGCTACACAACCTTTGATTACGCGAATCTCCAAGTTACAAAGTCCCAGGCACAGACACAGGAATACCCAGCTGGTGCTGTTACCGAGGGAGGCCGTTCAGACTTGTGGGATGTCGTTGCTACAGTGACAGCAAACGTCAGCAATACTGGCTCTGCCGACGGAAAAGAGGTTTCACAGCTGTACGTTGGTGTTCCTGATGGCCCTGTGAGACAGCTGCGTGGCTTTACGAAGCCTTCTATCAAGGCTGGGCAGACGGCTACCGTAACCTTTGAGCTTACCCGTCGGGACTTGAGTGTCTGGGACGTTGTTGCGCAGGAGTGGCAACTTCAACCAGGCAGCTATGCTATCTATGTCGGCCGAAGTAGTCGAGATTTGCCTCTGCAAGGTACCCTGAGCATCTAATTATGATTCGAGAAGGATGGCTCAGTATAGTTAGTTGAATATATATCTCTAATACTCAGTATGATTGATTTCATGATTCATTTGTCACATTTCCTTAATACTGTGATAGGTGTCTCCTACAAAGGTTTTATTGAGAAAATATTCAGTATAGTTGCTTGTTCTATCCTTTGTTTATAATGTGTAACATTGTTACAGGCCAGATTCCTTACCTGACTATCGGCTTTAATACAACACACATTCTACAAGAGCGTCAATGCAAAGTCGATTTACTTTTTAGTACTAGCACCCGACAGACTTCAGTGTATAGTCTCTCGCACTCCATCGCTTGCTTCACCAATCTTCCTTCTCTTCCTCTTCCTATCCTCGTCGTCTTCTCCCTCTTCTTCCTCTTCGCGCTCCCCCAGACGCCTTTTAAGCTGAGCCTCAGCCTTCTTAGCTCGAGCCAAGTATTGCTTAGCCTCCTCCTCAGCAGCATTCTTTCCCTTTTTGACCTCCGCCAATTCCCTCTTCGGGCAGCCGGCAATCAACTCAAGGGAACGAACATGAGCCCTATCACCATTACCCCCAAGGAACACTGGTGGAATATTTGTTGCGTCCTTGGTCATGAAATCCTCGATCTCCTTGCCCATGGCAGCTGCAAGCTCCTTGGCCTTGAGACGGAAGTTGCTAAGGGTGTAAGAAAGCGATTTGGGCTTCGAATCCCACTGCTCGGGATACTCTTCCTCACCCTTAGCACAAAGCTTAAGACTATAGTCTGGAGCGAAAGTCGTGGCGAGGTCGATGTCAGATAGGAGGATCTTGTCTCCGTACTTCAGGGGGCCTTCCGAACCGATGTGCTTGTCATAATAGCGGCGGATCTGACGCGCTCGCAGGCAAGTGTTTTCTTCGGTTGTTGCCCAAGCCATGATGGATGTTTGATAGGAGGATTAGTATTTGCTGTGTTACAGATTGTGGTGTAGGTTCAAAGGTTGTTGTTTTGTTGATGAAAAGAAAGGCCAGATGATGATAAGGAAGTTAGATATATATATTCAAAAGTTAATCACAGTGAGCTTCTAGCCTTGGAACTAGCACTCTACATGTTCGTGAGAATAACATATGGTTCGGTGACATTCTGCGACCAGTGCCTTCCGCTGGATTCTTTTTCATATTTCTGATGTTCATCGAGAACATATTGTTCTTTGTCCTCCATTAAATACTACACTATGAACATATATAAACACAAAGTTCGGGCTCAAGCTTCTGATTTATTTATGCAGCAGCACAAAGAAAAGCTGGTACAGAACTTAGAGAACAATTATATTCCTAGAATTGATGAGATACCATTAATGTTTTAGCTATCCTAAATACCCTAGTGAAACTCGGTTGGTGCTGCCGTCTTCACCTTAAACGAACAGGAGTGATGAACATAGGCAACGAGAAGTTAGCTCTTTTGAAACGACAGGCGCCACGGTTCAGCAACTCATATTTCCTCATAGCTTAAAATATTACAAAATGTATTTAGTGTCCATGTGCATTCTCATTTATCTAGTCTGCAATAGCAAGAGGCCTTAACAAGAACGTCGGTACCTGCCAGTGCCTTTTGCAAATCGCCTTCAATCTCCTTCGTCTCCGTGTCTCTCCCCAATTTTGTCAAACTTTCGTGAAGACCGTGCAGCGCCCATACGTTATTAGGGTGCCTCAAAGCTCGAGGGAGTTTATCGTTGAGTCCCAAGTCTGTCTTGTACACCTCAACTGCCTCCTCGAGATACCCCTGCTCCATCAGCAACGCACCATACGCATGGCGGGTAGGCTGCATCCATCCCCACGGTTCGTCGTAAGGAAGATTATCCTCGCGACGAATAGCCTCACGGAGGTGCTCAAAAGCTACATCATAATTCTTTCTCCTGTATTCCAGTTCGCCATCGAGCATAGCTTCACCCACTCGGAGGATATCCAGACAAGTGTTGTTGAAAAGAGTGCGAGAGGTCGGAACTCTCTTTAAAGACTCGTGGAATAGTCCTTTGTGATGCTCCGATTCTGGCACTCTGCCCGTAGCAGCAAAAGCTACACTCTTCGCATACAGGACAATCGACGTGGTCATACAGTATAAGTCCTGGTCTTCAGGTGGCTCCATATCAATCAGATCCTGCCATTTTCCGAACCTGACCAATATATGAGCACGAAGACTCAGAAACGCTTCAAGCCAGTCAGCCATAGGCGGAGACTCGATCTGAAGAAGGTCCTTCGGGATAGTAGACTCTAGCTGACTAGCAGTGTCAATGCAAACTTTGTACTGCCCCGCGAGCATAGCAGCGTAAACCCGAAAATGAAGATCGTGGCACCGGTACAGAGAATAGAAGTTCAAGGGTCCAGCTTTGGATAAATACTTATCGTCGGCTTTGATCGCCTCCGAGTTGGAGTCAATGGCAGCTTGGTAGTGTCCACATAGTACGTCCAAGTGAGTTGGCATGTGGTGTAGATGTCCTCCGTCAGGTACGAGCCCACGAAGATGGTTGGCCGTTGCAAGAGCATCTTCTGGTCTCGGAGACATTTCCATCAAATGGATATACAAGTGGAGTAAGCCGGGATGCTCCAAAGAACCGTTGAGCTTCAAGCCATTATCGATTATCGTTTTGATCTTCAGCGTGTGAGCTCCAGGCGTAGGATCTCCTGTCTTAAGATCCCAGAGGTTCCATGGATTCAAGTTCATCAAAGCGTCTGCATACAATGTAATGACATCCAAGTCGTCTGGAAAGTCCCTGTGCGCCCCTTCCATTGCATCAGCAAAGCCCTGGTTCCAAGAGGAACAATTCGAAGGTCTCTCTTGCGGGTAACGGTGCTGAAGTGCTGTGATAAGGGCTTGCTCAACTGGAGTGCAGGCCGACATCTTAGCCATGGCTGTACGGGCGGCATTGTGACCACGCTCAACTGCGTCAGCCAGGTCTTTGTCATCAAAGAACGACCATGGCTTGTTGTAGTTTGGTCCTAGGCTATACGCCAAGCCCCAGTAGGCCATCGCGCAGTCAGGGTCGGAAATGGCGGCCTGCTCGAAGCAGAAGACGGATTCCTCATGATTAAATGCATACGCCCATATGAGTCCACGGCTGAACCAAGCTTGGCTTTCCGGGGAGGTAGTCGAGATGGTTCGCTTGTACAAGCCAAGATCGAAAGGGTATGGGGTCGACATTGCAGATCGTCGTGACGTTTCAGGTACACAGTGCCAAAATTATGGCGATGAGTAATATTAAAGGGTGCCCTGCTTTTCGAAGCATGAGTTATTTTTCATTTCTTAAGTACGTATCCCCCTCATCAAGTCATGGGACCAATCACGCGCTCCGGCTCCAGTCATTTAAGCTTCGGAAAAATTGAGTCAGTGTAGGGTAGTGTGGAATCACAAGCATAGCTCACATGTTTATAGCGTGACTTGTTATTTTCCCCTTTTACTGAGAAGATCTTAGTAGTTCACTTCAGGATAAGCTGCATAATGCTGAAAGCGATAAATAGATGGTCCAACGCGCTGTTTCCTAGTTTATTGCAACTCGGGCGTATTGTTTCCTGTGTATTTACTAGCTAAATACTAATCCTTTCTGTTCCTTACTCTAGAGCATGGAGGCAAAGTCCAAATACTCCTTAGGTGTGACGTGATCATGGCCGTCCCGATCCGTAACATAGCTTACATCTTTCCACTCATGCAGCAGCCTGAGTTGCTCCTCACACTTCTGCTCTCCGCAATCGAAAGCATCAGACCCAATAGCAATACTAACCGCCCATGGCTTCCCAGCCGCGATCCCTTCGCCATTCATAATATCCACCATAACCTTCGCGACCTTGTCCAGCTCGCCTGTCCGCTGAGCAAATGCCTTGGCAAACATGAGCCCAAGTTGCCCCATGAGCTTGTTATAGTCTGCAATGGCAGGTCCTTGGATTGCGAATTCTGGTGCATCTTCCTCCCTTGGGTGGCCGAGGTTGGTAGGGAAGTTACCGCACATGAACCCGACACAAGAAATGCCAAAAGGTCGGACCTCCTTGTGAAGGCTCTCGATGTAAGTGCTAAGAGCAGCCTTGGATGCTGCATAGTGGGACATGAAGGGCAGAGGACCCCATGAGCTGGCGGACGAAGTGAAGCCAATTCGACCATGGCCTTGGGCACGGAAATGTGGAAGTATTGCGCGGGTAACGTTCATGTGTCCAAAGAGATTAACCTGGAAGAGGTTTTGGACATAGGCATCTCTGTCATTCCTCGTTAGCTCGCTTCTTAGTCGAAGGGCTCATGACGTCTTACTCAGCTTCTTCTGCGCACTTCAAGGCAGAAGCACCAGCATTATTCAACAGAATATCAATATGTCCAAAGATGGCCCAGGCCTCGTTCATCGTAGCTTGAACCATGGCCCATGGGGTCGTGATGTCTAGTTCCAAGATGGCTACATTATCTGACTTGAGGTGGCCGAGTTTCTGGTTTGCCTTGCGACCGGAGGCAATGACTTTGTCGCCGCGAGCAACAATTTCATTTACCAACGCAGCACCAATGCCAGATGTGGTGCCAGTTACGAGCCAGACAAGAGGGGCCATGATAAAAAAGTTGATGTTTTCGAAGGGGGTGTGAGAATTGGAGATGTGATTGATTGTGAATTGTTGTGTAAGTATGCTATTGATGGTGAGGCAAAAATAGGAAGCCTTCCATCTTCTTATAGTTTAATTTTCCCATAATCAAGATTCAGCTGGATGGCGACAATCCAAATTCGGCCATATCTTTCACATCTGGGACTCATGAACGGACGGAGATGCGATCAATTATGGGCTTATGTCACGTGATGCGGACCAAACTCGTCCGTCTCACCATGAGCTGTCTCGGTAACCCATTACCGCTCACGCATCGTTTCGTCCCATACGACAGGCCTGATCAGCTGGAGCGAATAGGATTTCGGCCGAAAGAGACCCTGACCACGTGAGTCCATCTAATCTGCTAGGCATACCATGTCCGCCACGGCCGCAGCCCCGAGGGCAATGTCACAGTCCGTCACGGCTAGAAGGAAGATGAGAAAGGGGACGCATAGCTGCAGTGAATGTGAGTCGCCATACTGATTTGGATTTGATATGAATCTGGTGTCTTCGGGTAGTTATTACGAACCTCGTATAGGATAGCAGGGTGTATCTTGCAAATTGTTTCTATATGCTGGGGGACAATCGTCAAGCTGACAATTACCTTAGGTCGAAGGAGAAAAATAAAATGCAAGTTCCACCCTGGAACTGCCTCCCCTTGTATCCCGTGTGCTGCCCGTGGGTCTCGCTGTCTCGATCAGCGAAATGCGACTCCAGTGAACGAGAGCAATATTAATACCGAAAGTGTGAGCTTGAGGGAAAGGGTAGCTGTTCTCGAAAAGATGGTCAGAAATCACGCTGTAAGGCATGAGCCGACCCTAGGTCATGAAGAGTTTGATATTGAGGACGAGCTAGTCGAGGCTGATGAAAGGGCACCCTTTGTGTCCATGCTCAACAAAGCCGAGGTATGTTGGAAGTTGATTCTCGATTATGATGGCCCGCTGATTGTTTCTGAGGCGTTAGAGGAAAGTCATTTTCAAATAACTCAGCCTATTCAGGAAACTCCATCTCGCACAGGTCCCCCATTCTACACGCAGAGCTCAAGTGAAGCATGCTTGAAACTTCGCTCGGCTCTACCAGAATATGATCTCTTGATATCTACTCTGTCTCAGAATGGGGCCTGGTGGAGCAGCTTTCGTCAGAAGGTTCAGGTCATCTGCCAGGGAACTTACCAAGACCTGGCCGCGTTTGCTGCGCGTGCCTATACGAGCAGTGACCCTGCCGAACTTGGCATGCTTGTTGTTGCCTATGCACGTAGCACGGGCAATAAACATAATCTATACGGGCTCGTTGATAGACTGGCCATTCCAGATTCGGCGCTCTCTTACTCTGCCGAGGCAATGGAGCTTCTTCTGTTGTTGGCTAAGGCCTACAGTGATATTGGTCAACCTCGACAGTCTTGGATGATGTATAGGAAGGGTCTTGCTATTTCGGAAGTTATGGTAATTCTATCTGATACATAATTAGTATTCACAAAGCTAACAACGTCACAGGGCCTGTATAGACGAGAAATTGTTTCCCCTCGTCTGAAGAGTATCTGGTGGGATTTTACCACGGAGATCGCTTTTCAAGTCTTCTTCTTGGCATTCCATATGGATTCAACGACGCTCATCTTGGTCCAAGCGTGGAACCATATAACGTGCCTACATACCCAGAACAGCGGTTCGTTTTGCGGTGTGCTTCCATCGCAGGAAAGATCATTGACCGAAATATGATGCCCGGGAAGCCATCCTCTGCAAGTTCAATGCTCCTCGATGAACAAATGGATACCATCGCTTCTTCTATGCCCTTGAGCTGGTGGGATTTACCCGAGTCACTTCCAAACTGCCATGCCGAAACGGATGAGCTGAGAAACGTTTTGCTCTTGCATTTTTACTTCTTTCATGTCAGAATTAACCTCCATCTGCCATTCATCGTCGGCACAGAGATGACATCTGCTCGAAGCTCTCACAGACTGGCATGCTTGGAAGCTTCTCGGCAGCTGCTTAAACGTTTTACCCTTTTGCGTACTGAAATCCAGGGCTTCAGTATCTTTGACTGTAAAACAAGCGACTTCGTCGGATTCATGGCGTGTGTATCTCTGATCCTATGTCTGTCGCAACCTCGGTCAGACGAGATCACCGTTCCGGTTCCAGACGAAGATCAGGACCTGATTGCACAAGTCAAAAGCATATTTGAAAGAGAAGAGAAGGCAGGATGTAAGGTTGCTTGTCAATGTCGAAGGATGCTTAACATATTATCCGGCATTACCCTCGTCAGTGACGAAAGCGCATCGAGCCAACTACCAGATAGAATTGCGATCCCCCACTTCGGATATGTCCGGCGGGATGTAGTTCAACAGGCTGGGTTGCAAGCCACAGCAGGGGCCTCAGTGGTACGCTCCACTACGCAGAGGATGACAGCGGCCCCAGTCGTCTCGAGCGATGGTCTGGGTGGGCTAGGAACTGGATCTGGAAGTTGCAATTGGTCAGAGACAGTGGATACTGGAATATGTTGGGAGTTTGGTGAGCTTGAACATTTTCAGATTGATGATGATCTGTCATCATGGCTGGACACTGCGATGCTGGACGTGAATTTAGAATGGGACATGCCGTTAAGTGGATTTTTCCCCCACAACCCGTCCCTTTAGAGATATAATCAGATTCAATCCTGGAGAGTCAATTTTGATACAGTACTCGACACTGGGAATCCGTAGTTGATCCGGTTTCACTTTCGCTAGAGGTAGATATTCCAGCGAAACGATTAGTCGAATATAAAATGACAGCTATAGTAACTTTGGGAAGTCATCTAGTTCTGCCTGTAAATAGGTAGGAATAGGATATTGTATTCAGCTCTTTCGTTGGCCAAGTGTCTCGATCTTTTGGTCCACCCAGATAGGATACTTATCAAGACTCTCATACCACTGAATCACACTACCTATCTGCAATTCCATGTCAGCCAAATGTTGTCCACAAAGCACAGTCGAACTCACCAAGAATGCCCATGAACCTATAAATGTCGAAAGTGTCAGTGCATACTCAACGCCTGGATGCGTGATGCCAAAGCCCAGCGCACCGCAGAGAGTAAAGCCAATAGCGCCAATCAAGTTCCACAGTCCAATATGCCATCCCAGCACCCCCGGCGCTGGAATGTACCATCGAGGCTGAACTTCAACCATGAAGAGGATGCTTGAAACGATGAAGCCTGTACCGCCAATCACTTGAGGGAGCCAGTAGACGCCGTTCTCCGCTGGTGTAGAGAGGTTGTTGAGTATAGGTGGCAAGGCTGTAAAGCCTGATATCCAGAATACCGTGGCGCCGAATGTTTGTGAAGAACAGGCCAGGAAGCCGATGTCGAAGAAATAATGTGTTCTGAGTTCATACCACGTCGGCCACCAAGACCACATCCGATCATTTCCCGATGACTCCGCTGTGTCATTGCCCAGGTATTTAGAGCTTTGCTTCACAAAAGTCCCCTTTTGCGCGTGTGCATGCTTGCAGTTGTGCGCGTGAGTGAGATGAAGCATCCCGTCCACGCTTTCCTCAACGGCCCAACCAAAGCAGTCCGATCGATTCTCATTGACGGCTTCAAGCATGAGCAGAAATGACCCAAACTCAAAGACCGTGGCGCCGATGAAAGCTGTCAATCCGCCGGCCCAGTCAGACACCTTGGTTGAGGGGTTGAGAACGGGGAGCCATGAGTAAAAGCCATTGATTACCCAGATGATCGAACCTTTCAATAATTAGCTATTTCTTGGTGTGATGAGCTGATGAGTACCTATTGTGAAGACGACGGCGACATCGTACGATACATCCCAGACTGGGCATCTGACAAACATCTTCAAGATGCCGCGTAAAGTCTGGTGATACGTATTCGATGGCCTCGGTCCTTTCGTCGCTTCATGCTTGTGAGGATCAACACCAATGGCTAGTGCATGCCGTCCCTTTCTGTTATCGCGACTCCTCCACACATAAGCAACTCCAGGGCTCTTATCACCCTGTCGCGATTCTTTCCCAGCATTTCCGGCTTCAGACTCAGCATTGAGTGTCTTCTTGTCGGCAACTAGATATCGCTTCGTTGGATTGAGCGCCTTGACAGGGCCAGTTGTGCGCTCAGCGTGGTAATGCCGACCGTGGAAATGGTCGTGAGCTCTAGGCATTGTTGCGGTGGAGATGGGCTGTTGACCCGGAATAAACAAGAAAAGGGCGCTGTGTTGTATTTAAAGTTGGCAATTGATTGGATGACGTGGATGTGTATCAAATTGGATTAGCGCTGAGGTTGTCTCAAATGGTACAGGGAGACGCTACACGAACATTGATGATGCGCGCTGATTGCTAAGGGCTAGCGAGGCATTGAAGATGCTATGTCAGCATTTTAAATCTTGGTAAACATAATTTATCCCAACGACATAATATAACAATTAAGTTGTCGACGCTGATATGACCAGTGGCATCATCTTCTCAACCTTGATGAAATAACAATCTTCTTGCGTTACCAGAAGCGAAAGCCTCAATTCCATTCTCATCAAGAACCCCTTCCCTTCGAATCATCTCTAAATACTCCTTGCCAAGCTTGTTATCGCTGAAAGGATAATCCACACTAAACATGACTTGACTCAGAGGCATGTTGCCCAACAGACACCGCAACGAATGCACATCAAACATTCCCGAAGTTGTGATCCATATATTATTATGCATCACCTCCGCAAATCCGCGTTCCATCCCAAAGAATGTAGTGGCCTTGTTGATACGGTCAAACATATATGGTATGAGCTCTCCAGAATGACCAATGATGATCTTGAGTTTGGGGTGGCGGTCAAATGTGTTACTGGCCATTAGACGCAGAATGGTGTTCGCAGTACTGGCATGCCATCCAAAAGCAAAGGCGCCCAGTGCAGTCGCTGAGCTACTGTCTGACTGCAGATTACCGCCTGAGTATAAAGCCTCCTTTTCTTTTTCGCTCGGCCACGCAGGATGTATATAAATCGGCACATCGAGCTCCACAGCTTTTGCCCAAAGAATATCATACTCAGGACCATCGTAGAAGTTGCCGTTGGAATGGTTATCAATGAGCGCACCAACGAACCCATGATCTTTGATACATCTTTCAAGCTCATGAGTTGCTGCCATGGGATCACCCATCGGGAGGCACGCGAAGCCAGCGAAGCGAGACTTATTCGCTCGGACAGCTGCAGCGAGCTCATCGTTACAAGCTATTATTGTTTCGGCGGTGAGAAAGTTGGCTGGAGTGTGAGACAGGACTTGAATTGCTACATTGTTTTCATCCATGTTCTTGATTCGCTCATCATCGAAGTCAACGAGCTTGTTGATGATACTGGTAGGAAACCCATGGATCGGGTCATTTGTCCCTACCGTTGACGAGTGTGCTGCTTGAGATAGAAAGTGTTCCTCAAGTGTAATACTCATTGCAATGATGAATTGTTTACTAACGCTCTGAAGGACAAGAAAATGGAAGCTCAAACGGAACAAGGGATGTAAGCTCAAAACTGCCGAAGTTGGTACAGGACAGAGATATCTGGTGTCGTGTGTCTAATATACTTGCACGTTCCTCGGAGATCTCGGATTAAACGTCATCGCCATACAACACGGTGACTAGCTGCTGGAGTCCATCTCGGTGCCGATTCGGCAAAACAAGACTCCCGGAATACTATGAATATTACTCCTGTACAAGGCCGACTCATATGTATTTGATGCATCTGCTTTATATTGAAGTTCACAGCATAGTTAATCACCCTAGGCTGCTGGCAAGCTTCTTTCGGAGATCCCAATTCGGCTTGTGACTATTCTAATACAATTCTATACTCTCAACACCAAATACTTCATATATGCACGAAATAGGGACATCCCGAGATATACGTCCCACTGTGCTTCTGCTATCAGAACCCAATCAATCTCTAACCATCACCATACCACCTTTCCAATCATGCAGCCCTTCAACCTCAACCTTGGTGGCCTCAGCAAACCCATATCTTGCATAAAGCTTCTCCAGACCAGCTAGACTAACAAGCCATGCCGCCGAGTCCGCATCATCTACCTTCTCAAGTCCATCCTCTAGCAGCATCTTGCCAAGACCCTCTCCTTGCAGAACGGGGTCGACGCCCAACAGAGAAAGGTAGTGCGCCTTTTGCCTTGTCGGGGTGTCTAGAACATGCGGCTCAACGGCAGAAAATGCTTGCTCAAAGGTTTCCATGTTCTTCTTGTTCAGACCTTGGACTGGGAAGAGATATTCTTGAAGGTCGATGAAAGCGTTGACGACTGAACCGATCCAGAACGCTGATAAGATTAGAAGAGATTCGGAAGAGACGTAGTAAACAAGCTTACAAGGAGAGAGGAGCTTTTGAAGGAGTGTTAGAGGCTGAGTTGGTCGCTTCCACCACGATAGGCCGACCGGATGATCATGCTTATCAACCACGACACTCAGTGAATACCCAGGCGTCCAATACCGACGCTGAAATCGTCGGCAAGACCACGTAAAGAAAGACAAAGGATCCTGTCTCCTCGTGGGGAAGAAAAAGTCGATTAGTGGTTCGTTGCTGAATGATGCAGCATAGATCCGTGTCGTGGCTGGAACATCAAAGAAGGTTCCGGGCCGGATGCGGTATTTCGGCGCGGGATCTGAAGATTCGGACATTATGACACGACGCTGCCAGGTTTTTTTGAATTTATAAAGTTGAGGTTACAGGAAACCAAGGTTCAGACAAAGGAGAACGAGATAGCCTGTTCGATATTGGGCAGCATGGAGTTGATACCTAGCTTTTTGTTTCCGAGGCCGGGGTGACTCAATTTTTCTCCAGGGATCAACAGTCGGAACTGATCCGACTACTCCGTAGCTTGGTAAATGATCCACTTCGTTTGCCAGATCATCATGATTTCGGTCGACGTGGTCAAAAACACCTGTCACAGGCCAACCTATACTAGTTATACATGAAGACGTTTTCTGTGATGAGAGTACTCCGCAATCTAGTTGCATATTTATCCTATCGACGCAGGTGGCATGAAAGGATCCTAGAAGGATCATGGTAAGCTCAGTGTTCTAGACCGCCGTGGTCGCTTATCAAAGCTCCACTTGGCTTGACGGGCCTCATAAAACCCGCATGGCCAGCACAATACAATGTTCTCTCACCACGTATCATCAGAAAAGAGTTGACAATGCCACAAGAGCTTGTTCTACCACGCTCAGGGGCGAGTTATGAGCCCCAATCGCCAGTTGCGGGGCCGACAGAGTCCGCTTTCGTCGAAACATTTGGAGCTTTACTGCCGTCCGCTCAATTCCTTCAGACTCCCCGCGGCAAGGCTGCTTATTACGAGTTCAAACCCTCATCATCCAACGATGGTACCACCAAAATTGATAAAGTGCTCTTTATCCATGGTGTTCAGACCCCAGCGCTAGGCATGCTGCCCCTTGCCCGCGCTCTCGAGAAATCATTCCCGGCTGCGCATATGGTTCTGATTGATCTCTGGGGCCACGGACTGAGCGATACACCTGTTGCTCCACACGAAGCATCACTATTCCACGAGCTCATCGACAATTTACTGGACCACCTGAACTGGCAGTCTGCTCATATCGTCGGCTTTTCCTTTGGCGGAGCTACTACTGTCAGCTACGTTGCCTCCAGGCCCTCGCGTGTCAAGAGCTTTACTCTCGTCGCGCCCGCAGGCCTCCTCGAACTCTCCATGTTCACACCCGAGGAGCAGGCTTCTCTTCGAGGAGATGACGATGATGCTGCGAAGAAGTGCGTTTTGAACATTCTCGAGGGCGGACACCTTGTTGTACCAGAAGATTGGAAGCAAAGGGTCGCCAACGGTGAAGTCGTTGCTGAGGCAGTCCGTGAGTGGCAGATGCGCGAGCATCCGGGACACACAGCTTCTGTAGTTGCGATCTTTAGAGATGGCGGTGTGATGGGCTCGCATGCTTACTTTGATGAGGCGGCCAAGACGGGCATTCCATCGCTCGCTGTACTCGGAGAGCTAGATAGCTTGTGTAGCGAGGATCAGCTTAATGGGTATGGATTTGAGAATGTTTTTGTAGTTCCAAAGGCCGTGCATAGTGTCGTGAGGGATCAGGCTGTGGATGTTGCGAACCTCATTGGGGATTTCTGGGGGAAACTAGAGAAGCAATGAACAGAAATAGAGCCGGTAGTTTCATAGAATGAACGGGAGCATACCATTGCGATGGCCCTTACCCTCACTAGTACAATCGCTGACTCGATTCGATTGCAGCCCGAGAGAGGCATCTGGGAAAGTCATGGTTCCAGATTCCCAAAGACATGCCACTTTAGGCCCTCCACGCCAATAGTTCCATTTATAGTTCAACTACCGGACCAGCCACTCGGTACTGTCTTGCCAATTGGCTAATATGCATGGCAACATTCCAATGCAAGGAAGTGATGGTCTCGAGGACGCAGCGACATGACATCCAATTGGACAGCAAAGTATCTCCTGTCTCGTTCTCTCTTATCTCGTCGAATGTATCAGTGGCTACTGAAACCAGTTATAACCTACAACTCTCTCTTCCCGGTACTCGTCCATTTCCCCGCACTATCTACCTTTATTATTATTGAATCCAGGCCAAACCAAACTTCATAATGCCTGTCATTGAGATCAAAAGCCAAGAAGACTACGAGAAACTCCGCAAGAAATACAAAGTCGTCATCATCAATGCCAATGCTTCATGGGCCGGTCCCTGTAAGGCCATGAGCCCTATCTACGACAGACTCTCCAACCAAATCCCCTACAACCCGGAGCTCTTCGTCCTCGCTAAACTAGACATCGACGACGTACCTGATCTTGCTGAAAAACTCGACGTTCAAGGCGTCCCGTTTTTCATGATTTACGAGAATGGGAAGAGAAAGGAGAGTTTCTTGATGCCCAGCCCGACTACACTCCAGAAGTTTCTTATCATGTGGTCTGACAAAGCTCATGAGTTAGGGAAATAAGGATAAAAGGAAGCGGTTTCGGGACTGGTAATGAGTTCTTTGAGAAGGGCGTTGAAGGAGCTTGAACTATGGGGATGACTGCCGCCTATAAGGTTAACCTTTAGGCTGCAAACACGAAACACGGGGTTACACTACTCTATGACTGGAAGAAGCAATTCTAGCGCGGCTGTTCTGGCAAAGACCATCACATCCTGGGTTATTTGTTTGACATCAGACATAAATTGTGGGTGGGTGTACTTCAAGGTATCTCGCTCCAGAAATACTAGCATTACAATCTTTGTTCCGTACAATCTTTGCCTTTTGTTCGCGGCTATGTCTTCGGTTATCCAAGTTGAGGTTACCGATATCTTATCTTATCGCCTCGTATCTGTCGGCCTGGCATTGGAAACTACCGCACTGAACCCTAACATGCTAAAGACGGGAGACAGCGTCAAAAAGCAGAGACAAGGACATGGTTTAGCATATCGTAGACTTGTCAGCACAGTTTTCGAATGCTTTATTTGCACCTTCTTGCCAAGAATCCAAATAGTTTCAACATGCCTAATTAAACTGAGACACCAAGCCGACAAAACAGGGATAAAACTTTCAGCTCTCCACCAGCTGAAGAATCGCGTCGACAGTCTCCTCGGCCGCAGTAGCAAAGAACGCATGGCTCGCCTTCTCAACTGTCACTTTCCTGTCGACCCCCCCTACAGCTGCATACATCTCCTGTCCCGCCGGGGGTACAACACGATCAGCGCCGCAGATAACATAACCAGCCTTTCCCTTATAATTCTCATCTGTAAGCGGAGAATAAGAAATCGGCGTGTTCATACTATTCAGCGCTTGGTCTTTTAGCAGTGAGATGTAATGCTCTGCTTCTGTGTCAAGAATGTCGTGATACATTGTGTCTTTCGCTCCAGTGAACTTGACCCAGCCCGTTGTCTCCTGCGGTAATTAGAGTTTTTAGTCTGTGGGGTCGTCCTGCGGCACGGAACAGGGGCGGGGATGTTGAATTACGTACGTTGTATTCAACCCATGGGGGGAGGTTCTTTGCATCTGTGCCCATCATGTCCAAAGTCGTTTTTCCTTCAACGGGTGTCACAGCCGAGACGTAGATCAGGGCAGTCACACCACCTTTCTTACCCGCTTGTTCCCGCTCTTTCTTGCTTAAGCCCTGAACAGCCTGTGAGCCATACATTCCGCCATACGAATGCATCAGCACAACGATATCCTTGCCATCTTCAACAAGCGGGAGCAGGAGTTTTCTCCTTAATGATTCAGCGTCGTCTTGGCAAGTGCCATTTGCATCATGTAACCCCGGTGCGTTTTGACTGACGAAGTGGTATCCCTTTTGCGTGAAGATCTTCTTTATGGGCTCGAATGACTCGACGGTATGCCATGCACCGGGTACAGCCAAGATCGTTGGAGACATGGTAAAAAGCAAAAAGAGTGAGTGACAATGCAACCGCACAGATGATGTGTTGGTGGCGCAATGCAGATTTATAGTCACTTGCTCAAGAATCACCGAACAAGTCCCCTCTCATATGCATGCTAATAATTAGCCCGGCTCCCGCGAAACCACGTTCTGACAGAGATGCCGAAACTCATGCAATTACAGGGTCTTTCCACAAATAGTATACCGACATTAACCTCGCGTCCGAGTCATGGCCCCTGCCACACCCTAGTTTTCAACCGACTCATGCTAATCTTGATACCCAATCCTCAAGGGAAATAATTCCGATGATCAATCTCAACTGACTATGCCATATTTACTCTAATAAATGCCTTCGCGCTAAACTCTAGTCCCCTCTCAAACCGTTTACTCTCCATACGAGCTAGCAATATGGCTGCCAATGGGGACGAGGTTACCTACGATCCGGCTTTTCTCAATGAGAGTCGGCAAAATGAGGTTTATGCGACGCATATCGCATTCTTCATCGTGATGATGATCATTGTGCCGTGTCGGTTCTTTTCATCAAGGTTGACGAAGAAGACGCTGTCTTGGGACGATTGGCTAGCGTACTTTGCAGCTGTAAGTCGTACCAACGACCCCGAAGTTGACGCGTCTGACATTGCTTATAGTTCAATACTGTTGGGGTATTCATCACAAGTATGCTGTGGCTTCGATTTGGCCTAGGTAGGCATCTTGCTTGGGTGATGCAGGATGACCTGAAGAACATCGAAAACTTCTTCAAGGCCATCGTTGCAAATGAGATCATGTACACAACGGCGTTGGCCTGTGCGAGGCTATCCCTTGTAGCATTTTTCTACCATATCTTCGGTGTCTCGAGCATGAGATATTTCCTGCACGGATTCGTCGCCTTTATCGTTGCATGGGCCATCTCGACGGTAAGGCTCACCACCAGAATGACCCACGGCCAATACTGACATTGCGTAGTATGTTCCATCGATTCGAACATGCTGGCCTATTTCTAGCTTTTGGGATGGCACGAACCAGAACTGCATCGATCTTTCGAAATTTTATGTTGGAGTCGCGATTGGTGGTATCATCACTGACATTGGTCTAATGATTGTTCCTCTGCCGTATATCTGGGCCTTGAAGGTACCCTTGTACCATAAGATCTTGATCGCAATCATGTTGGTCTTTGGTAGTTTGTGAGTAAATCTCCTTCAAGTAGTGACTGTTGTACTGATAAAGGAAGTGCCTGTTTCGTCACCATCATCCGCCTCACCAAGGTCATCACCGTTGATCTGACGGATCCAACTTGGGGAACTGTCGACCTGATGATCTGGACCGGCATGGAGGTCTACAGGTATGCATTTTCTTGAAAGTCGCTACGAATGCAATGCTGACCGATCAGTGCGGTGATCTGCTGCTGTCTCCCAACGATGCGTCCCTTGATCAAGTTTGTCTGGAAGAAGCTTGGGTTGAAGCAATTGAGTTCAAGCGGGAACACAGATCCATCAAAGCCTACGTCAAATGGAACAGCCATGTGGGGAAGCAAATCCCGTCAGAACTCACGACATTTGGGAGATGGCATTCTTGCATCGAATGCAGACGAGGTGGAGTTGACAAAGCATGCTTACTATGAACTGCATTCAGATAATGCTCACGGTCGATCACAAGACTCTATCGCGGTGCATCAGCAAGGTTGAGCATAGTACCACTTCCAGAAAAAGGAAATTAAAATCGGTGAACAGTACGATATGGCCTCTTAGAATAAGCATAAGTTGAGCATTCATTCTTGAACGGTTTTGGTGCAAATCCGGGTCGCCCGAGGCCGGACTGTCTAAATGCCGAGAAGTGGGGGGCACCGGTCCCGAACCAACTGTGCCGTCCCGTCCCTAGCCCGATCTTATCGTCGGCCCCGAAACATGTATTTTCGGGTCTTGATCAGCAGTGTTGGTGGCAACTATATAGGACCTAATCTGCCTACTAAATTATCGCTCATCACTCCTACACATTTACCTGTCTTCCATTAACCATGGTAACTACACAAGAAACATCAGTTGTCATCGTCGGCGGCAGCCTCGTCGGCCTCTCAACCGCCCTCTTCCTCTCCCATCTCAACGTGCCCACCATCCTCATAGAGCGCCACCCCGGCAGTTCCCTTCACCCTCGTGCCATCGGCTACACTGCCCGCACAATTGAACTCTTCCGTACCGTTGGCGTAGAGTCGAAACTCAAAGGAATCCAATGGTCAGGCGGCCCACCTCGCCGTATCGTTGTTGAGAGTCTTGCCGGCAAGTGGACGAAGGAGCAAGGCTGGACACAGAAACCTAAAGGTGGACCTCCTGTCTCGTTTGCGGAATACTCTCCTACAGAAGGTGTTGCTATTGCTCAAGATGTCATTGAACCTGTTTTGAGAGATCGGGCGAGGGAGCTTGGTGCGGATCTTAGACTGGGTTTTACTGTTACGGGCTGGAGTCAAGATAATCAAGGCGTTACAGTCAATGCCACTTCGAATGACGGCGAAGAAATTCATGTCAAGGCAAGTTACATGGTCGCATGCGATGGCAACCGCAGCCGTATTCGAGAAAGTCTCGGCATCCAGCGCCATGGCGTTGGTCTTCTTCGGAAGCTCCAGAGCATCATGTTCAGATGCGAGCCTCTACAGCATTTCCTCGACCACGGCTACAGTCAATTCCAGATCGAAGGTCGCGAAGATGGTTTCGAGGCTTTCATGACCACTTATGGCGGTGGGCGATGGATGTTGGCTTGGAACGAAGATGTCGACGATCCTGAAGCTGTTCTAGATGACGCCACCCAGCGCGACATGATCCGCAAGGCTTCTGGTGTACAGGATCTCCGTGACGAGGACATCCAACTCATCACCACTGGAAAATGGGACATTGGTGGTCTCATCGCGGATAAGTTCTCTTCTGGTCGCGTCTTCCTGGCTGGCGATGCAGCTCATGCCCTACCTCCGAATCGCGGCGGCTATGGAGCAAACACTGGTATAGCCGATGCACATAACCTTGCTTGGAAGCTTGCATCTGTACTTTGTGGTGAATCATCGCCAGAACTTCTTGATACATACGACGTTGAGAGAAGACCTGTCGCAGACGTCCGACATGACCAGATCTTTGCGAGGGAGGACTACAAGCGATACGTCGTCAACAAGGAATGGCCTGGAAAGAATGTTGAGATAATGGATGATGTGGCGATGGAATTCGGGTATTTTTATAACTCAAAGGCCATCGTCGGTGGTCCAGATGGATCAGCTCCCGTAAAGAGGCCAAATGAGTGGAATGGACAGCCAGGCACCAGAGCACCGCACGTTGCACTCAAAGGTGATAATGGCTCAACTCTAGACTGTTTCGGTACAACATGGGTTAGTATATCAAAAGAGAAGAGATGGAGCCAGCTCGTGGCAGAGGCATATAAAACGACAGGCGTAAAGATTGTGTTTGTGCACGTTGGAGGTGACGTTACCGAAAAGAATAAGGGCGACTTCAACAGGCTTTATGGGGTGGATGATAGCGGCTGTTCGTTGATTCGGCCAGATGGCTTCGTTGCTTGGAGAGCACCGATATGGTCGGCTGAAGCACAGAAGGATTTCATGCAGGCGTTGGGTCAGGTCTCCCTCTCGTCGAAGCATACAGATGAGTTGCGGTGAATGCCCGTCTTCATAACAGTAGTTTCGAAACCCGTGTGGTGCTTCCAGGTATCGTCCTCAGTCATCGACATTGCATTATCAGGCAGGCTCAGTGGCGATGGCATCGGCTGATGGGTCAAGCTCCCCAAATGTGTCATTCTTAGTCTGTGTCGAGATCCTCGTTTCATGGCAAACAGGCTTATGTCTGAGAAAAGACGAAGATTAGAACAGCGAATAACAGTGATTGGTAGTAGATAATCAAGTGACCTCAATTTGAAAGATCTTATAGACAAGAAGTATAGTTTGAACGTGCGGTACCCGAGTCATCATCATAGTCGGTACAGATGCATCCCAGCCATCACTCTAGTTAAATGGCCGGCAGTAGTAGACGGTCTCAACAGTCCAACCATCAACTGTATACAAAACAATAGGCTTTCCAACAGCTCCGGTACGCTTCCAGCAGTTATATGTATGGTATCCATTGGTGCCCGTGCCAGCCCATGCATTATCATGCTTGCTAGCCGCATCCGCAAAGATATTTGACGTGAAAGACACGCCTGTGCGAAAGGTGCCTAATCCTAGTTAATGTCGTCTTTTCGAGATTGAACTGAAAGACTTACCCTTTACGGGTTGGCCTTCCCAGATGATGTGGCTTCCGTGAGTGACGTCGACGTAGTCATCGGGGCGAGAGCCTCCGGTTCCGCCTGTTGCGTCGTGTCCATCGGCGTAGTATGCCATTCCGCTAGAGATCTCGTTACCTTTCCAGGAGTTTACGAGGTATAGCGTATCAGCGGCCGAAGCAGCGCCAACGAAGGCAGCAGTGAGAAAAGCGGTGATCTTCATGGTGATGGTGATGAGGGTTGATGGGATGAGTTGAGTTGGATATTCTGATATTTCTTGGCGAAAACACGATGTATTTATACAATACGAGAAAGCATATTTTTGCAAAAAGACCAAATCGCAAACCAATAACCTACATTTTAGATCCTTTGATTGGTCGTTCATACGGTCTAGAACATTGACACGTCAGGGTCAAGGGAATGCTTTGAAGTGTCTAATAGCCGATGGGTTTCATTCCAGGGCTTCAAGGTAACTTTCACAATAGGTCTGGGTCCGATGCCGATGTGTGGAACCAGGAAGGGAGAACCACTTTGCATTATGCTGTCCTCAACAGCTGAACGCAGTGAATTAATTCAGTCTTTAGCACAAGCGGTACCGCTGATGCTCTGTAGGAGTACACCAGACATAAGCAAATTTAGGCATATTCCGAAAATCCTTAGATGCAAAGGGTCGAACCGTGCTTCATTATAGCTCCATAACAAGAGGAAGCCTGGTGGTGGACGTTCTACGAATTCTTTGCCATGACATCAAGCTGCCTGTTGATCTACATGACGCGCATGGGAGGATGGTCTTGGATTCTGCCGTTGAGAAGAAACAGGAGGATCATAACCCGGATCTTTTTGACCCAGGGCGGAGAAGCTGCTTAGTGGTGTAGAAATAGAAGAATAGCTTAGAAGTCTACATTTTCTCAGGTAGCAGTCATCTCGTCTCCAAGCCTTCTTCTTTTGTCATCCCATTGAGGATGCTTATATATAAAAATGTTCATACTACCCTTATATTCTACATGGCAATTGGAATTTCATGTATTGTCAGTGGGCTGGATCACTTTCTGTCAATTCTTAATCATCATTTCCCTCTTTGACTGCATGACCCAACTCAGCGACGAAGCGAAGTCGAGTGTTTTGTATTTTGTTTCGTTCAGAACAACATCGCCTTTCAAGATAGGTACAGTCCTGTAGACGGACTTAATGGCCTGTTGGCCATGTCCAATTATCTACCTCTTCCTATAGAGGGACCCCAACATTGCCTTCACCACCATCATGAGAATGATACACTTTTCTTCTTCCATTTTTCTTATGATCCGCCTCTTTCGGCCTTTCAGTACGACTCTTTTTGTGTGCCCTCTTTGCCCATTGCTTCAACTTGTCAGGGTAGCATATACACCAGAGCGCAACCTCTCGTGCCGCCATAGCGTCCTCCAAGGCACAATGAGCCTCGGGACCCTGCCGGATACGCAACTTCAACAAATCTGCACAGAGTGATTTGAGACTCCACCGGCGACCAAAACCAAAGTCTGTTCCAGACACAGCTTCTGCTGCGACAATAGCAGTATCGAAAATCCTCACATGTGATACCCGTAGCCATTTCAAATCGTGCTGTAGAGACTGCCCAACTATTACGGTTTCTGTGTTGATATGCTTGAACAGCTGTTGTCGCGCTGCTGCCCAACCGGGAAGAACTCGTCCTTGAGACATGGCCATTGAAAGTGATTCTGGCCCTATGCCATGAATATGTGTGCGCCAATCCACGATAGGCTCTTGAGGTTCAACAAGGGAATAAACCAAAACTTCGCCACTAAAGAAGTCGACAACGCTGATAGATAATATCTCACGGCCACCGTTTCTGACCCACACCATTTCGCAATCGAGAGCGACTGCTTTTCTTTTGGGCCATAGCGGGTCTGGATTAGGAGCCCTAATCCTTTTGTTTCTTATGGCGGCTTTTGTCCCGTTGTTACAATTTTCCTGACCCATATTGTAGCCCTCCTTTTTCAGGCGCTGAGAGGAATGGCATTGGAGAATGAGGCGATCGTGGATGACGGCCATGTTGAGTAGCGGGAATCTTCTGTAGCTCGGGTCTTTGAAATGATATTCCAGTAAAGGTTGAGGGATTGGGACCTTTATCTCTTGTTTCTGGACTGGGATTGTCTTTGGCAATTTTCCATGTTTTGCCTTGTTATGCTGGGTCAAGACTTTTGTGCTGCTGAACATTTGATACTGGGGCTGCAGCGGTCTGCATCCAAACAATGTTTGACGAATTGCGAATGAGTTTCGAAAGAAAGGGCGCATATTTGGCCCTGCCGCTTACTGTCTTGGTTGACTTGTAAAGTGAAGGAAGGGGAATGGAGAAGGCAAAGCAATTCGGGCTGTTTACCCCGCTTGGTAGGCCTCCTAGGTTCTGTCTGCTGGAATAAGCTCTCAGCCACAAGTCTCAACCGCAAATAACATATCTAGCTCACAACTTAGACATTTGGTAGGCCTCCCGTAGTTTGCAGAGCGCTAGAGTGGTGACGGGACATGAAGAGGCTTAGTAAGCATCTTAGAGAGCAAGAAAATACTCGAGACGTGGTGCTCTCAACATTGTTTTCCTATATCAGCACTTCGAGCTTGTAGATGTCTAAAGATTCTTTTTCCCAGTTCATCATAGATCGTTCCAATCCACGGGAACTCACCAATCATAGGCCATATACCTTTCCATGTCAACTCAGGATCAACAGAAGATTTCCAGACTAAGGATAAGGGTTTTAACATGCATACCAATGGTAGCCTTACTAGCCATGGGCTATTAAACTCTCATCCAAGCGTCCACGATATCAGCATACCACAGCCCAAAACTTCAGGATAAGTAGTGGCGGAGATATCGGCTGGGAATCAACTCTACTGCTGAAACGCTCCAGTCACTTTGCGATCTGATTCTGAGCACTGAGTTGGGTAGAGTACCCCGCGAGAACATCTACAGGGTCTCACATTTGATGCGTGGGGTATTGGATATCGGGATCTCGCCAGGTTTGACGATAAGCTCGCCAAGCGTGCGGATCTTCTTGAGGTTTTTCATCTTGATATGAAAGTAAAGACTATCGTGTCAACGCAGCACTAAGATATGTTGGTCTATGCGTCGAAATCATCAAAATTCTTTAGGTGGGCTGCTGCAGGACGGGGCTACTTTTCTGCCAAGCGAGACATGATTGAGCTTGCACCATCCCTACAAAACGTCAGTAGAGATCTCGCAGTGGCAGCTGAGTGCAGCTCTAACTCTCGCCATCAAGTAAACTGGAACATAGGAGTCTGTCGGCCTCTGCTTCCTATCCAAGTTCACATCTAGACACAGCCACTCAGCAAGGACAGAGGATAAGCCGCATATCGATAACAGACCGTCCCTTACGTATTATGTGTCAGCCTCGCCGATATTCGACACTTGTCTCAAGGCCCACCAACAAGGTATATATACACCTTAGATACGAATGTGGAGTGAGCTACATTGGTCTCTGTACTCCCTGCATTTTATGAATTAGGTTTCCTAGTTCAACACTACCCTGCACTCCCCCGCAACTTTATCCCCGCAAAGCATTAGATGAGATAGGGCATCAATTTACCTCGGTAACTATCTAAATTAGTATCTAGAGTTCCCTCAGAAAGCCCCGAGGAAGGGTATAAATAGCCGATAGAGCCGTGTTTCGGCACGGATTGGCTTGCATAGCCGGCGCGCCGGTCTTGCCATTTAAGAGCACTTGATCCAGGTATTCCTGGCAAGTATTGAGCCACTTGACTTGATCACTTTCTTCAATTAATAAAATACTAACAGATTGCTTGATTTCACTTGGCTTACAATATGGCTTTGGCAACTCAAACCGTTACTCAACTAGAGTCCGTTATTGATAAGTCGGTGAATGACCCCAAAGGGATTCCCGGTGTTGCTGTTGTCGTTGTTGGGCGGAATGGCGAGCTCTTCTCCCATGCGGCGGGCAAGCGAGGGCTCGACTCGTCGGAGCCAATGACGGTCGATAATGTCTTCTGGCTCGCCTCTTCTACCAAGATGGTTACTGGTATTGCCATTATGCATCTTGTAGAGCATGGAGGTCTCAATCTTGACGATGCTGATCAACTCGAGAGCCTGATACCCGAGCTAAAGGATATCCAGGTCGCACAATCAGACGGCACACTTGCCCCTAAAACGAGCAGAATTACGCTGAGAATGCTTCTAACCCATACATCGGGTTTCGGATATAGTATATTCAACAAACTTCTTCTTCCTTATGCTGAGGAGATTGGGAGTGACGAGGCATCTCCTCAATTTCCATTTCTCAAGATGCCGCTTGCTTTCAACCCTGGAGAGGACTTTGCATATGGCGTAAGTCTTGTTTCTGCAGCTCTAACTATCTCTAACTTGTTGTCAGTCTGGAATTGATGTAGCCGCCATCGCCCTCGAGCGAGCGAGTGGCTTGGCCCTTGGTGGGTACCTGGATAAGCACGTATTCGGGCCGCTAGGCATAAAGGATATTTCTTTCGTTCCAAGCCAGTCAATGCGCGGTCGCCTAGCCTCCATGCACCAGCGAGACTCCAACGGAAACCTTTTAGTTCGGGATAGCCCATTCAAGGCTAACGCTGAAGTCGATCTGAACTCGGCTGAGGCAGTGGCTGCGGTTGAACATAGCGGCGGTGGCGGCTTGTTTGCCACACCGCAAGAGTATGCAAGTAAGTACCTATCTTTTTCATGTTGATTACAGAAGTAGTATTGGCGAGGAGAGTGCTAAAACTTCAATCCCAATCGCAGAACTCTTGGCGATGTTACTTAATAACGGTATAGACTCACGCACGGGAAAGCAAGTGCTGAGTAAGTCGATCATCGATGACATGTTCACAAACCAAATCCCCCAATTTCCCAATTTCGCACGCGCGGGACTGCAAAGTGCGCGGCCAGACTTGACACATGAAATCCCTGAATTTTATCCCGTCCCAGGTAACCCGCCTCAGGGTTGGGGTCTTACCTTCTTGATGAGCAATGGTGGTGCCACAGGCAGATCAACCAAGACAGGTCACTGGGCAGGACTACCGAATGTATGGTGGTGGTGCGACCCAGAGACTGGTGTTGCAGGCATTGTTGCAACGCAGATTTTGCCATTTGGCGATCCCAAGGTTCTCGAACTTTGGGGCACGGTTGAGGCAGTAGTGACAGCAGCCATGAAAGATTAATAGCTATCAAAGCTTAGCACAAGGTGTTTATACACAGTTCTGTTACTTATGATGATTACTTAATACTCTTTGAAGTGCCTGTAGTATTATTAAGAACTTATAAGTTAGACTTTCTCTTGTACTTCCCTTATAATTAAATTATACTATAAGTAATTAAACTACTTTTCTATATTATGATAAAATAGAAAATTTAGAAAAAGCTTTAGTCTAGGATATAGCATACGAGACTGAGTCGCCCCTTCGAGCTTGTAGGTCCCTATAGCTTCGTTCTCCGGGCTTGTCGTGTATTATCTGAATCCACGGGAATTCACCAACCATTTTTCGCACAGCCTCCCAAGAGAGGTTTCGCTGAACAGAAGATCTCCACATTGACGATATCCAGCTTGATTTGTTGATAGTAGAGATACATCCCATCAACATGAGCCAAATAAGCAACGGTATGTGGAAATCTTGTTCTTCTTGCATGCCCAAATAGCACTCCTCAAGCTGTGAGGCGAAGATTGGTAGGTGAGATTTCCGTGCCGGGCTACGTGAGAGTGTCGACAAGAAGGCAAGCATGCCAAGCCGCAGGGCTTCGGATACGACAGGGAGATGGTCGTTTCCCAGACCGATCAACAGGGTTTGACTCGTGCTCACCTGAGACTGGAAGTCCAACCAATTCAGAATCCTTTTCGACTTTGAGAATTGATATTGGTTCGCATGGCTTGACAAAGCTTGCAATGTCTGATAGCAGCTCATCAATGCGGGATGCACCACCAGCCAGGGCATGATGTTCGGAGGTCTGATGACGCCAACAGGCTGTTTCAGGTATGAATAGTCGAAAGGAAAGTACAATGGCCGACCTGTCGCCAACGACATTCTAAGATCGACCTGCTGGATCTTGAACAGTAGTTTAGAGTCCAACGGCACTGGCTTCGTCTCGCGCAGTTCCAACAACCTCCTCAGTCCGTCAAGGTGTGTTGAAACAGCATCAAGGTCACGGAACGACTCAGCTGCAAAGAGAAGAATTAAGATGATAAATATCGTGGAGTAGGATTGTTGCCCTGTAGCATCGCGAAGACTGCTGTTCAACGACGAGAGGACGGTGCAGAGTATTCGCTGCGATCGAAGGGATAGCTTGGTACCAGAACATAAATCATCCACGGCATATGTAGCCAAGAACATCGACTCTAGTAGAGTTTTATTCTCGTATAATAATGTCAAGTTGTCAATCATTTTGTGTTCTTGGAGGTTTATGTTCTCGAGGTATGTCTCAAGAGGGTATGCCGCGTCGAGCAGGGCGTTGAACTTGACGACTACAATCTTGGGTCAGTACTCACCTTCGATGGAGACCTAGACTACATACCTAATCGCCATGCAGTTGATGGCAAGCGAGATGAGTCAAAGCCAAGCTCATTAGTTCTGGCCTGCAGTGACTTTGAAAGGGGCCCGCAACTTGTTAATTGATAAGCAGACGTAATCTCTGGAGGTTCGGTAGTCTTCCCGACACATTCCGTTGCGGCGACTGTCTCTGATGCCTTGCGCGCCTTTCTTCTCGATCGGCGTGAGTCCTGGCGTACATTGACCCCCTTCATGCACCGACTGCGAATCGAGGCTCGGCTGCCGGGTTCGAGTGGACGCCCATGGCCATCAACGGTAAGAAACGTAAACTCAGTGGCTGCCATTAGATCAGATGTTTACGGATGGGGAGTGAGCGATGCTGATGGACCCGAAAAAGGGCTTCAATCTGGTCCAAATCTCGCATCCGCTCAGCCTCGATCCTCCGTCGTGGACCCTTGCTGAAATTAATCAGCGATACTCCGCAGCTTGACCAGATTGATACCTGAATTAGGCTAAGCGTTATCTCTGGCCTGTTCGGATTTTGGAATACTCCGAGTTAGCGCAGTTCTTCTCAAGTGTACTAGCCGCTTTTAAGACATCGATGTGGTCGTGTCATCGTCAATCCGAAAACTGCGGAGGAGTATGTGAGGCACTGCCAACAGAGCTGGAAGGCTAGGCGTTAATGCGGGTGATGGAACGCGTTTTCCGCAAGGTGACCATATTGATACCCAAATTCAGGTAGAGCAGATGTTGATCATTAATTTGGGAACCTAGAGTTGCCTCCAAGTGATACTACGTACACCTAAAGCCGTTCATAAAATGGGCCTGTTTCCTCAATATGACAAACGTTCATCACACTTTTATCTAACCCATTCTACTACACACATCTCTTATAACTTAATTATGGCTAAGAGCGTATCTCCCTTCCGAAGTGCATCCTCTCAAATGCCTCCACTTACCCTATCCGTCGGCCAACTTTTTGTCCAATCCCAACTATGCACCAAACCACAATTGCCTCCCAAGGACCTCGACCTCTCAGGCCAAACAGCGATCATCACCGGATCAAACAATGGAATCGGCTTTGCATGTGCCAAGCTTCTGCTCCAGTATAACTTGAGCCATCTCATCATGGCGGTGAGATCTGAAGACAAGGGCACTGCTGCCGCTGAGCAGCTTCGTCGAACATCAGCGTCAACAAGTCCCCAGATTGATGTTTGGAAGCTCGACATGGGTTCTTACCGCTCGATTGAGGACTTTGCGAAGCACTGCGAGACTCTGCCGCGGATAGATCTTGTCATTCTCAACGCTGGCATGGGCGATATAACCTTCCACCTTAACAAGGCAACAGGCCATCAAGAGATTGTGCAGGTCAATTTCCTCTCTACCATGTACCTGTCCGTTCTTCTCTTGCCTATACTCAAGACTAGGGCTCCGAATACCAAGCCAGGCCGCCTCACTATCGTCAGTTCGGGAACAGCCATGCACTGCGAATTGCCCGAAGCCAAGGCAGACCACATCATCTCTGCGCTCGACTCAGAAGCCAATTTCGATGGCATGGGGTATTACGGGAAGTCTAAGCTTCTCGGTCACTTCTTCATCGACAGACTATCTCAGCACGTTGACCCAAGCGATGTTGTCATCAATCTTGTTGACCCGGGCATGACCAAGGGCACTGGGCTGATGGACAAAGGCACTTGGCTCATGAGAATGGCGATGGCCATGGCAACTAGGTTAGTTGGCCGTACGCAGGAACAAGCTGCCTCAACCTACGTTGATGCAGCGATAGTCAAAGGAGAGGAATCCCATGGGTCCTATTTAATGGACTGGAAGATCTACCCGTAAGTACTTATGTGACGCATTTTTTCTACAATTGCTGATAACTTCCAGGTTCGGCTCGTACTACTACACTGGAGAGGGCAAGGGTGTTCAGGACAGAATCTGGAGGGAGGTGATGGATGAATTTGCGTTTGCCAATATAGAAGACATAATACGTTCTCTGAAGAAGTAGCCTGCGAGTCCGTGGGATGTAGACGGACAGCGTGGATTATTTTCGGACTCGGACTCGGGATAATGTGTAATGCTAGACAGGTATGGACAATTTCCTTTTGCAGACGATTACGCGACAACATAAGCACTAGTGATCTGCGCGCATGAAAGCGGCACAGGATCAGCTCTTATCATTAATCGCACCCTTTTTATATAAATAATGCTCATTTGCTCATTTCTGGCAAATTTGACTGGTCTGTCATATCATATAACATTATATCTTGTTGTTCGTCCCCCGCATCTCGTCTGACAGTGCATCTCCTCTCCTCATCTCATCTTCATCATGAACAAAGTCATTTCCGGCTCCAACGCTCTGGTAGTGGGCGGTACCAGCGGCATTGGCTACGCAATCGCCAGCCGTCTGGCAACATCTCCCAATTACCAGTTCTCAGCAATTACCATTGTGGGCCGGACAAAGCCTCAGGTCATGCCAGCTGAGAAAGTATCTTTTCGCTCCGTCGATGCAACATCAATGCACGCTTTGAAAGAGTTTGCGCAAGAGTTCCGAAGCAATAGCCAAAACAATCCTCTTGACCTTCTCGTGATGACGCAGGGAATCATGTCGTTCGCTGGGCGGGCTGAAACACCTGAGGGGATTGACAGGAAGATGGCTTTGCACTACTACGGTCGTCAGCTCCTAATCAGAGAGCTGAGCTCCATTCTGAGCCAGGATGCGAAGGTTCTTCTCGTTTTGGACGGTCTTAATGCCAGTCCTGAGAAGTTGAACTGGGACGACCTCGACCTCAAGGAAACCTTCAGTCTTGCTCACGCAGCAAACCACTGTATCACCATGAATGACGCAATGATACAGTATCACGCGCTTCAAGATCAAGGTACCAAGCACTTCTTCGCACACGGTTATCCCGGAGTTGTGAACACAGCGACACCGAAGAACTCGGCTTGGTATTTCCGAGCTGTGTCAAAGGTTGCTTCGAGATTGGTTGGTCTGCAGCCTGAGCAGTGTGCTGAAAGACAACTTGATGGACTGTACAAAGCTGCGGATGAGTTGCAATCAAAAGACATATCCTGGGCTTGTTTGGATAACCACGGAAAGGTGATTGGAGGGAAGAAAGAGTGGAGTGAGGAGGAGAGAAGAAAGATTGCTGATCATACCTGGGGTGTTGTTGATAGGACATGAGATATCACCTTCGATGGGCACAACACTTTACTGAGAATGATATAGTAAGAAATATTCGATTGAAATGCCGGTAATTCGTTCAAAAGACATCGAAGCCTCGAGAGCTGGTGAGATCCCGTTATTCTGATGTCTCTGGTTTCTTACGCCGCCCCCATCTCGCGGAGTACCTTCTCGACAGCTTCGCCCTCACAGTCAACCGCATAATCCAAAGCCGTCTTTCCAGACTTTGTTTTCGCAAGAATATCTGCTCCTGCTTCGATCAAAAGCTTAGCTTTTGTCTCCAAATCACGTCCGCTTCTGCAAGAAGGGTTCCCCGCCACAAGATGTAGAGCCGTCTCGCCATCATTGTTAGCCGCGTTCAGATTTCCTCCGCTCTCGATTAGAGTCTGCAGCGACGCAGTTTCTCCCCATGCTGCAGCACAATGAAGAGCTGTTGCTCCTTCATCGTTGGCTGCCTCAAGGTCAACCCCAGCTTTGACCAAGTCTCGGACCAGTTCAGGTGAGCTCTGCGCAGCGCGATGCAGAAGTGTTTCGCTACCTTCGCCTCTGAGGTGAACATTTGCTCCATGGTCGATGAGCAATTTTACGCATTCTGGCCCGTCGCTCATTGCATGATGTAGCACTGAATCCCCATTGTTATTCATTGAATTTATATCAGCGTCAGTGTCAAGAATCATTTGAACGATTCCAATGTGCTCATGAGCTGCAGCAATATGCAAAGCCGTGTTTCCATAGCAATCCTTTGCCGAGATATCCGCTCCAGCATCTATGAGGAGCTTTGCAATTTGTGTCTCCCCAAATAATGACACGACATGAAGAGGCGATTCTTCATCGATATTGCGGCTGTCAGCATTCGCTCCCGCCTTCAAGAGAATTTCGGTGATTCGCACATCTCCATCGGCAGCCGTGTTGTGCAAAGGCGTGACGCCATCATAGGTTGCCGCAGAGACGTTGGACCCAGCTTCAATCAGCATTTGCACAGCTTTCTCATCGCCGAATTGGACGGCATAGTGAAGCGGCGTGAATTCGCGAACCGTTTGCGTAGCTGATACGTCAGCGCCGTTTTGTAGGAGCTGTTCTAGTCGTTGGTTGTTTTGGTGAAAAGCTGCTTGGTGCAGAGTCGTGATTTCTGCGGGATCATCACCTGCGGCGTGACATGGACAAGTCTGCGTTGGTGCGTGAGACATTGTGAGTGATTTCAAAATGATAAAGGACGATGTTAAATTGACTTCGAACTTTTATGATCTATAGGAGAGGCCATGTGAAAGAACGTGAATTTTCAGTTGGAGCGGTTTAGGCAACAGGTCGGTCTTTGCCATTTGGAGTCGTGGACCAGCTGAAGCCAGCTGAAACCTAGGCTCGAATTGGAAGGTATCACAGGAACTTGACGGCAACATCCGAGAGCATGCTTCTACCAGAGCTTGATTTTGAGGAGATCCGGGTTTCATGAATAGTTGCTTGTGCTTAATAAACATTTAATGTGATAGCACCGTATCATCTCTAATTGTTCCAAATTGTCGATGTCAATGATCACCAAAATCACTCTTGTAGCCTTTTTGACCTCATGTTCTAATGTTTCCCTGTTTTCAATCCATGAAAGGTCCCACAGAGACAACGGGCAAATTCTATAGGTATCCCAGATCCTTGAACGCCCTCTGCAGAATCTCACGAATGACATTCTGCTTTCTATTATTGTACTCCATGACATCCTCCCCATTCTCAACACTTGCCTTCGCAGCCTCCCTCTTGATATTCTCATAGGCCTTCCTATCATCCTCATTCTTCCTCAACCAATCCGCAAAGATCTTGTGTCTCACCACCTCAGGGCATCCAGGTCCCCAAACATGCAGATTTGTCGGCACAGGTTCATAATCGCAAAAGAAGAGATGTCCATGCCATCCCGGCTCCCTGACAAGAAAATGGAAGCCAACGTTCTCAAGTGCATCTACATAGGAAGCTTCATCGTTGATGTCTTTGACGGTTAGGTCAATGTCAATTACGGCTTTTGCTGGCAGACCCGGGACGCTGGTTGAGCCAACGTGGTTGATTGAGACTGCTGTGTCGCCGATGGCGGATTCAATGCGCGCTTTGGCGCGGGCGAAATGCTCTGGCCATGCGGGATCGGGTTCAACAATGGCAATGGGCTGTCTGTGTTTGCGAAAAGCGACTCTGTCGATGAGGGAAGGGTCAAAATCGTACTCCTTTAATAGTTCTCCAATTGTTGGGGTCATTATGAAATTTGAGAAGGAAAAATGGCGAGAAGTTTTATCGACGTATTGCCACAGTGTGTATGGAGAAAGACAATGTTGGGCGTGGCACGAGTTAGCGCAGGTTATAAATGGTGTTTGGATGCTCAGATTCACTGCGATTCTACTACTCTTCAGGCTGCATTAGGTCATTTGTTTTCCCCGCACCGACGAAGTTCGCGCAAGCTAAAACGTGCCCTCGTGCGGCGGGGTGACTCATTCGCCGATGCGACGACTGATAGATTGACATTTAAGCTTATGACATCTCAACGAGACATGTCAGCCGTGGATCACCAATACGACTGCAATAAGTTATTTAATTCTTGCCATGTCGAACCCGGTGTTGAACTAAAATGACTTGCTCTTTGGGATCAAGTATATGCTATCAGGTACTCCCGCACAGTGGTCAAGGCTAGCAAGAGCCCATTCTCGAAACAAGGTGATTGGGAACATTATGTACTTCCTCGACTTCACACCTGCATAAAGTGCTATTCATGGCCAGTGGGCTCTTGAGAATGGAGGCGTTGTATCTCACAGTGATCGAGTGACTTAATCCCTGCAAAGATCATGCATCTGGCCAATTAACGTCGGATACGGGGAAACCGGCCACCCCCAGAAACCGGCCACTCTCCACAAAACACTAAAAACAAGATATCATTAGAAATGTAATTAATTAATTACCACTATATTTTTCTAATTAAATAAAATTTATATTAATAAATATTTAGATAAAATTAAATATAAAGATCTTTAAATTTTATTTTTTATATATATTTTAATATTCTTTTTAATTATAATACTTTTTATATTTATTTATAAGCTTTTAAAATTACTAAAACCTTTATAAATTTAGCATTTCTATTATATATAACTTTCTTTCTCTTTTTTAGTAAATATTCTTCTTATTTTAACTATATTATTATAATTTCTCTTTTTTAGTATTTAATAAGGAAGTTATAACTATTTAATTAACTGCCAATCTTATAGAAAAGTAGCCTAATAATTAGGTTATTAAAGATAATACTTAAGATAGCTTAAAGGATTTAATAAAGCTATATAGATAATTAAGGTATTATTAGAAGATAGGAATTCTTTCCTTTTACTAGGAAAATAGCTATAATAATAGGAGTTAGTGTTTTAAAAGTTTAAGTAACTATTAGATTTATTAGGACCTTTACTAAATTAACTAGCTATAGTCTGGTTACTTTCTAGCTAGCTAAGGCATTTAACTTTATAATAGCTTCTTTTTAAGCTTTATTATAAATATATAAGAAGGTAATCTTACTAATATAGCTTAAATTAGTAATAAAAGTAAGATTTAAGAGGAATTTCCTATATACCCTCTTTAATAGTTTAAAGACTATAATATCTAGCGGCTAAAAGATATAAAAAGAATATACTAAAAGGAAAAGTATAAATATATTATTATTATAATACTTAAATAAGAAGTCTTTAGTTATATAACTTCTATAACTATTAAGGATAAGAAAATAGAGTTCTTTTAGATTTTTAGGCTTTATTAATAAAATAAATACTATTTTAAGCTAAATAAATACTATATAGTTATTTATCTAGCCCTTTTTATTATTAATAAATTTTTAGGCTTTTAAAAAGTCTAAATTCTTTAAAAAATGCTATTATTAGACTGTTTTCCTTTTAAAGATTACTAAAGGTCTTAAGACCTTCTCTATTATTAAGATATACTTAAGGATTGTAATCTAAGACCTTAAACCAGGCTAATAAATAAGTATTAACTTTTTATCTTTTAACCTAAAAAATAGACTATTTAGTTCTATCCCTTTTATTATTTTAACTTTATTAATATTATATTTATTTTTCTACTTAACTATTTAAACTATAGGTATTAATAATAATATAAAAAAGGCCTTAATAAGTTTAGTAAAAGCTTTATTAAACCTTTTAGAATCTATATACTTACTAAATAAAGTCTTTACTTTTTTATTTCTATTTAAAAAAGCCTTTTATTAGTGTTTTTTAATACCTTTTAAGAAGCCATTATGTATTACAATCTGGCTTATAAAGTATTAGACCTATTAGTATAATATAGAATATTTTAAATTAGCTTAAACTATAATCTAATTTTTTAGACTTCTTTTTTAAATAGTTAAGAGCTTTTATTTAAGTTTATAAGCTTCTTTTAGTATTATAGCCTTTTTAATATAGGCTTAAAGTGTTAAATGGTTTATACTATAAGCTACTATAGCTTTATTTATAGAAACTCTTTCTAAAACTATCTAAAAAGTAGTATATATATCTTTTTTAGTAAATTTCATTATTTTAAATTAATTAATACTATTTATAAGTTTATATAATTAAAATTGGTAGAGTTATAAATTAATTAAGATATTATAAATTAAGTGGTTAGGTTAAAAAGCAGGTGGCCGGTTTCTGGGGGTGGCCGGTTTTCCCGTATCCGACGTTACCAACACGTCAGGGATGCACTGCTCGCCAAGCATGTTGAAGAACTTTTGCAATGCTTATGTGTCCAGAAAGATAAGCAACCCCGCTCCTCAATGCACTGAAGAAGACCGTTTTTGCGGATCGCAAACTAGAATCACCATGGCCTCGAGTGAAGGGAAAGTAAACGGTGTCATACGATCGAATGAGCCGCTGCCGCTGACGGTCGATGAGCTCACCAAGCATTGGTTCGTCCAGATTCTCAACAGACCTGTTCATAATGTTGAAGTCATCGAGACTATCCACGGAACGGCTTCCAAAATCCTGATCAAATTGACGTTCAAAAATGGTACCGATAAAAGCGCCAGTAATATCTGCGTCAAAGGCGGTTTCAATCCCGACATACGAGAATCTTTGCCTTTCCTCTACGCCATTTACCGCCTTGAGGCTGAGTTCTACTACTACCTTGCTCCAAGGCTAAAGATCCCGCTTCCACCGGTATTGTATGCTGGTACAGATACCGTGAACGGACAGGGTATCGTTGTGATGGCCAATCTCAAAGCTCAGGGCTACACATTTGGTAACCCACTTGAGACATGGCCAGTTGAGAGAACGAGGATGAGTGTCGAGCAGCTAGCTACCCTGCATGCAAGCACCTGGGGGGATACAGGTGAACAGATTCCTTCTGTGAGCGAAACTGTTTCAATCAGAGATGCAATAGTGGGATTATTGGCAACAGAGGAATGGGACAAGCGATTTGCTCCGGATGCGAGACCTCCAGTTCCTAAGTTTATGGAGGATAGAGAGCGCATGACGGCTACATTCAAAGCTCTTTGGGAATCAGACTCCAAAATGAAATGCCTCGTCCATGGTGATGCACACAACGGAAACACATTCATATCACCCACAGGAGAGCCTGGTTTTCTTGACTGGCAGGTCATTCATGCTGCATCGGCCTTGCACGATGTTGCTTACTTCATCGGCGGGTCACTGTCAATTGAAGATCGCCGCACTTATGAGAAAGACCTCTTGCAGTCTTACCTCAGCGCTCTGAAGCACGCGGGCGGTCCGCAACTTGAGATAGAGGATGTTTGGGAAGAATACCGACGACAAACCTTTCACGGCTTTGCGTGGGCCCTTGCTGGGCCACTGATGCAGAGCCGTGAGATTGTTGATGCCATGGTGGAACGGCACTGGGCGGCGATTGTCGATCACAAGAGCATAGAATTACTGGAGGGCCAGGAGGTGTGAAAGGAACTAATAATGTTGCATATGAGTAAAATACTATTTACACTAAAAGCGGATTACTAAAGGTCTGTCTGATCCTGCAACCCAACGTGATCGCCACCACTTTGCAGACATGTTTCGACTTGAGTTGGTGCTGCAATGAACCCTATAATGACTGTTCCAATCATCAATAAACTCGATCTTCATTCCAATTTCGGCATACTTGTTTCTGATTTCCTCGACAAAATATCTTCCCTCTGACAACTGGACCCATGGATGAGGCGCAATGCAAGTGTTGTAACCAGTCAGAACGAGGTTGTTTATGACGGCAGGGAAGAATGCTCCGACTTTGAGCCCCCAGCAGGGGCCTTCAAACTCCATGGAGTTGCTCTCAATGAACAAAGATGGAATGCGAATTATGTCCTCATTAGTAAGCCCAACATCTGCCTTGAGAATGTTAATGTTTTTGTCAATTCGCTCAGCGCACACGTCGTTCAGCATAATCAGCCTCTTATCGCTTAATGTTTGGCTGACGGTGATGGAGTTGACAGGTTGATGACACTCGCTCACATGGCAGGACTTGGGCCACCGAGTATTTTTCTTGCGTGAGATGGCCGGGAGCGATCCATGCCCGGCCATTTCCGTGTCTTCAAGAAGCTTGATAGCCAAACGATGGTCGCTGATGACTGCAACCCAACCTCGATCGTCCTTGGCGGGAATTAATTGGAAGAACTCATCGACATGACCAAATGCTAGCCAGGAAGTATCGAGCCGAAGCGGCTTCTGGGACTCTTGAGCTTCAAGGTAAGAAAGAACATGATGGCTTTTGTCACCATGCTTGCCAACGACGAGACGCTCAGCTGGCCCGGCCTTGCCTTTGAAGGTGTAAGGGGGAATGGCTTCGATGTTGTCGCCAGCATCGATATTAGAGCGCCACACTCCAAGATGCTGCACTACACCAGCTCCAGCCTTTCGGAAAAGCAAGAAGAGGTCTCGACTGACCTTTCGCACTTCGCTGGGACACCGAATCATGATAAGGATAGATACTGTTCCATTCGGACCTGGCATGCTTGCGTTCAAGAAAAGTTATCTTCATCAACATCAACTTCCGTCTCCATCACATGACCTCACGGTGCGCAATTTTCGCAAGCTAATTCTCAAGAGTGAGACATCCTAGGCGTCCGGGAAATAAAGGGGACACTTTTGGTGGTGAGCACACCTAAGAATTCCTAATTATTTTTCAGACCCGAGGGCATTTTCAGATTTGTCATTACCCCTGTCAAGCTGTCAGATCTGTGGAGTGAACAGATTGACATGATTGGATCATCTCACCATCAGCTTCGCCACTCTGGTCCGTTTCAAGCTCAATCTCACTGCAGCCTATTTTTTGCATGCCCCTCAAATATTATTCACAACCACTATTCCCACGCTCATCTTACGTGTCGCGGCTCAAAGATGGCTGAGGCCATCGGTTTAGCCGCTAGTATCGCTGGCCTTGTGCAACTCACTGGGTCTGTCTTCAAACAACTCATCAGGTTCTGCAAGGAAGCCAAAGATGCTCCGTCGAAAGCCCAAGACCTTGCCACCCAGACAAGGGATCTCGCTGGAATTTTCGAAAATTTGAGACTGCTGGCTTCAGCGTTGGAAGAACGAGACTCGGGCCCAGCACTTAAACCACAGCATCTTGAGTCTTGTCAAAATACATTGAATCAGATCGATAGCAAGCTTGACAAAGCGCTATCTGACTTTGAGGGTGGCAAATCAGCCAGGCGCTTTGTCCGACGGCTGAAATGGCCCTTTTCATTACAGGAAACGAAAGATTTCGTGGCCGAGCTTGCGAACCATCGCGCCAATCTTCATCTTGCACTCTCTGCAGACAGTATGGACGCTTTGATCAAGAGTCTGGCTAAGCAGGATGAGATCCACAGCATGATAGAAAGGAGGATCAGTTTTGAGACTCGAGTCGAGCTTAATAAGAGACGCAAAGAGGTCATGAATTTCTTTCTGCGCGTGCAACCTCAGGACTATCTTGATGTTAGCCGCGAGCTGCGACATGAAGCTACCGGGTCCTGGCTGACCAGCGACAACTCTACATTCGAAAGATGGAAGAATGGATCAAACTCAAAGTTGTGGCTAAGTGGTATTCCAGGTATGTTGCAACTTTTTATCAGGCCGTGAGTTTGCTAACCTCTCTCAGGCAGTGGAAAGACTGTTCTATGTGGGCTTGTCATCGAGACTATTCTTGAACAGAGCGATGATCTTACAGCAGTCTGCTTCGCGTTCTGCGATTACAAGAACCCAGATTCGTGTCTCCCCGAGAATATTCTGGCGGCACTTGTAGTCCAACTTGGTCTTCAAGGCGAAGAAGCCTTTGATCTTCTCGAAGAATACTTCGACATGCTCCATCCCGACGACAAGCTTCCAACCAAACCGAGATTAGACGATCTTGTGGAGCTCGTCGGATGCATGTCTGAGGTTTATGAGAAAGTCTTTGTTATAGTTGATGGCCTGGACGAATGCGGTGATCAAGTAACTCATATGACCCGGTCCTTGAAGGCTATAGTAGATGGATCTGAGATTGTCAGTTCTGCCTTTTTTAGCCGAAAGGAAGAAGAGATCCGCGAGCAACTCGCTGAGGGGTTTGAACATATTGAAGTTTCAGCTCATGTGAAGGATTTGGAAGATTACACGCTTGCAGAAGTCAGCAAGCGCAAAGTCCTCAAGAGCATCGAAAGAACGAACCCGGATCTCTACAAAGACATACTTCATGCTTTGGTGCACAGAGCTCAAGGGATGTGAGTTATTCTTGGCAACCTTGGAAGTTCAGACATCTGATGCATTCCTCTCTAGGTTTCGGTGGGTAGCTTGCCAGATCGATCATATCTGCAATCTTCCCAATAACAAAGCTCGAAAGAGAGCCTTATCCGAGCTTCCCCCAACACTGAACGAGACCTATGATCGGGTATTGAAAAGAGTTATGCAATGCCCGCCCGAAACTCAGACCTGTATCCGAAGAGCTCTCCAGTGGACAGCGTTGGGTTCACCCAAGATGAACATCGCGAGTTTATGCGAAGCAATCTCGTTTCAGCCAGATATGAACGTATTTGAAGCCGATGATGTCATTGAGCCTGAGGTTTTATCGCGTAATTGTGGATGTCTGTTACGAAAGTCTCTGGACGGGAATTACTTCGAATTTGCCCACTTTACAGTCTTGGAATACCTGGAGCAGACTGAAGTCGGTGACTTCCGGTACTCCGAAGAGGACGCTTACCGTTCGTTCGCGCAAAGGTCACTTGGCTACCTATTGCTGCCACAATTTGATAGGGTGCCGACGATCATCGATACAGTTGAGGAAGCCTACGCCAAAGAGAGGAACCAAAAGCACCCTTTCTACAAGGTCGCCGCCTATACTCCTCTGGGGATACATAGAAGCACAAATTCTTACCCTATGCACCTGAAAGTCATGGAAGAAGAAACGGTGCTAGAACTTCTCAAACGGCTGTTCGATATCCACAAAGGCGGCAACTTTAGGGCATGGGTCCACGCGTTGTTGTCTGGGGGACAGAACGAATTGTCGACTATGCATCAACTGTCAAACGGTCCACTGCAGTTCGCGGTGTTTCTGCTAAGTCCCAAGCTATGCCAATTTCTTATTGAATGTGGTGTCGATGTGAATGTGGTTCGAGATAGTTTTACCCCACTTGCCACGACAATCGCTATGGAAGAAGAAGGATTCCTCGGGGAAAAGATGAAAGATCCTCGTCTCATCGAGCAAATGATTTTCATAATCAATGTCCTCTTGGACAATGGTGCTGATACTGCATTTGTCATGGAGGGCCAGAGTTGCATGGCTCACGCCATCGGCTCATTGCCTGGCCACTACCTTCTCCCATTTATCCGTCCATCGTCTGCCGTCCCAGACGATGCAGTCAAGGCTTTTTCAAACTTTGAGTGCAAGGAAAAATCTGATGACTTGGTACTCGAGGCTATACTGCGTTTAGCTGTTGGGGAAGAAGCTTGTCCTCAGTGGAAACCACTAGCGGCCACTGCGTTGTCTTTTTCTCGTGGACGTGGCCTTAATTTACCGCATATGGCTCTCAATCCTACGGCTTATAGCTATAGCGACCTTGAGTATCGACAAGCACTTGAGATTGCTGCCAAGTTTGGACTGGTTGAGGAGCTGTCAACACTCATCCTGGATCCACGTTATAGCGACTCTATTGCTGAGCCGAGCGACTTCGAGCTGCTGAGTGCCACAGCTAGAAGTACATCAGCCAACAGCGGCAAGATAATCGAGCTGCTTCTTGAGTCTGGTATTGATCCACATGTCTGTGGTACCTCTGGGCAGCACTGTCTACACATCAGTTGCGAGTCAAGCAATGTGGACGTAGCCTCAATTCTTCTTTCTCGGGGGGTCGATCCCGGATCTAAAGACAAAAACGGTCAGACCTCATGGCATGCAGCTTGCTATAACGGACAAGAAAATGTCATATCTCTGCTTCAGAGAGACGATGAAAACGCCTTGGTGAATCTCGCCACTATAGACAAGGATGGGCGAACACCCTTCTCTGCTGCACTTCACAGTAGCCATATCAAGCTAGCGCTGGTCTTATTGGATATCCTACCATGCGAAGCAAATTATTTTGTTTCAAAGGATTCAATAATGCATGTTGTAGCAGCACTTGGTTCCTTGGAGCTATTGACTGCATTACGAGATAAGGGAGTTACAGACACGGACGTCTCTAACGCGGAAACAACACCTATGCATCACCTGAGCGCCACATGCACTCCAGAGTTTGCTCGATCCTTGGCCGAGCTTTATGATCCATTTTGCGCTGACAACTCAGGGACGTTCCCATTCCAAATGTTCTTCGAGCGATGGCTTCGTCACAACATTCCTGTAAAGTTTGATGAGACGATACCCTTGAACCCCGAAATGTTGAAGGTCCTCATCCCGAAGGACAATGACTTTTCACACGATGGTAAGGTGACACACACCTGGCAACTAATTTGTGCTGGTCTGGCCAAAGAGGAGATATGCTGCGAAGTTGATACCTTTGTTCCCATCGAGTGCTACTACTATTTCTCCAGAGATCTGACAACACTCGTCAAACATGGTTTTCTTTCCTCGTATGAGAGTACAAGGAATACATCTGGTTTGGTTCCTCTTATGGGATCTCTAAAGGATTGGACAAGAGATCATTTTTGCTCAACATCATTTGTCACTCTTCTCTCCCAAGTTGTCGAGTCCTCAAAGATCAGCATCTCGCTTCAGGCTATCGACGATAGCTATCATTTCTTCAGGTTAGCTATGTTGAGGGCCAGTCCCGAGGTTATAGTTAAGCTTATCCATCTCGGTGTTGACGTTCATCGACGGGTCCCTGAGGATATATCAAGCAGCCCAATGTCATTATTTGAGATAGCGTGCAAAGAGGCAGGTCTTGAGGCATTTAAGGCCATATTGGAAACTGTTACTTCTCAAAATGTTAACGCATTTCGTCCGACTGGCCAAAGCCCACTGGAGCTGGTTGTCAAAGGTTCAAGCCCAGATAAGACATCTCTGATCAAAGCACTAGACGACAAGGGACTTGTTCAGTCGCCTACCGACCTTGCAACACCTGTAATCATTGAGGCTGCAAAGCAAAACGACTTATCACTGGTAAAGTGCCTATCGGAGATTGGGCATGACCTCTTTGCTGTGGACGTTCATGGTTGGGGAATCCCCCAATGGGCTGCCACCAACCGTCAGCTTGATATACTCAAGTGGATAGTTGAAAAGTCTTCTAGCCCTTCCCAATGGCAACTTGCTCCTGCCTCCACCTGGACTAGTACGAACCAAGCAAAGACACAAATAGTTGACCACCAAGTCAGTTTACTACACTTTGTAGCTGACCTGCCGGACTTCCTGTCGTACTTCTTCGAAAACCAGTTCTTCGATATCAATATCAGCACTCTCCACGGAAGAACAGTGCTTCACTATGCAGCGATGAGAGCGTCTATGGCTTGCTGTTCGATGTTGTTAGATCAGGGAATAAATATCTCTGCTCAGGATAAAGATGGGAAACTTGCTGTAGACTACGCCCTCGAGACAGGTTTCAACGAGGTTGCCTCGTTTCTGCTAGCATCAGGCTCTCCTCTTCCCCGAGGCCAGGTTGCAGTTACAGGCGAAATGATAAAGGACTTGACTTCCATTGAAGGACTACAGCTAGCCCGGAGACGCGAATTCGAAGCTGCCATTATGAATGGCAATCTGGCGCAGTGCAAAGTGGCTATCAACCAAGGGTGTTTTATCAACCAGCCTTTGCCAAGCTGTCACTCCTGTACCCCTATCTTCACCGCTATAAGAGCCCAGAAGCCCGTCATAGTCAATTGGCTCCTTGACGAGGGTTCAAGCACATACAGCTTCTTTTGTAACCGTCACCCGACACAAAATCTATTCACTCACGCTGTCACTGCCATGGAGCCATCAGCCTATATTGAGAAATTGCTAACAACCGCTTTGAAGTCGCGATCAATCACACGAGCACATCTTGTTGACGCCATTTGCCAGAATATTGGCAAAAGGAACTTGCATGTACTGAAGCTCATACTGAACCATCTCAAACAAAATGTTGACGAATATTAGTAAGTGAGCCTGTTCAGCGATTATGCGGTGTAATAACATATCCAGCAACGCCTGGAAGGGTGTGCTTGATTCTGCCCTTGGTGGTGATTCAGCTGAGCAGCTCAAATCCGCACTGATCAATTATCATAATCCGGTCGTTTTCCCGCATAGGACGCCACTGCAAGTTGCAGCAGCAACTGGGAATGTTGAGATGGTGAAGTTTTTGATTCAACAAGGCGCCCATATAAATGTGTTTGATAAACATCACGAAACGCCTTTGATCATCGCGGCCAGTCACAACCATGTCCTTGTTGTGACGGAACTTTTGCGACACAATGCCATTGTTGAAACGAGCAACATGTTTGGTAACACTGCCATGTCATTGGCTGTTCTCATGGGTCATTTAGACATTGTAAAGCTGTTAGCAGAAGAGCGGCCATCTTCATTGCAGTATAGGAACATAGACGGGTCAAATCTCCTACTCAGGGCATCGGAAGAAAGCTCATCGCTGGCCACTTTCAAATACCTTCTGTCAAAAGGGCTCGATACTCACCAAAAGAGCGAGGACGGAATACCTATGCTTGCTTTCCCTTTGCTTCAAGGCAGGTATATCGACTATTTATCTCAATCTCGGTGGCTCGATGGAGCATTAGCTTCTCCTGCGCCAAAACCAGACAACATTCTCAACAACGCCATCGTCTTTTGCACAACGAGCCAGATCAAGCGGTTACACAAATCGTTGCCACCGCGCGATGCGAATATTCTTTTGAACATGGAGAGTAGATCTTATGGGACCCCTCTCTGTCTAGCGGTATTTCGATGCAATGTGGCAACGACTAGTCTGTTACTAGACCTTGGAGCGGACGTGAATAAGGTAGGGTCTTGGTTTGGGACACCTCTCATGTGCGCCATTACCTTCGGGAACTTAGAGCTAGTAAAGCTACTTATCCGACGAGGCGCCGGTCTGGAATACGCTGACGAGAACGGGGACATGGTTAGTGGACTTGAGAAGGGTCTCCCGTATCCCAATATCACTCAGTGGTTGCTGGTTGGCAGATTTCAAGATCAGAAGAAGCTGGAAGACAAGGCGTTCTATGGCGAATGCGCTATTAGGCCATGGAGTGGTAGAACAGAGTACACGACATTATTGAAAGGCTCTCATCGACGTCGATGGGAGGAGTCGACTCTTGACTACTGCAAAAGACTTGCTGGGTTAAAGCGAATATTGAGAGGCAGTAGGGCTTTCGTGGAGTTTGTTTAGGAGTATAACAGTAGTATTTTAAGTACTTTCAGTCCACGTTTGCCATGAAATTATATTCCTATTTCCTAGACCAATATCTTTACGCTTGCTCTAGTTGGCTCACCTCCACCTCCCGCTTCATCTCAGCCTTCTCATCCCTCGCCAAGATAGCCTCATTATCAGGCGCCAGCTTGTTTCCATAGCGACCAATCTTGTACCAAGGTAGAGAGAACAGCTCATCAGTGCTCTCAAGTGATCGTCCGGCCATCTCAGGAACAAATGCCCAAACCCAGATGAGACCGAGGATACAGACGGCAGCACAGAAGAAGAAGAATCCACCGCTGGTCATGTGAAGCAGCATAAGCGGAACAGCCTTGGTGTTGCCGTACTGATTCGCAAAGTGAAGACACATGGTGATGGAACTACCCAGTGCACGAAGGCGAAGCGGCCAGATCTCAGCGTTGACTAGATACTGGAACGAGTTCCAGCCCATGGTCCAGCCGACACCTGAGATGTACAGCATGGCAATTGCGCCAACACCAGCATGTTTCTGGGTGCTTGTCAAGGTTCCATCTTCGAGGGTCTTGGTACCAACGATGGTAAGGAAGATGGCGATGTACAAAATTGAAATGGTCTGAAGGGTAATTCCAGCATAGAGCGATCGACGTCGGCCGATGAAATCGACGAGGAAGAGAGCACATGCGTAGGCAGATACCAACTTGACAACACCGAGAATGCAAGTAGCGAAGAGCTTCTCGGACTGGCCAGTCTTTCCAAGGACACCAAAGAACTCCGCGGCGTAGATGGTGATGGCACTAGCGCCAGACCATTGACCCAAGAGCTGAGCCATGAAGCCAAGCATGAGGCGGTAGCGGTTGGCGGGGATTGTAAGAAGTTCTCGGATCTTGCCCCATCGGGAGACACCGAGGATGGCCTCTTGCTCTCGCTCAAGTTGCTCACGAATGCCGTACAACTCGGCTTGGACGAAAGGATGATCTTCGGGAAGCTGCCGAAGCTTGCAGAGAGCCTTGGTACTCTCTTCATTGCGACCCTTCATGGTGAGCCAGCGAGGGGTTTCGGGGACGGTGAAGGATAGGATCAGGAGTAGTCTACCAAAGGTCAGTAGTTGAACATAAGAGTGAGGTAAGTTTACATACCCAGAGAAGCCAATGTGGCATGTTTGAGGTGCAACCCATTGGTATCGAGATGAGTCGGGCATGTTGATGGAAGCGCCCCAGTTGCTGAAGTAGGCAACCATAACACCGAGGTAGACAGAACCAGCAAAGATGTTCGTGAGCATACCACGTACAGCTCGCGGTGCAGTCTCTGCAAGGTATGTTGGACCAACAACTACAGTCATACCAATACCTAGGCCAGCAATGAAGCGTCCAGCCAGAACCTGTCCCACGCTTCCATGGCTGGTAACAACGATGATGAAGCCTACAAGCCAAAGCATACAAAGGAATTGAAGTGATCTAACACGACCGATCTTATCGCAGAGGAAGAATGCAAGGAGTGAACCAGCGATGGAACCGATCTGAACCATGCTGGTGATGTTGGACTCGACTTGGGCTTGATGTTCTTCGGATCCGTGATCGAGGCCGAATTCGTCTTTGAAGCTCTTGAGCGTCACCATGCCTCCGACGAGACCTTCGTCGAGACCACGACTAGCACCTAGAACACCTTTCGAAGAAGTTAGCGATTGTCAAATCAGTGACTGGGGCAGGCTGACGAACCGAAGACAAAGGTACTCCAGTATAAGCGCCAGTTCATAACCTCACTAGGCGTATCCGCCATAGCGGCTCTGTTTCCAAGCGTGAACTTCATCTTTGCAGAATTTCTCAGCGATATCCTACTCGACACAAAGGTACAGAACATCAAAACTTGTTCAAGGAGAAATAGGCATTGTATTTATGGTTAGAGAATATTGGGGATCGTCTCTACGACCAGCGGGGAAATACGGAGGCTGCTCCACGGTCTAGGCGTACTCTCCGCACCCTCCAGACGGATATCTCGTGCCGATTGCGGGGAATTCGCCACTTTATTTCTCCTCATTCCAACGGCATCACCGCGGAGATACCTGTTTTAGTTCGCCTAAGCACGAGGTTGTCCAATTGTAGCCAGATAGTGACTGCTAGTGCTTCCCCGCATCTCACTGTGAGACGCGGAGATATCCATGATGGCTTGGAGAAGCAAACTCGGGACTTGCCATTGCATTGTTTTATAGAGAAAGAGGCTGTAAAAGGTGATAATATGTTTCAAATATAGACCATCTCGTATTGAGCGTTTTCATTGTACAAGTTATTATAGCTCCTGTTAAATGCCTCTACCCCAAATCATGGTGACTTTTCGCACTTCTTCGCGGGGGCAGCCAAAGATCAACGCGGATATCCGGCACATGGAAAGTGGAAAGTGGAGTACAAACCGCCCGCAAACCCAAAGGTTCCCTGCTGGAAGAGCGAAATTGAAGGGACAGACCGATAATTGTAGCCAATGGATTGTGTTTAATTACTGACTAGTCACCTCTCAACGTTACATCTACTCGTGCGAGAAGACTCCGAGTTCACCCTGGAGATGCCGTGATGTGGGAAAGCATTCTGCCGCTACGTGTAAGCAAGGGTTGGGGATGAGTGAAGGTCGAGCTATGCTTCTATTTAAGCTTCCTTGGAGATGAATGTCTGTTTAGTCGTTGTAGCGCTGAAGTTGAGGTGTATGATGAGTGGCATCCTCTATCCATTTGGAGTTCTGCTTGAACGTCATAAACGAACTTGCAATGTAGCAATAGATAAGACCAGTTCACAAAGAATAATAAAACTTCGGCTTATCCCGTCGCTAATAACAAATACTGTAAAGCAACTCGGGCGGATTTCATGAGTGCAGGGTAAGCAACAAACAGTATTTGCCATAAACCCATCACACTCGCGCCATCATGATCTGGGCTTTTGGTCTGCTGAAAGAATATCGAGATATTATTTTCTCAATTACATTGGAAGTATTTCACGATTTGCTTTGTTTTAGTTCATAACAAGGTCATTGCGGCTTTACCGATCTTTGGTAAGTCATTGTTTGGAACCGCTTTCATTCTGACGTTAAACTGATAACTCTGCCCATCATGTCAGATGCGTTCTTAACACAAAGTCCATTATGAAAGGGCATCCAAAAAACCCATAACAGCCAGTTTTCCTCCTAATCTGAACCAACCGAAGAAGCATTTTCCTTTCAGTTCACAATGGCTGACAAACACAACCAAGACTTTCAATTGCCCCACCCAAAAATGATGTCAGTGCCCTGAAACTGGATCCCAGCCTCCCAACAGCCAATCATTGGCAAGCTTTCTCGATTAGGCAATTCAAAAGATCAAGGCATGACGATGATCGATATTGTCTCATAACGTCCCCCACCTAAAGACCGGCCACCCCTATAGACTGGCTACCTCAGCTAAAATACTAAAAACCTAATATTATAATTAATTAATAAATTATTATAATACTATATTTTTTATATTAAATAAAACTTTAATTAGTAAATATTTATATAGAAATTAATATAAAAATCCTTAAGTTTTAATTTCTTAATTTTATTTACTATTCTTTTTAATTATAAAGTTTTTTATATCTATTTATAAGCTTTTTTTATTATTAGAATCTTTATAAATTCTATATTTAAGTTATAGATAACTTTTTTATATTATTTTAGTTAATTTTCTTTATTTTCTTACTATAGAATACTTATTTCTCTATTCTATTACTTAATATTAAAGTTATAACAATCTAATTAACTGCCAATCTTCCTAAAAAGCAGCCTAATAGTTAGATCTTATATTATAAAAGCTAGGACTTGGCCTAAAGCTTATTAAAGCTATATAGATAAATAGGGAGTCTTTAGGAGACTTAAATCCTGCTCTTTTGCCGGTAAATTTATTATAATAGCAGGAGAAGGTATCTTTATAACTATTAGGTTTATTAAGACCTTTATTAGGTTTATAGGCTACAGTCTAGTAGCTTTAAAGCCAGTAATTGCATTAGACTTTATAATAGCTTCTTTCTAAGCCTTATTATAAGTATATAGAAATATAATCTTATTAATATAACTATTATTAAAGATAGAAGTAAGATTTAAAAGAAAATAATAATATACCCTCTTTAAAAGACTAAAAACTATAATATTTAGTGGCTAAAGGATATAAAAAGTATAAGTAGGAAGAAATAATAGATATATATTATTATTATAATATTTCTAGAGGAAATCTTCTATAATATAACTTTTATAGCTATTAAGAATAAGAAGTTAAGGTTTATTCTTCTTTTTAGGCTATATTAATAAAATAAAGACTTTTCTTAACTAAATTAATGCTAATTTATTACTTATCTAGCCCTTATTACTATATATAAATTTTTAGTTTTTTAGAAAGTTTAAATTCTTAGGGAAATGTTATTATTAGACTGTTTTTCCCTTAAAAATAACTGTAGGTCTTAGGACCTTTCTGGTTATTAAGATATACTTAAGAATTATAATCTAGATATAAGAACTAGGCTAATAAATAAATACTGACTTTTTTAACTAATAATTAAGAAATAGACTATTTATTTCTATTCCTTTTATTATTCTAATTTTATTAATATTATATCTATTTCCCTACTTAATTAGGCATATTGCCGGCATTATAAGGAATATAAAGAATGCCTTTATTAGTTTAGAAGAAGCTCTATAATATTAGTTAAAGTTAATTTTCTTACCTTTTAATATCTTAATATTAGGATTTTATTCTAAAAAGCCCTATAATTAGTTCTTTTTAATGCCTTTTAAGAAGCTATTATAAACGGTAATCTTACTAGTAAACTCTCTAACTTATTAATACAATATAGGGTATCCTAAATTAGCTTAAATAATAATCTAGTCTTAAAGACTCTTTTTTTAAGTATTAAAGAGCTTTTAGTAAGGTTTTTAGGCTTTTTTTAGTATTATATTTCTTTTAATTTAATCTTAAAGTATAGAATAGTTAATGCTATAAGCTTTAGTTACTTTATTTACTGATATACTATCTGTAACTATTTAAAGTATAGTACTTATATCTTTTTTAGTAAAAGAAGGCATTTTAAATTAATTAGTATTAATTTAAAATTAATTAGAATTAAATTAATAGAGTTATAACTGTTTAAAGTATATATAAATTGGGTGGCTGGGTTAAGAATGAGGTGGCCAGTCTGTGGGGGTGGCCGGTCTTTGGGTGGGGGACGTTAAGGCAGAGCCTAAAACAGCAAACCGTGTTGTCTGCCGTTGTCACTTATCTCAAAATGGACTATCAAGACCTCACCCTGGTTTGATCTGCGGCAAGGCAGCGTCACACAGGGTCTTTGGCCTCTGAAGAGACACAGTATAAAGGCTGGCTTCTGAACCTGAGAAGCTTAATGATCTGGAGAGATTCTTGGCATCATTGGTAAACATGTCTTCTGATAACTCTACTTCTACAAAAGAAAAAGCGCCTGAAAAGGGGCTCTTACGTTACTGGAAACCATCCACAACGAATCAGCCTCCTCCTGATGGTGGGCTAACAGCATGGCTCCAAGTCCTTGGCTCTTTTTTAATAAACCTCAACAACTTCGGTTTAGCAAACAGCTTCGGCGTGTTCCAAACATACTACGAAACGACTCTCCTTCGACAGCATTCTTCGTCTGCGATATCATGGATCGGTACCCTTCAAGTCTCCCTGATCCTCATCATCGGTGTCATCTCCGGTCCGCTCTTTGATCAAGGATACTTCTATCCCATCCTCGTCGTCTCGAGTCTCATGCTCACCTTTGCACTGATGATGCTGAGCTTATCGACGCAATACTATCAAGTCATGTTGACGTGGGGTGTCCTTGGAGGCATATGTACTGGGCTGTTGTACATCCCTAGCGTTGCTATGATCCCTCTTTACTTCACGACGCGTCGCGGTCTGGCTCTTGGCTGTGCGACGGCGGGAGGTTCCTTTGGCGGTATTATTTACCCCATTGTAGTCCGCCGTTTGCTGGACTCTGGAGGCTTTGGCTGGGCTTGCAGGGCAATTGGTTTCATTACCCTCTTCACGCTGACAATCGCAGTCATTCTCATCAAGCCCAGCACACAAGCAGTCAAGAAGCCAACACGAAAACTCTTCGACAAGTCCATTATCAAGGACAAGGCCTTCATTTTCTTCACATTGACATCCTTCTTTATATGGCTGGGTTTCCTCGTGCCATATATTCTCACCCCCTCTTTTGGCCTATTGGGTCTTGACCATCCCGTCTCGGAGGATCTTTCATATTACATGCTGTCCGTTCTCAACGCCGCCCAAGCTCTAGGTCGAATCTTACCCGCAGCCATAGTAGACAAGAAGATCTTGGGAGCGGAGTCTATTCTCATGTTCAACGTCGTGGTGTCTGGCATCCTTGCTCTGTGCTGGATTGCTGTCCATAACCTGGGCGGCTTCACTGTCTTCCTTATCCTATATGGCTTCTTCTCGGGTGCAGTCACGACTTTGCCTGCGTTCATCATCCCATACTTGTGCCCCTCACTGGCTGTCATCGGTACTCGAATGGGCATCGTCTACGGTGCGGCTGGGTTTGGAGCATTGATTGGGCCTCCGATTGCGCTGGCAGCTGATGAGGCTCACGGAGGTCAGCATAACCGTGCATTTCTGGGTGCGCAGATCTGGAATGGTGTGACCATTCTTTTCGCGTCATGTCTTTGCGCGTACCCTCTCTGGGAAGCTAGAAAGCGACGGCACATGAAGGAGATGGCTGATGCTAAGGCAAAGCAGGGTAGTAACAGTGCTTAGATTTGCTAAAAAGGGAATGGAAGGGGATGTTTTCTTCAATCTTTGGATGTTTGAGCGCTGTCAGTCTTAAATTCACGAACTTCTACCAGACCACGACCCAATGAACAAGTCGGCTTATGATTCCCAATCTGCCCGTGCACCGACTGCCCAAGGCAAGTAATTGGAGTGCAGGTAATCTCTTCTTATACCAGTACTGTAGTTAGTCATCTGAACTCTGGTGTAGCAAGTTTGTGGCATAGAGAATAGGCTCAAAGTCGAAAGCGATGAGATTGCTGAACAGAAGCGCTTCGGTGAAAGCATAGAGACAGTGTTGCAGCCTGTACTTCTTTCGAGGACTAAAGAAATAATAACAATGAATATTTCCTCATCATGAGATTCGTGCTTCTTTGGCATGTCTGCTCTGAATAGTCTTGCTTTAGCCATCGAAATATCCTTTTGCACCGGCCTGCACAGGTGCATTGCGTCATATGGCAAAAATTCAGTCAGCAGTTTCATTAAGAATTTGTAAGGCATATCAGAAAATCAGGCTGTGCAGTTCAACAACGTGATTGCTTATTGAGACGCCAAGGCAGACAACAGGGCAGCTTAACCCCTCATCTCATTTCTGCTGTTGGAATAATAGCTTTGGTATTTTATTGCTGACATCCATTATTTGACGTCAAGTTTGTTGATACGGCTGGTCGCCATGGACCCGCTGTCTATCATCGCCAGTATTGCAGGCATTGTAACGACAGGTACATCACTCTCAAAAGCGATATACCACTTTATCTCCTCGACTCGTGGTGCCTCGCGTGAGATGGTCGACATAGCGCGCAATATCTCGGATCTATCTTGCATTCTTTCCGAACTTCGTCGTGTACTTCAAGAAAGCGCCGATCTGTGCAGTCGTAAGCTTCTTCGTCGGATAAAGTCGGCAACTCGTCGTATTTCCGCGATACATGATGACATCTATGCGCTCATGGACAGCATTAGGGGCTTTCAAACCTTTAGATGGAGCCTGAAGCGGTCAGAAGTGCAGTATAAGCTAACTCTGATTGAGAGCCATAAAACTGCAATCCAGTTGATGCTCAACATTTTAATTCTTGCGGCGACAACAAGAAAGGAAGCACAGTTAGTAGTCTCTCAAGTCTTATTATGATACTATGATGGCCAATATTCTTTTACAGATCTCAAGTCACCCAGACAACGTCGACCAGTGAAGACAAGCCCAGTGAATCAGCGTCAGAGCTCCCTCTCCTTCGCCAGCAGTCAGAGACTCTCGCCTACGCAGCCTCTCATTGTCTGGTTGATCTCTCAGAAAACCAGGATCTCGAGACTAGCCGATCATCAAGCCAGCCAAAGACCGATTCAGGCAGTGATAATGACGACGCCTCGGGACAGGTTCAGACCCGTGGTCATGGGTCATCCGACGGGACAGGCCGATGGCTTTTTGAACTTATATTCGAAAGCTACCCCAAGAACGGTCATGACTCAGACACTAATGAACAGGACGGCGGAGAAGCAGATGAAGGTACAGCTTCTGATAGAACGGACCTCGTAGTGCGAACGCCAGCGGAATTGCAAATAGCCATTTACGAACCAGGAGCAGGTCAAATTCTCATCGACAGACTTCTAGCAGACTGGACATGTCTTTATAACGACGAGGTTACTGGAAACTTTGTATACAAGCCTGAAACAGAAAATGTGAGACCTAGTAGTCCCGCTTCCGCACAAAAAGATGCAGTCATCCGTTTTAAAGACGCCGTGGGCCGAAAGTTCACGTTTCCATACCATCTTGTTAAGAAATGGGAGGCATGTTGTATCTTCCTATCTGGACAACGTCTTGATACTGACTGCCGCAGGGCATGGAGGAGATGATCAGACAAGCGTTCGTGCAAGTCGAAGTGTTTTACCCACGCGTCCTTGCAGGCCATTATTTTCTTAAGGGCCCTGACGGTAACGTAATATCTCCACAAACGTGGGAAAGCACTGTTGAACCAGGAATGGAAATTATCATGGTCGTGCCGATGCCGCCTACCTTTTACCCTGGAAAGCCGAAACCGAATCTTGGAAGTAAGAAGGTTAAGGTTCATGCGAGAAGGGGAGAGAAGCTTGAATCAAAGAATAAAGAGCCTTCGTCTTTGGTATCTTTCTTAATGGGTCAAGGGGAGTACAAATCTCATCATCGATAGCCGACGTTCATGATACGTCAAGGATCTTGGAAATGTTTACGAGATCAGCGAGTTGGGAGATCCATGTAGATTTCTTGTAAATACCAGAAATATTTTAGCACCAGCTTAATCAGCTACACCCTTGAGTACGTGGTGCTCATTTGAGGTGATTCGAACTAACAAAGTCCTACATATCAACTCCATTCAAAGTGATTCTCAACAGCATAGTCGATTTGATCTCTTTTGCTCGCGTCAGTAGCTCTTGAGCGTCCCAGTTCGCCCAGACGAACTTGCTCCTCAAGAATTCAGCTTCCTCTGACGCAAGCCATACTATAAAGTGAGCTGGCAGCTCCACTGATCTTGTTAGTTTCGGAAGTAATAACGGTAGAAGAATATGTGAGCAGACCTGTATCGAAGCCAACACTGAGGTCGGGATTGATTCCTGTCGCAATGATGCCAGGTTGGATGCTAACGACATGGATTTTTGGGTTTTCGAACGCGAAGTAGTCAACCATCTTCAAAGCGGCTGCCTTGGCCGCGGCGTAACCGAACACACCAGGTACCTCTGCCATTGGGGCCCAGTGACCTATGCCAGAGCCGACGTAAATGACCTTTGCACCTGGGGATGCGAGGGGGGGGAATGCCTGAAGAGAGTTAAAAACACCAATGACATTGATCTCAAGACCTTGACGGAGCTGAGCTTCATCATAGCCGTAGACTGGACCAGCCTTTGGTAACATGCCAGCGTTGGCGATGAATATGTCGATCTTGCCAAGTTTATCAACGATGTTCTTGAGCGCGGTGCTTATGGACTCAAGCTTGGTGACATCGCCAGTTTCGAACAGAACCTGGGTCGAGGGGTTGGCAGCTTGAATAGCCTTTAATGAAGTTTCGAGACATTCAACCCTTCGGCCGACAATGGCGATAGATTTGGCGCCAGCTTGGGCAAAGGCGATGCCAGTAGCTTGACCAATTCCAGTGCCTCCACCAGTGATGACAACGTTCTTGCCAGCAGCTGAGAGCTCCGGTCTTGTTGGTGAGATGAACGGGTATGGCTCAGCATGCCAGGACTTGGTAAATGATGCAAATCCTGGTAGTGGGAGAGGTGCCATTGTGTTGGGGGGAAATGGAAGAAAATGGAAAGTAGTGAATAGGCTGCTGTCGGGGAATATTCGTTCCTGAGTGCGACAATTATATAGGCACCGCAACCCCGTATCGGGTGGATACTAATAAAGCAGAACAGTTTTATCTCTATTTCATTCATAAGCATGATGTCTGTTATTCTTCCGCGGAACATCTCTTCAACGTTATATCTATGATATGATTCAGCTGGCTGTTCCGCGGAGGATGGGGTACGGCATCATGGCAACATGTATTTAAAAGACACCACATTTTGTTGCACAGATGAGGCACGTAGGGCCAAGCATCATCAATATTAGCGTTTTCTGAATGGTAAATCTCTTTCTATCTTCACTCGGATATCATTTAGATTCTCAGCTACATGTTGCTTCTAGCCAATCCACATTCTGTACAGCATTCCGAAATGACATCTCGCGGGAGTTCTTCAGCAGCTCATCCCACGAATGACGTAAACGCTTCAGTTGTGGAAGCGGTGCTTGCAGGATTATATCATCCAGAAAGCTAAACGCGGGGTCGATCAACTGATCATCCGTCCCAGCCTTTGTATGCCAAGGGTTGAAGAGGCTATTGGCTGTTAGGCATACCGCCGCAGAGATGTAAGTACACGCAGTCATCCTAAAAGCTCAAGATTAGCTGAACTGCCACTATATTGAAAGAAGGGGCTTACCAGATAAATGCAGGATCTTTGCGATTAATAGCTATGAACAGTTCGATGTATTCGCGAGACTCATGAACAAGCTTATGCCAACCCACTGGCAACCGTGGAGCTGTAACTGCCTCTTGCTCGACTGCTTTTCTTCCAAAATCTTGAAGACTTGGTATCCATTGTGCTTCCATGGCATGAGCCTTGCAGACGACACTTCGACAAGTCAAATGGCTTGAGTACAGAACACCAAAGGCCCTCTGTAGGTTTGCATTCCCGCTTTGAGTAATGGCACTGGGAGAAAACTCGGAAGGGATTCGAGCAAGCCAATCATCTAGCATCTGGTGTATTCGGGTCACGTTGTCAAAACGGACGTAGGCGTCGGATGCAGTGGGGGACTTAGATAGCATTGCTTCATAAACTTCGCCTTGTATATGCGCAAGCTGCACACGTGACAGAAAGAAGTTGAAGCTAGACGAATTATCAGCCGTGTATAGCATACCAGCTCCGTCAGTAGGTGTAGCTGATGGCCAATCAATACTGACGTCATTTTGGCTCTGGATAGGAGGTAGTTTTGTGCGCATCGATATGTCTCGATCGAGGATGTAAGCGATCCAGAGAACTCGATCTCGCTCCAAAGTCTCGGAAGCACTCAGATGATCAGAATTTGATCTCGAATGCAGTTGCAGTCCGTGAGCAAGACGCAAAGCAATGGGTATCAGAGCCGAAGCTGGTTTTAAGTCTGATGTCGCTTGTAACAACACGACCATCCCGACAATTGTTTGGACGTCTAGAAGGCTTGAATCGCCCAACATGATATCATTAAGAACTGATTGAGCCTTGTTCATAAAGTGCAGGGTACTGTAGTTGGGTGGCTTCTCCTCGTCTGGTATATGGCGATATGCTAGGGAGAGAACCACGTTGATGGCCGCCCAAGTCGATGTATCTCGCTGATGGGGCCGCTCATACCATGAATTGACTCGAGATAGAAGTCTCTGTGGATGAAAGAGGGGGAGGATAGTGTTGAAAGTTGCAAGGAATTTGTTGACTCCGGATAAGGCCTCGTGTTGAGGAGGTAACTCAAGACCCAAATCAAGAGAAGCCCTTCCAGAGTAGCTGACGTCATATTCACCCAACTGGGGCTGAAGACTTTGAAGAGGATTTTGAAGACTGCTTTTCTGTGTTAATCTTTCTTCAAGCTCCTTTATTCTTTGCTGTGCTTCATCAAGACTTGTCTCAAGCGATTGCACCTGAGACTGTAAAGCCGCCGCGGTCCTATTGGGTTGTTTTCTGATCGCAGCTTTACGACTCGTAGCTTGAAAAGTACAGTCGGATTTATACAGAACGCAATGAGAACATCGAGGTTTCTGACCGTCGCACCGAATGCGCTTGCGGTAGCAGACGTCGCAAGCCTGTCAGATGCTGTCAGCATTTTCTTACCTCGGCCAGGAAGACAAGGCGGCAAACCTTTCTGGTCATCTGTGCTGGCGGCATGTTTAACGCTATGGTCAAGAATGAGGGAGGAAAAATGAGAGATTGGGAGAGTTGATGCTGACATTGGCTTATCTTGTCTTCCGCGGAAGCAGTGCTGACAAATTGATCTCTATTCTGATTGGATGCACTTTGAGGCTAACTTGCGACGGATGACGAATGATAATGTCTATTTCAGCTCTATCTATCACAACTCCTTTCCTCAACACAACTCCATCTAAAAACAACTCTATCCTAATTAAATACACTACAATACATGCACCAACTACCCGATACACATAGAGAAACTGTCCAAACACCAACTTCTCTAGATCGCTCGTCCCTTAACCCAGACATCACCTCGCTGGTTAAATAGTCCACCCATCAAGAGTGTCGACATCGGTGTAAGCAGCGAGGTTGATGTAGTGAACTTGGCGTGTTCCACCACGACCAAACTGCTCAGCCGTGCTGTTCAGCAAGAAAGCCGATGTAGAAGAGTTCAAGTTGAGCAGTCCAGGAAATTGCTTGTTGAACTTATTGAAAATAGCCTGAGGCGTAAAGTGATCAAGACCGTTAGCCTCAATCTCCTTCTGCCAATAGCGAAGATACGAGCGCGTATGATCGACATCAATTGAGCAGCCAAACTTCTTGTTAGACAGGCTGTGGCCGGGAATGACGACATCTGGCTTGAGATAGTCGATCAAATCGAGGGTTGACAGCCAAGACTCGGTGAGGGCCTTGGTTAAAGAATCGGCGAGCCAGAGATGCATGTCATGACCGTACACGGAGTCACCGGCAATCAATGTCTTGGTGGAGGGGATCCAAAAGAGTGTTTCGTCGACGGTGTCGCCTGTAAGAGGGTTCAAGAAGTGGATTGGCGTGGCTTCGTCGCCGGGCAGGGTAAAGAAGGAGAAGTCGTAAGGCGTAGGAAGATGAACCTTGTTGACGATGGACTTTTCACCCAGTACTCCCTTCATCAGCTTGACCTGTTCAATGTTAGTAATCGCAATCATCATGGGATCGTCCTTCGTACCTTGTGAGCCGCCTCCTTCTTGATCTCAGCCGCGGCCTTGGAATTGGCATAGTACTTGGCCTCCGGAAATCGGGACAATAGTGCACCACCGCTCAGGTAGTGATCAGGATGAAAATGGGTGGTGAATGCAGCGACAAGTGGCTTGTCGGTCGTGTTGCGAACCCAATCGGCCAGGGCTTCTGCTCCTTCGATTGCCATGGGCAGGTCGATGAGTACAGCGGCTTGAGAGCCAATGATCAATGAGGAGACCATGTCGAAAGAAGAGCCATGGTTGATAAAGGTTTCAACACGGAGACCGGGGTGGCTGATTGCTCTGGCACTGATCAGTCCAACGGACTGGAGTGCCAGGACGATGGATGTAAGACGCATGATTGGGGAAGATATTGAGAATGTTTGAAGTTGACTTGTAGGTCTTGCTGTGATTGCTTGATTGATTGCTATCTAGATGTTTCTTTTGATTGTGGCATGGTAGTTCTATATATACAAATTCGTGATGCCTCTCAATTTACTGAGCTTGGACATGTCGTCAATGCCACTCAGAAGCAAAGTGGGAGGCATCGTGAGGTAGTGGGTCCATTTCTAATCCTTAACTCCACATCTCCCCACTGCGGCATTCGACTGGAACACCGAGATCAATCTACCGATTCATGGGGCATCAAGTACCGTATTTCTCTGCCTAATGAATTCACGTTCTCATAGGAAATATAATTCGTAGTGTTAACATGGTGTCAAAGCACATTGCATCAATCCAAGCAGTGTTAACTACTGTTCACATCCACACAATGGCCCTGTACCTTGTATACCAATTCGACACCATGGAGCTATCAGAGCGTTCTTGAAGACAGTACAATCGTAGTCCATGCTCCCGCCTTGAACGCTCTCGTGCATCTCCCTACTGATTTGCTTCAATGAGCAGGATGGTGGGATAGCTGGGTATGAGTCGCCGGAATGAGAAAAGCTGGAAATACAGAACCCATAGAGCCTAGGCAAGAATTAATTAAAGGCTCCAATGACGAGCGACGGCAACCGTTCCCGAAGATGTCTTTGTCGAGACCGTTGGAAGCCCGTAAATTAAACTTTGTTGGACTGTCCTGGCGTTAGCATCTGTCAGGGCGGCCGCCAACGAACACGACCCTGGACACAGCGAAAGAAGTTGCCGGTTTGTCACTACCGAGCGGGATAGCTTCATCGGATATCCGACGCTTTCAGAATGAGTGGAGCAACCTGATGCCTAGACTTTATTCGTGAATGATCTTGTGTATCTACGCAACGAAAAATCCCATTTGGCAAAAGAAATGTCCGCCCTCGCCCAAATCCTTGTAACAACATCTACCAGTTCCTCGGTTGGTATGGCTAAAAAGAAGTTAGCTCACCGACCCATATCGAAACTTCGGAAGACTTACCAGGCGCTTGGGAGGGGCATCGATCCAAGCTGACATTTGGTATTGCTGATTATCTGCAGGCGTCCAGGATAAGTCGTATTTGACCGGCTGCATATACTGCGTAAAGCTCATGGGGTACCCTGGATTGTATGGAGATGCTTCGTGAATCTCATCTATGTCCTCTTTCGAAAGTCTGATCTTCAGGGCATCAGGCATAGCCTTGATATGCTCAACCGTATTGACTCCTACGATGGGGAACACGTATGTGGATTGGTGGAATAGATATGCCAGCGCCTCTTTGAGTCAGCTCTCCGCTCGACATAAGCCCAACCTCATCAACTTACGATAGCCTGTAATGTAGTCCCCTTCCGGTCGGCGATTCTTTCCAGGGCCTCGCTGGTCTTTATCGCGACCTCCGATATCTGAGACTTGGGTGCATCTGGATCAGCTTCTCTTTCTTTTCTTTGCTGGGCCGTGAGTAGCGACCCAGTGCCCAGTGATCCCCAGGACACAATCGCCATGTCCTGGTCCTCGCACATTGGGATCACATCGCCTTCCATGTCGCGAAAGGCCGCATTCCAATTGCCCTGATAGACGGAGAAGGGAGTCAAGCCATGCTGTTTCGCGTCTGTCTAGATTAGCACCATTATTAATCGGCAGGGTCGCCAGACTTACAGGCATTGGCTTTGACAACAATCCAAGATGGAGTGTTGCTAATCCCAAGGTAAAGAACCTTTCCCTGCATAACGAGAACATGAAGACCTCTCATTACCTCCTCTACCGGCGTCGCATAGTCCCACCAGTGAACATACAAAATGTCGATGTAGTCTGTCCTCAACTTCTTCAAACTGTCGCGCACCGAGACATGCATGCTCTTTACAGAGTTACCGGTGAAGTTTGACTGTAAAGGCTCAGGGTTATCGCCGAACGCACGATAACCTGCAGTATACTTTGTCGCAATCACCATTTGATCTCTGACGTCGCGTTCCTGCATCCACTGTCCGATGAGTGTCTCTGACATCTGGTTGTTGTAGTTACTCGCGGTGTCAATGAAATTGCCACCTATATCATAGAAAGCATCGAGGAGTTTGAAGGGCTCTTCATTCTGGCCGGTATAGAATTTCCACTCGTGGCCAATGCTTATGCCACCGAGACAGATCGGTGAAACCTTGACTCCAGCAGTGGGGGAGAGGATGCGATGGAAGCCAAGAGCGGTCTTGGGCTTGGGTGCAGTTGGGAAACCCATGATCGTCAAAATCGAGCGAATGGATGGGGTACAAGACTGCGAAGTGATTGAGATAATAGTTGGAAAGGATCTTGCAAGAATATTGTTTAAAAAGGCCAAAGGAAAGCATTGAACGATTATATTCTAGTCGCATCACATACTGCATGCCATCTACACTAATGCACCTTGCTTACACGCTACAACCACTGTAACATTTGGCGCTAATGCAAGTTGCTGACACAAAACTGGGGATTCTACTGAGGGGGATTCTACTGAGTTACAGCACTTGCTTCCTCAACCAAGGCCTTAATTTGCAATGATGGCGATTTCTAGCGACATGTCCAAAAACGAGACGTCTTGTGAGTAGCCATGGTGTCTAATGACAATGAGAAGACACGTATGTTTATGTCTATGGGCAAAGTAAGAGTAGTATTTGCAAAAATTGAGGGTTTTGTTTGCCTTGAGCATCTAATCCTAGAGAAGTGAAATGAAGAAGCCAAGAGTGCGTTGGCATCGTTGCAGTCTTTAAACGAGGTTCTCTTGGAAGAACTCGTTGAGCTTAGAGAAAGGAATAACCTCAGTGCGATCATAAAGATCAGTATGACTAGCTCCCCGAACCCAGTAAAGCTCCTTAGGCTCACCGGCCGCACGATAAGCGTTTTCGCTAAATTCCCTTGAGTGCGACTGGTCGCCAGAGATGATGAGAAGTGGACGAGGGGAGATGATTTCAATGTCATTGAAAGGGTAGAAGTTGAGGAAGTTGACGTTGGTGATGAGTGAAGGGTGAGTAGTCTGATTGCGCTGCCATCCCTCGGGAGTAAACTCGCCGCGAACGGTGCGGTAGAAGTCAAAGAACTCACGGGCGACATCATCCGACTGGCTTGTGAGTTCGTTTGGAGTGCCGACGGCATATCCAGTCGGTGCTCCGTCGACTTCAGCCCATCGACGTTGTGACGCATTGGCGATGATTGCTCTGCGCTGCTCTACCGACGTAGCTCCTCTCAGACCCTGTCGATTCACGGTGCCCATGTCATACATGGAAACAGTAGCGATAGCCTGGATCCGAGCGTCAATCTTGGCCGCATTGATGACAAATCCTCCGCTGCCACAAATTCCAAGCGCACCGATGCGATCGCGATCAACAAAGTTGTAAGTACCCAGATGATCGACCGCAGCGCTGTAGGCCTCGGTGTAGAAATCGGGCGATACGAGATTCTGGGGACCATCGCTTCTGCCCCAGAAGGGGAGATCGAGGGTCAGGGTGATGAAGCCCTCCTCTGCCAGCTTGGTAGCGTATAGGTTGGCGGACTGTTCTTTGACTGCGCCCATGGGATGGCCGACGACAATGGCGGGGGAGCTGGCATTGAGGCTTGCGTTCCTGGCCGTGAAGAGATTGCCGACAATGGTAGTGTTGTAAATAGTGTTGAAGTGGATGGGCTGGATGGCGACGTCTTCGCTACGGTAGAAGTTGTCAGCGCCGTAGGAGAGGTTCTGCGCGGAGGCTGGCATCGCAGCTGCGAAGGCCATGATGCCTTGGCCAGCGTAGTTGAGGATGGACTTCATGGTAGACTTTTGCAGTGCAGTCACTGGAGGAGAAGTTCGATGGTGGATATCTCCATTCCACACGGGAAATAATGGTTATATATTCCTCATCTCCTAAATCTCGATGTTCTCACGTTGAACATTCGTCATGACAGTGGATGAAGCATACCAGGCCGCGTACTTCATCATCGTAAACCTGGAGGCTTAGTTATGCCAAGCCGTTCCAACTGATATGTTTTGCCGAGTGTTTGTCCGATGTATTCTCAAAACCACCGAGAGTAAAGCAAACTTGTGCAGGCGGAGAGAAGAATTGTGTCTGTGTAACCCCCGGGAGTGGGTCCTTAAATGTCAGCAACTTGCATTAGCGCCGGACCTTAAGCGGGATGGAAGCTTCCAAGGCACGTCATTACACGGGCTGCCATTCAACCTTAATCAAAGAGTCTAAACAAACGCCCGAGGGTTATGCAGTGATAATCTGCAGACTGCTGAGCCTTCATGATCAAACTCCGCCCCCCGTGAACAGACCATTGCTCTGCTGCGGCGTGTTCACCAACGGATAATACTCCAGCCCACTCTCCTGGCTCGGCACAGACGGCGGTACAGCATCATCTACCTGCCCGACACCAGAGCATCTCTCACACGGGGCAGTCTCCCGATTCGTCTTACCAAGATAAAATTCAGCTGAAATCTTGTAAAGCTGCCATCAGCCTGAAGCAGCACAAGGTCAGCTACAATGGATAGTAACGATAAGATTCCCCGCTGGTTTCAACCGCGGGACCTGACAGATGTACGTTGCAGCGAAGACAGACGGTGTAATGCCCAAGCTACCCGTCGTTTCCTTTAATGTGCTGTAGCTGTCGTTCGCGGGACCTGATCTCAGATTCGCCATGCGGGCTGTTGAGAAGTTTTCCGTGTATCGCGTCAGCAACTTAGTATCGCTGAGAATGTTGGGTTTGGGGGCTGCTTTCTGGCCAAGATCAACGAGTATTGTGGAATAAGCCGCTTTTGCCAGGGAGTCTGCTTTTGTCCATATGTTCGGATACGTGTCGCTCTTATCGAGGGCTTTTGCGGTTAAGGGAAGCGGTGAGCCTGGACAACAGGCGACTTCATCGATTTTGCTACCGTAGAAAAGATAGTCGATGCTGAAGAAGCCGGGGTTTTCAATATCAGTCTGCGTGTCATTTATCATGAAAGAAACTGTCCCTTTGTTGAGTTCTATTTTGTCGTCGTCGTCCCTGATAGCCTCCCGTTGATCCTGGTGAAAACGATCCCCCCGATGACAGCGACTGGCGTAAACCACCTGAAGGGAAAGGGTTTGGTTATGGGGTAACTGAAATATGACTTACGCTCCATGGTCGGTGGTGATTAGACCAGAGGGCCGCGATCGAAGATGAGGCATTATTTTTATGTACTGAAGACCGAAATCAGGCTGTGAATAAGTCCTTGACTCCAAGATAACGGCTTTTTCAACTATGTCCTACAACCAATCAGCTGTTCGTTTCTCATGCAGCTTACTGCCATTTCAGTCCCGATTAAGGGCCTTACATATTTCTTTCTATGAATATCTTTTAGCTAGTGGCTCAAGAGCTATCAGGCATGGATTTGACCCTGTCTTCTACCTAGTCAGTAAGATATAAATACCTCAAAGTCGTAAGACTAAATTGTAACTGGACTAATCTGAGTTCAAGAGCCTCTATTAGCGTAGCAAGTCTTCTATCTTTCATCTTAAACGGAACCATTTCTCAATAGCACTTTCGTCATCCAAAGCCTCTCCACTCATCAGCCCATTAACAAAAGACTCCCCCAGGAACAAATAATCTTCATCACCAACACCGTCCAACGGTCGCACAACAAAAGGCGTGCATCCACCATAAAGAGCACAAACACGGTCTCCAGGCTTCATCGATATAGGCCCCGTGCCAACTTACCCTGTTTCAGTTATGAAAAAACCTCCGATCTACTGGTATTGTATCTCTGAAGCTATTATGGATGTTGCTTTGACCCATGGGTGGTGGGATCTCCAGGCTCTTTACCAGCTCCATAGACGAGTCAATCTCATCTTGGTTGCCGTAGACTTCTGCGAGTATATATCTCAGTTGCGGTATCTTTTCCTCGTCGTAGAAAATCTCCTGTCTTTCGAGTATTGGTGGGCACGACTGAAGCACCTGCTGTAGTATGCCTGAGGATACTTTTTATCTCCTCTTTCTTATCTTTAATGACAAGGCGTTGTATTAGAGCAGATGATAGGTACTCCTTGAAATCGACCAGGTAACGAATTGGATCCACGCAAGCTTTTAACGCGCATATGAGTAGTGTTATCAAATCAACGCCGTTACTTGCAAGAATCAAGTCTTTATGCTGGGTCATTATCTCAAACGCTTGTAGGATTCAGGGAATAGGTCCCCAACCTAATGAATCCATAACAATTTACCTTGAGAAGCGTGGGTCTATTTTCGAAATTATTGCCTTGATTTCCTTCCAGTCATCTGCACTTGGCATAAATAACCTTATCGCCATAGTGACAGTACCGGCACGTATTCCTCGCAAGGTCAATATTCCTTGATCTGTATCTTTGTCCATTTTGGCTTTGGAGTCTTTCGAAGAGTTGTGTGTTCCATCTTGGAAGATTACCGACTGTTTATAAAGCTGATGATACCACGGAACCGATAACGGCCCTGTTTTCGTATCGAGATCCTGAACCGGCTTTCGGCTCTGTTAGTACCCGTGGGCGATTTGTTGTGAGAGGTTGAAAGGAATCCTGAAGGAGGGGTGCGTAGCGTATGGGGTCTTGGCAGGCGTTGCACAAGGCATTATTACTCAACATTTCACTCATTTAATTGAACCAAAGTAATACTTGGCATCATTGGCTCTATTCTTTTTCCACTTCCTATTGAGTCCCCCACTGGAGCTGATAGATCGAGCTCGACACCTTGTACTCGCGCAACGCATTGATAGCGCCTTCACCAGTCTCAGCGACACCAAGAAGTCCCTTGTTTCCCGGCTTCACAAATCCTTCCTCGGCTGCCTTGTCCAGCCAATCGATAATTCCGTTCCAATAGCCATCGATGTTGAGAAGGACAATACCCCGACTGTGAATGCCAAGCTGAATCCACGTCGTCGTCTCGAATATCTCTTCCATGGTTCCGAAGCCGCCGCTAAGACCAATAAAACCACTGCCAGGACCTCCTGCAAAGACTTCTTCAGCCATAAGCTTCTTTCGCGTGTGCATGTCCTTTACGAGGGTAGTTCGGCCAAACACTGCTTCGTCAGGAATATTCTGGGCCTGGCGCGAACCAGCTCGTTCGTGTTTGACGAGGGCCTCGGGAATAATGCCATGAACAGATTGAGGCCCATTGATCGAGACTAAAGTCTTGGCGATCTCTCCCATGAGGCCAACAGTTCCGCCACCGTACACTGCAAAGTATCAGTCACAATTGCTCAACGAAGCCATTCCGGTAAATGGCTGTCCCTAATGTTACTCACCAAGGTCGGTATTATTCGCAGCCATCGCACGAGCGAGCGCCCTGGCAGCTTCCATATGAGCCGGACTGGCACCAGTGCCTGCTCCACAGTACACACAAATCTTGGTGCGAGCCACAGGAGACATGGCGTCTTCAGCCAGTACTAATGACGGTGATGGTATAGGGTAGTCAAGGCGTTTACTGAATATTTGGGACGTCGCAGAATGGCGATGAGGATGGAAAAGAAGAAAGATTATAATATAAAGCTATCCCATAAAAAGTTTTCAGTCAGAAACAGGAGAGTGAGGGTATTTATGAAGTAATTTGTTTAGTTGTCATCCCGCCGGATCTGAAAGAATGCCAATCATGAGTGGGTACTATCTCGTAGCTCGGCCGAGTTTTGCACAAGAGGCGTTTTATGACCATGCTTAGGCTATAACAGGAAAACAAGACAGTTTCAATCATTCAGGGCGTGGCGGCATACAATTTCATCAAACGGCAAACACGAAAGTTTCAAGTGACCTTCTGGGCGATAAGTTGTTCACCGGACCGCGATATTCCAATCTTTAACATATTACAGCTCATATTACTAGGAGTGATGATAGCCGGGGCTTAGCCAGACAAGGATGTAGGCCAGATCCATCTTCAAATCTCGGCCGTGTTCAAAATGTCTCACTCGTAATAATTGTGCAAAACACGGCCGACCGGGAATAACTACACATGCCAAATCCGAGATCAGTCCGAAGCAGTCAGCGTTCTGTTCTCGCATGCACTAATTGCTCTCGCCGCAAGATCAAATGCTCCAAAACTATTCCCTGCATCGCATGCGTGCGCCAGAACAAAGCTGCGCAATGTCAGCGAGAGCCTGTCGCTGTTGTTTCGAGGCGCTCGGTAGGGCGCTCCAGGGCATCGACAGCGCTAGATGACCCGCCACCTGTAATTGTCCCTGTCCAGGAAGCGGCCAGTCTCGCACAAGTGTCACCAACTTCGATCGATGAGGTCGCTACTGTTAACCCTACAGCTGGTAGCATAGCTACAAGCACCAATGAATTCCTACCGCACATTGATGAGCGAATGATCGAACAGCTTTTGGCTTCGCTATCGACGCCCGACACTAGGTTGACCAACGAAGCTGCTGCCATGCTGGAGTTTCTTACCCACGGACGGCGTAATATTCTCAACCAATTTATTGGACGAGAGTCTGTTTCCACGTCCATGACCCAGCCTGTTCAAAAGTGGGATACTTTCCTACCTGTCGGAGATGCCCGCTCACTGTTAGTGCTTCATGGCAAGTATTTGACCTGGATGCATAACACGGTTCATATGCCCACGTTTCTACGCGAGTTTGATGAGAATATTCTCAAAGTTGAGTGTGACAGAAATTGGATAGCTCTGTATTATGCTCTTCTCTCCGTAAGATGCGCGCCCTGCTGCCCAACGTGCAATTCTGACGCTCCACAAGCAAACGCTCTACCACCTCGACAGCGACTACCTGTCATCTCTACCCCAGCCAATAACCGGTGAGCTGCCTGGAAATCCACATTATACAAATGATTGACGTTTTGATATGCAAGTTGACAGCAAAGCGTCGCGAATCTTGTTTGACAGGAGCAGAGAGATGCTGTATAAAGCCGAGTTCATGGATAAGCATAAGCTGACCTCAGTTCAAACAATCTGTTTGCTGGTTCAGGTTGCTCATAATTTTGACAAGTCTGACCTTATTTGTGTTCTCGTTTCCGCTGCTATTCGCATCGCTCAATGCCTGAACCTCCATAGACTGGGATTCGATGACCCTGGTGCCGATGTCAATGAGGTCATCGACCGCGAAGTGCGAAAGCGAATTTGGTGGTTTCTCGTGCGGTACGACTGGCTACAGATCCCGTTCCAAAACACATGCCAGATTCATTATTCACAATTCAACACCCCGATGCCCGCCAACTGTCATGACGATGAAGAGCGCATGATAAAAGATGGCAAAATTGACGCGCAGCCGGCTGAGATCAGTACCATTACCACCTGGACGAATTGCCTTGCCCAAAGTAAGGTCAGTCACTTCGAACTAGCAGGACAAAGGCTGACGGTAATCTCACAGTGGCTATCGTTATGTGGAGACATCATGATCGCATGCTAAGAGTTGGCAACTCACAGGCTGGTGAGTTTGATAGAAAATATGATGAAGTCGTGCGAGCCGACGAGGAGATCAAGAGCCTGTATCTCTCATGGTCTGATACGTTACGAGACGTCAATACTACACCAAGCGACAATCTCGCAATCGATGGTCTGCCTACAGCCCTAATGCCAGCAATGCTTCTCATGAGTATCGCTCAGAAAGTCAGTAAATATTTACTATGTACCCGTATTTCTGACTGATAAAGTGTCAGATCTTTACTGTTCATCGCCAATTCCAACTATCATGCTTTCGCGACAGGCGATACGCGTTTTCTCAGGTAAGTAGTAAATACCCTCGATCACATTTTGGACGACCACTGACCCGCTGCAGTTGTCGTGTGTGACGATAGCAGAACGAAGCATCGAAGCATTCCAGAGATGGTCCGATTGTGTTGAGGCACGCATATGTCGCAGAATGTGGACTACGCTGTCGTACATGATCAGCTGCTCAATCACTCTCCTTCTTGCTTTACTCTTCAAGGCTCAGAATGCCCTCACGCATGACTGGGAGAGGCTACGAGCTTATGTCGAGTACGGTAAAGCGTTTATTGGTAAGGAAGCACAGGCGAGCTCGATCGCCAGGAGAGGAGTTCGGTTACTTGACGCGCTGATGGAGCTCGAGCGTACATCGAGGTTCTCATCGGACATTGAAGCGGATATTGGAGATACCATACGTCGCGTTGCATTAGCTGATGACGGCGGTGTTGAAGCCAATTCTGGTGAGGGTTATCAGATGGTCTTTCCGTACGGACAAGATCTTTGGGAGAGTCTGATGAGGGATCCTAATGAGGGTGAACAGATATGATATCCGATGTGGACTGGACTTGAATCGAACATCAGAAGTCTATTAATGCCGTGATCTTCTAGTGCTCGTCTTCTCGAAACTAAAGTTCCACGTCACCTTGTGAGTCCCCCCAACATCTGAGGACCCCATCCTTCCAACATGTTGCAGTACACTTGGCGTGATAGCGTACTTCTTCAGGTGATGGCTATCAGCGAAGCTTTCTATGAGCGAGTCGCCAGCAACAGCGTCGGACGCGGTGTTCAGGGCGGCGCCAAGCTCGTCCAGATGTTGCCGAGGAATCACTAGACCCTGTGCACAACACCCGTAATTCGGCATCTCATGAACGCCAGTTGGATACGGATTGACTGCAAGACGACCAGCGAGGAAGTACAGCAGGATAAAAGACGCCGCCCAGAATGTCAGGTGCGGTAGGGCCCAGATGGTGGACTTTGGGTGAAAGGTCTGGGATCTTCGTCGTGTGTCTATAGCCACTACCAGAAGGTAGAGCATCAAAACGATACAGTATACCGATATCGAATTGACGAGATACGTTGGCCATTCCTCAGCGTTCCAGCCCATGTATGTTTCGGAATAGAACAGTCGTAGGTACAGCCAGTTCTTTGCGTCTTCGGTTCGTTCGAGCTTGTCCAAGGCAGTGGATAGTCGACCTAGCCAATTGTGCGCAGCGATGATATCATCTTCTACCAAAGCGAAATACTCTGTTTGTTGCTCCTGGCAGGCTGTGATCAATGTAGCGTAGTCGCGGTGGACTCGGTCGTTTCGGGAGAGCTCATGGCTGTGATCTGACGCGACAATACGGTATCGTTTGGGAGCATCGACTTTCGAGGAGTTGCCGTACAAGAGAACTTGATCAGCCAGACGATCAAGCCATCGTTTCCCAAAAACTGGATGGGATGTTGGATCATCGTCTCCCAGTAGTATGACGATGTGTATCGACTGTCTCTGTTCGAGGCTGAGACCTTGGACAAGTGAGGCCACCGCTCTGGGTAAGAACTGCTCGCGTTCTCGCGTTACACTCGGTATGCCGACACATAAACGCTTACTCGAGTTTCGTGGTATTGCTTCGGTAACGTTGTTGAAATGGGGGAGTTTCGCTAGCTCTTCTACTGGGAAGTGTTCGGCAACGTCGAGTAGTTCATCAGCTTTCCGTTGACGAAAAGCACTGTATCGCGTCTCGTAGGCTCGGCTCGAATCATAAAAGAAAGAAGAAGGGTCGGAGAAGGTGTAGAGTCTGCAGAGTTGGAACAAAAAGACCCACAAACTAGCCAAGGAGGCGTATACGATAAAGAGCCGTCGGTTATGTCCTATCAGCATTGTGATCAATATACAACGTAGCCAAAATGCTATACATGTTGAATATCAGTTGACGGATCTGTACAATGTTCTTATGAGAAGCTTCGGAAATATCTTGACTGCCGACTTGGCATGGCACATATTTTGCTACGTGCGTCTAGCGGCGGCCGACATGTGGACTTGTTGGTCATGATCGACCATAGAAGACCACTTTTAAGCCTCGAAGCATCCCCGACCGAGGCAATACGAGCTTTTTTAGGCCAAAAAGTAACCATGAGTGTTTCAACATATCGTATGGTACTGTTTAATACACATGGGTAATGATCCTCTTGGGTTGTGTGGTGGACTCACATGAAGACACGGCTGAGATGTAGAAGTACCTCACATAGCAACTGTTCACTTGACTAAGAAGTCCATTTCTACTAGGCTTTTAGGAGTCCCATCCCTAGCAAAGATCATCCATCCCAAGTATCGTCCGAGCCCCATTTCATCTCTAATCTTGGCCGTCAGAGTCCTGCTACTAATGCCTCAAACGATAAAACATCAAGCTACATAGCAAAGCCACAGACCACGTGGATTTGTTTCAAGCTACCCAAGAATAATCGAAGGATTCGGGGTTTAAAACGCGGCATTAACTATACGATGTCTGGATGACGTCTGCTTCAGAGCCGTTGTGGCAGTGCAGCGGCCGCTAGTGACTGGTAGTTTGCGAAACGGACTTGCTGAGTAACAACTTCGGCCTCATATTGTCAGCCAACTCGGGGCGAGCAGTGGGATTTGTTTACGATAACTACTGCGATGAAACGCAAAGCATAGTCAGTACAACTCATGCGTTAACAGTCAGCAAGCTTTAAGGCTATGAAAAAAGGTTGTCTACAAACAACAGAGCGCGCAGATCTCAATCTCGGGCTCCACTATCATCGCCCTACAAGGCTGGCATCATCATCGCGTGGACCTTCGGGCAATTCTCAAATTTGATGATAAAGTGACAAAATGTTCACTGGTTACAAGCAAGCTTCCAGGCCACACATAAGAACACACGCTACTGCTTGATTCGTGAGCATGGTCGTTTGCTCCTGAGATTGAGTTTACGTATAGGATGGGAATCATCGCAACAACTAGACTCCAAGACAGGAACCCGACCCAGGCTAGTGGGACATAAAAAAACACACATAGTATCTGTAAATGAGAGTGAAATGACACCACTTTGCTCGTGAAGAATTTCTCAAACTGTCGATCTTGAGGCTGTGCGCAAGTTCGTCCAGTCTCGTCACTCCGAAAGGCGGCCGACCCGGTTAACACGGCTCAGCCGCACTTTCGGGCCATTTTCCCTAAGAGGATCTATGTAAGTATCTACCTTGTTGTTCATCATGGAACCTGATCTTTTAGCTCTCCGATATGCATCCCTGGTTGCTATCGGAATAAGTAACGATATTCCAGTCTCTACGCTCTGGGACAAGCCCGCCCGGGAGCAAGAAAGGTGAAGACTTTAGACGATAATGACAAAATAAATTTAGTACATAATACCCCTATCATAGGCTAAGCCACCTAAATATTCACGTCGCTTGGTGTCGAGATCCTATGTTCTCTAGCAAGCTCTCATTAAATCACACTCCAAACCAGAGCAAAAGCTTGCTTGTCCCCACACATAGTCCTCGGTGCAGTGACACTAAGCGTGATCTTGGTGTCCCTCTCAGCAGGAATGCCACTCCAAATAACCTGCTCCACGTTGTTGACATCATCAGGTCTATCGCCCAAGTTTCCAAATCTGCTCGGTGCATCACCAACAGCAACCTGGAGATTGATGTTGTTCTGCAAAGCGGCACCTGGAAGATCGGAGTACACCATAGTGACCTTCAACGTAACAGTCTCCGAGTCTGGCCCATCAGGCATAAGAAGGTCTCCTAGGGTGAGTGTCTTGGTGAACTCGTCTTGGTCATCCTCGTCAAGGACCTCAGCCTCCAAGTAGCCTTTGTTGGTAGTGATACCATTGAGAATGACGGAGTTGGCGAGATCAACACGGCCGAGACCCTGGGCTTCAAAACTGTTGCCCGTGTCCACAGCGCCGTTGACAAGCAAGGCTTTGAGCAACGCGGCGCTTGGGGAAGTGACTCCATCCTTCTGCAGTGACTCTCGAAGGACAGCAACACAACCTGCGACAAGCGGAGTAGCCATGCTAGTGCCCGAACTAAACGTCCAAGCAGGGTCACTTGAACGACCGTACGTGGCATTTGGCTGCGCAACTCTCGACATTGCCGACAGAATCATGGTACCTGGCGCAACGACATCAGGCTTGATGCGACGCTCGAGCGTAGGCCCCCGACTACTAAACCAAGAGATGCTGTTGGGGTTACCTTCAACAACTCCATCGGCCTTGAAGGCGTCGAAGCGGTTGTTCTTGGCTTTGCGACGGTTATCGCTTGACCCAACAGCAATGCAGTTCTTGGCCGCTGCTTGTGCGCCAATGTGGCCAAGATCAGTCTCCTCGCCACCGTCGTTACCAGCAGCGAAGCAAACTGTCATATCTTGATGATTAGAAACGAAAGTGTCGAGGTCTGTGCTTGCGTTGTTGTACTCAAGTTGACGAGCCCAGACGGGGCCCCAGGAGTTGGTATGGATGAAAGACTGGTGATCGAGCGCCTCTTTGAGTAGATCGCCGAGAGTCTTCTCAGATCGACCGAAGAGGCCACCGCGTCTGTCCAAGAGAGATTGGACAATGAGAGTCGCCTTTGGTGCAGTGCCTTGGATTGAACCGCCCATCTTTTCAGAGTGGCCGTCACCAAGGACAGACCCGCAAACATGTGTGCCATGCCCATCGGGGTCGTTGGTCTTGTCTGACCTGCCAATGGGGATGAGCTTCTTGACACGACCGGTGAAGGCGTCATGGGTCTTGTTCTCATCCCCAGTGTCAAAGCCAGTGTCAGCGACGGTGACTATCTGATTGGCTCCTTTGAAGACGGTGTTGGATCCACTGACGTCGGCATGAAGGATCTCACGTGCAACATTGTTGAAGAAGGTGAGCTTGTGTACCTCTTGAATAGACCCAACACTGTCAATCTTGGCGATCTCTTGCAGCTTGTCATTGTTGCCAGTCAGACGAATGACAGAGGCACCATCTCTGATAGTGATATCCTCAGGTGAGATGCCAAGAGAATCTTGAATGCGCTGGGAGATATCCTCAGCAGAGTCATCCGCACGATTCTGAAGGACGATATCAACAGTACGGCTTTCAGCCGCACCATCCTTAAGAGCTGGCTGGAGCTTTAGCTCTGGCTGCAGGGGCTTCGCATCCTTGACGAAAGCAAGGTCGCGCAGGGACTTGATGTCCGTGGGCTCATAGCGGCAGAGCCAAGTGTTGCCGCCGAGATATTCATGTAGCTCGACGTGGAGATCTTGGAGGGTTCTTTTCTCAGGCCTCTTGAGAGGGTCTTGGGTTTCGAGAACGATATAATTAGTGTTCTCGGGGAGATGATTGACTCTCATCTCATCCCCGCCAGGCTGCTCAGGGCCATCCGGGAGGGACGAGACGGAGAAAGCATTTCCATTGATGGTAGGGCCAGACATGGTGAAGGGGTTGAGTATAGGGGATTGAGGACAAGGATTGTGTGATGAGATATGTAAGTGTCACTGCGAAGAGTGATATGATTAAGCACAGGATGGGAGAGGTTCTTATAGCGACCTTGACGGACAACGGCAGTGATAATAGCGCCTCTTCTTCAGAAAACGGATGAACCCCTCTCAAGTTATATCTGCAAGGGGAAGCAAGAAAGCTTGAGACCTCAGTGACGAAAAGATTTAGGCGAGCTTTCTATCTTTTGTTACATCTTTAGACTACTTTATTCTGGCATCCTGTCTTGATGGTAGCCATTTTTATGGCTCTCTGAGGACGATGTCTCAAGGTGCGGCTGAAAGCAAGAATCGATCAGCCGATAACCTTTTCAGCCATACTGGCATCGTGTAATTGATACATTACTGTGTCGACTACTCAGGACTGCAGCATTGCTAAAACTCTTGCTCGTAATGGAGGTGGCGTGGGAGGGCAAGGGAGTCCAGGACCGTTATCCTACATGACAAAGAGATTTAGGCAAGCCTGGTGTATGTTAGAAGATTTTACGCTGAATAAATCTTGCACCCTGCTCTCACTTGGCAATCTTCTTGCTCTCGAGTGGGTAGTGACCTGTGACAATCATATGTGACAGGTGTATATCTTTGCATGAAGAGGCTTGCGGCTGAGCGTGGGTGATGAATGACTCCCTAATCCGGATAAACACGCTTCATATCCCGTACGTGGCTGGCTGAAATCTAAAAGATGGTGGTGGGGGTACCGAATCACAGTGAGATGTTCCAACGGAGCACCAAGTCCCGACACCCCTCACATCAAGCCCTAGACTTGTCTAGACTGTCGAATTAGAGATATCTTATGCATGTTTTACCATAAAAAGTGTAAATTAAGCTTAAACAGTTTGATGCGCTACAGCGTGAACGATAAGGAATGTGATAACAGTATTTGATAGTCCTTACTTCCGTTTTCTCACGGACATCAGACTGAGACGTGTGGCAAACTCGCTTACCGACTTGTCTGCTGTATTTCCTACTGGCTTGTAGAATTTTTATTTATTTACCCTCTTTCGTGAAATGCGACAGGTTGCACTGTTATCTGAGGCGCTAGGATCAGGGACAAAAGTGAGTCTGCCGACCCAGTGTCTGTTGACGGCGAATGAAGGTCTGCGATAAGATATCATTTACTTGCAAGAATTATTTTACAATCCTACAACTTCATGCAGAATTGATTGGAGCTAATGCCATTTTGATGACGAAGTACTTTTACAAAAGTGCACAGTCCATAGCAGGTACTAGTCGCAGGCGTCTGTTGGGGTATGGACATATCGCGAAGGAACTTCTAGAGAGTCATCAACCAAATAGAGAACGACGGATTTTGAAATGCTGTTGTTGGCATAATAGTCCAAGCTTCTTGAATTACCAAAAGCGTTTCACAAAAATGTTCTATCCTACGTAGAAGTCGAAAGCGCCCCCATCGTGACTGTTGAGCAAGCAGCGTCGTAGACAGAAGGCTTCACAAAGTCGACACGAGGCTTCGTGCTCTTACCCAGTTCAATCAAGGTCTTACGGCTGGAATCAAATTTAGGCCACCCAAGCTTGCTCAAACCAGACCAAGGATCATCGCTGAATGAGTACCAAGCATGCTGCATGATCTTGGTGAGCTTTTTCTGGTCCGCCGATGGCTCAATGCCACTGACATCGCCAGATGCGCCGAAGATCATGTGCAGATCAACTCCATGGTACGCGCCACTCGTAGGGAACAATCTCGTATTATCCCAGTCTGCCAGATACCGGTACGCCCATGATGGTGTATTGTGATCTCGTCGCGCCTTGGCCTGGTACGATACGGGACAGGTGAATGACTCGAGAAGAAACGATTTGACTTGGGCGTCGGTAGGAACAACTCCATTTCCGTAGGCGGGAATACGGTAGTATCCGTCTTCGTTATTGTTATTGCCAAACAGAATGGGGACTTTGACAAAGTTTCCGCTCTTGGTTCGACTGACGTAGTCTGAAAAGACAATCTCGTTATCTGGCTTGGGGTAAAATGGAGGGATGGATCGAAGAACACTAGAGCTAGCAGCAGGCTTGATACTAGCAGCTGCCTTCTTGATATCCTCCCAGTCGACCTTGCGCATACAAGACATTACCTCGCTGGTAGTGTTGCATCCTACGGCTGCCACAACCGAAGCCCAGTTCTTCTCTTGGACAGCAGCGGAGTTAACAGGAAAACTAAAAGCGTTGCCTGATGGGGCGATGATCCCGTTGACAATTGGGTCCTTCTTGTAAGCGTACGTCCAGTAGTCAACAGCTACGCCGCCTGAAGATTGGCCGGCGATGGTGATCTTGGAAGGATTGCCTCCAAATCTCCAGATGTTATCGCGAACCCACTCGACAGCAGCTCGTTGATCGCGTAGACCTAAGTTCTGAGTCTCGCCAGGTGCGCCGGGAAAGCCAAAGATGTTGATACGGTAGTTGACGGTGATGACGATAATGTCCTCTGCGTCAGCAAAGTATTTGCCATTGTAGAAAGGACTGTCAGTGTTTCCGATAGCAAAGCCTGTATCACCAAATCAGTCTCGGTCTTGATGCACGACACGCTAGTAACTTACGTCCACCATAGAAGAAGACAAGCACGGGCTTGTTTGCTCTGGCAGAGTTGGGCGTGGCCTTGGACCAAATATTGAGTGTCAAACAGTCTTCACTCTGGGGAGTTCCGGCCGCGCTGGCAAAGTATGAAATAATCCGCTGGGCTTGGGGTGTCATATCAGGATAATCCACCTTCTTACTCGCCGTCAATGGACAGTCATATCCAAAACTCTTCGCCTCAAAAGGCTTCTTGGAGTAAGAGGTAATACGCTGAGGAGCCGCAAATCTCAACTTGTCCACCGGCGGTTTCGCATACGGAATACCCAGATATTCAACAACACAGGGCGAATTGTCTGCAACATGGCCAGTGATCGGTCCATTCGCCGTATCGACGGTGATATACTTGGATGGGTTGCATTTCGGCGTTGCAGCAGCCAGACCTGCCCAAAGGGCGAATGCAAAAGCCCAATTGACCGCGTACATGATGGAGGTGCAGTAGCGCAGGGGGTGACAGAAGGCAAAGTCACTGTCTCAAGTTGGGATGGGGAGATTTGGGAACTTTATTTAACCACTGGGACGCGCATCGGGGAAGTGCCCTGAATAGGAATCCACAAAGGATGTGACCAGGTCAGGATGAACTTAGCGGCCGACCTTTCCGGATCAACGGTTTGACAGGGGCACGGCCCGCAGACAATGGGATGAAGAATGAAGCCACAAGTTAATTCCTAGAGTAGTTTTTCTTTACAATGGAACATGGGAGAACTCTAATCGCATTATTCGCTCTTATTTCCGTGTTTTCGTCACCTCAATGGTTCGTGGCATGTCTCATCTTTCCAACCTCCGCAAAACAATACGCCGTGCCTCACCCCTGCATGAAATGACACCACCTACTGGTTGGTTCACCCCGGATCGCAGGCAAAAGGACCGTTCATCCTTTCTTCTTCGGAGATTGATTCTATTCCCTCACTACCAAGACAGGATGGTCGCTACGGAGTCTTTGTTGGCTCTGTCGTCATTCGATACCTACTCACTCTATTGAGCCGAAAATGCGGTTACACTTCCGTTGTCTCCGAAAGTAAGTCCTCGTGACTTTGGAGCCAACATACGATGGCCCGGCACTACTTGTAGCAGTACCGTTCTGCATCATATCGTGATGTGCCGGGTGACATAGGTCTATTGCACCATTGGCTGTGCCGCGCTGTTGGAACCGATGTCTGCGCAACTTTATATACTGGGGGTCCTCCTTGGCCCCTCTCCAAGTGCCACTCTAGCCCGTCCGTGGAGGGTGAAGCCACAAAAATGATTGACAGAGGTATGGGATTTCCCGCCGATGGCGTCGACAATCATGGCTGGAAGCTATACATCACATCCTTAGTGATGATCATCTCATCGGGGCTGTTTGTCGTTGCGAGATGTATTGCGCGGTACTCAATCCACAAGCTTGGATCAGATGATGTTGCCATTATTGTGTCTCTGGTAAGTTGTTCGACCTCCGGAGCAATGGTACCATCGCTAATTATCCAAGATATCATCTGTTCTTCTGTCGACGTACATACAGCTTGCGATACACCATGGCTACGGAATGCACAAAGCCGATCTCGAAAAGCCCGATCTTCGGATGGCGTTAAAGATGTTCTTTATCGCTCAGACACCATACAAGGCAACCGTCTGCCTCAACAAAGTCGCCGCTATTCTGTTATATCTACGATTATTTGTCACGAAATCGTTTCGTGTTTGGTCATTTGTGGTCTTGGGCGTCGTGGTGGGATACAGTATTGGTGGTATTGCTGCGACAATCTGGCAATGTGTTCCCATCAAAGGCGCATGGGACAAGTCAGTTGATGCCAAGTGCATCGACTCGAATAAGTTTTGGGTTGCTTACGCTGTCCTCAATATCTTGACCGACGTTATGGTGTTGGCCCTTCCCATTATGCCCATCATGCGGCTGCAGACCAGCAGACGGGAAAAACTGCTGCTCTGCTGCATCTTTCTGCTAGGTGGATTGTGAGTACAAGCCCTAATATCTCAAGACTAGGACTAACCAACTTCAAAGTGTCACCATCGCATCGATCCTCCGAGTAACGTCGGTCTCGAATTCTCTCAGGAATAAGAAAGACATGACATGGAACTTTATTGATCGCGGCGTGTGGACCCTCATCGAAGCTAACCTCGGCATCATCGCTGCCTGTCTGCCAGTGCTACGGCAACCCTTGGGCAAGATCTTCCCCCGCATTTTCGGATCAACCAAAAAGAGTTCCTTGTACTATACAGGGCCGGGTGGTCCCGCAAAGGGCTACAACCTGTCAGATATAGCTGCTCGAAGCCCTCGTCCAGGTATCTGGAAGAGCGACGCATCTAGATCTGAACAAATCATTTCTGTTGGTGGACCACAAACAGAAGCAAGTCGAGACAGCGACGAGCGTTGTATTATTGCTGATTCAGTCAAAGGGAGTGATTTCGGCAGTGAGCTGGCTACTCATAAGCCTGATCCAAGCAGATAGAAGCCACAAAAGTTTTTAATCGTATTTTCAAGTTCATATCAAGGCACGGTCATATACTACATTATCCTGGCCCAAAATCTGTTAACTCAATTTCCTGTCTATACTGCATCGATGTTCTCAACACTTTTACGTCAAACTCTCTACTTGGACTCATTTGGCGTGATGTCAAACTCAATGAGCTGATCAGTGCTATCAGTTGGCGAGTTGCTGCTCGAATCGATAGCAAGCCAGAGTCTATCCGATCTCCCAGAACAAGTGTAAAACGTGTAAAGTCTCCGCTAGTCGGCGTGCAGACTGGGTCGAAGATGCACTCAACGCCTAGCACAGGATCTGTGCTATCGGTAAGTGGTCTGCTCGCATGTATCCGTACTGGAGCTGCTCATTTCTTTCTTTCAGGGCTGTTAGCCGACGATCGAGACGTGGTTATTGCAATAGTTCAGAAACTAGCAAAACGCCACTACGACGCTTCAAGTCAATAGCGCGACAGTGAGAAGAACCGTCCAAGAATTTTGGAACTAAGATTTTAGACCAAGAATAACCATAATCTTAACTCAATTACTGCATGATCAAACATGATGTAGTTTAAAACTTTACGCAAAAAATGATGAAGAACGTTGTCCCGCCTTCAGTAGATGAGCTCTAACTATTAATCATAGATTACAGCAGGTTCAATCTCAAAGTCAATAGTCTGCGTATCAGCAGTAGGATCATTACCCTCCCGTCCCATAACAAGAGCAATACCCGTTGTCAAACCAGAATACGCATAAAATCCCGTAAACGTCCCAGGCAGGGCCGAACAAATCGGGATCCTAGTAAGAGAGTCCTCCACGCACTGCCCAGCGGGAGCAGAGCACTTCAGCCTGCGATCGCGAGTCTGCTCACATGTGACCATAGCGATCCCGCCCATGACGTTGGTCTCGGTGCCGGGATCGCAGAGCTTGAGGAAGTGGATGTCGCTGTTGCTATCGCTATCGCTGTCTCTGACGCCGTATTGGAGACAAAGGTAGTTTCCATTGGCTATTTCTCTGACTTGGTTTGTGTCGGAGTCGATGGAGAATGCGAGGATTGGTGGGGAGCCTTCGAGGTTCCATCCCATTTCGTAATCTGTTGTTACATGGCCGCGGAGTTTTTGGCCGTAGACTTGCGTATCGGTAGCGATGACGTTGAATGTTGGGATTGGAACGAAGGTATCTGCGGTTGTGGTGGTGGCATCGGCTGTTGTTGTCTCCGCAGACGTAGTCACCGCAGTGGGTGTAGCCTCCTCGGTGGTCGTAGCATCTGTAGTGGCGGTCTCTGCAGTGCCAGTTGTCGCAAGCGTAGTTGACAAATCGACCGACACTGATGTTTCGGTGGTAGTGGCTGGCTCGGTAGTCTCAGTTGTAGTCTTATCATCAGCAGTAGACGTGAGACTGGTAGTAGTCGACAGATCGGCAGGAATAGAAGCCGTCGTTTCAGCTTCGACAGTCGTCGTTGGAGCAGTGGCAGAAATGGTCGAAGTAACAGTCTCGGCAGACACAACACCTGTATTAAATTAGAAACGATCTCCAAGCATCTTCCCAGAAAAAAACTCACTAGAACTGGCGGAAGGTCGAGGTTTGCAAACGCTAGCCATTGCAACATCAGTCACAAGACTAAACGCGAAAAGGGTGTTGAAGCGCATTTTCGTAGCGATAAAGAGTGACAAGAGTTGGATTGGAAGAGACGCTATAGATCAAAAGGAATCGTGGAAATGCGAAGGCGGATTAAACGGTAGTATTTACATGTTGTCAGGGGTTCATTTTCCCGCGCGACAGCTGGCTGATGAGGCTTGACGCTATTGACAGAGGCCCTCAGCTGGCTCAGTAGCCCGGGTACTAGCCCCATGTTAAAATTAATTTATCAATTGATGCTTCACGGCGGTCTAGAGTGCCAAGAACCTTGGACCAATCATAATTCTGTTCAAGTGACGAATAACGACACTAAAAAACATTCCATGACAAACAACTTGGCTGTCTGACTCTTCAAATGTAAGCTTCATTGACCCTATACCCGGTATGATTGATCGACAGTTTCATCTGTGGTGAATAAACTGATAATTAAGTCCAATACTAGGCTTACATAAATTATTGGTACGTAGATTGGTGGACTTAGACTTCTCGTCGTGTGATGCGAACAGGGAAGTCTTCAATCAGCCAAATTCCCTACACCACCAGTCAGTAGCCACAATGTCAAACCGGAGGAGACAGCTTACAGCGTTCATGATATGAAGAGGTCTTTCAGGTCGAGCCATACAAAAGTCAAATCGTCGCAACAACTGTCAGGCGTGATTAGTCACAAGCCTTACCATCATCAAACAGTCAAGACTCACCTCAACAAAGATCTTGTTCAGCTCAATAAATGCCACCGGTTTGCCCAGACACTGATACTTTCCGGTCGAGAACACAAGACTGACAACCTCAGCCATAGCTTCGTATTTCGCAGGATCCGCATTGATCCATCGCTCAGGTGAAAAGAGACTTGCATCTTGACCAAAGATCTCCTTGGAGTGATAAACAGCAAATGGCGACTGTCCGATCTGTGTACCTCCAGGAATGAACTTTCCGTCGATCTCATCGCCTTGAGGAGGAACCTGCTTGAACAGTGGCCCAGCTGCTGGGGCTTTGATCCTCAGACCTTCTTGGATGACGGCTTGAAGATAAGGGAGTTTTCTTGCTTCAGCATCGGTTATCGGAGATGAGATACTTCCGGCCTTGATTGCAGCGTCGATTTCGTTTCGAAGTTTGAGATACATGATTGGATTGCTTAGGAGGCTGAGCATGATGAGGCGGATCGTAGTTGCTGAGGTGTCACTTCCAGCGACGACGTTGAGAAGAGATTCCCTAGAAGCTTCTTCTTGTGTTAATCCGTGACGGATGAAAGATCCAAGCATGTCTGGACGCGACTCGGCACCTGGCGCAAATCGTTCCGCAACCTTCTTGTTTGCGACGCTGAAATTGTCAGCTTCCTACAGACTTTTGACACAGACAAGACTTACCCGATGAAAGCACCAAAGCCAAGTTTATCACTCTCCTTCGGCAACGCACCACTGAACAGTCGTGAATGCAGTAAGGACACTAGCGACGGGATATTGGCAATGAACAAGGTTACTGGGAAGTAGGACTTTGTGATCTTGATAAAATCAAAGACGTCATCATCTTGCTCAATGTATCCGAAGGGCTGACCGAAGGCAAGATCACTGATGACATCTAGAGTGAAGAACTGAATCTTTTGCGCAAAGTCCACTGGGCGGTAGTCTTCCTTTGTTGAGAGATACTTTGTTTCCAATAGGCTGATGAGTTTGGCGATATGTTCATCGATGGTGCGCTCGAGAGACTCATTTTCTTTACCAGAGTACTGGTTATAGAGTTAGGCTACATGTCACGGCAATAGGTCTGTTGGAGGACTTACACCAGCGGCCATCTTGTTGCGCAGCTTTGCATGGGCGTCATCATCTCTCATGGAGAAGAGGTTATCCTTTCCAGGCTCGAAACGAAGAGCATTATACCCTGTCCACTACATTTAGTTCATCGTTAAATCTCCCATCAACCAAAGCTGAACAGAGCTTACAAGGTCCTCTTGTATAAGCCGAGCGACTTGACATCATGCGCTTGAGCAGCTTGGGATCATCCGTGGCCAGCTCATTTGGCCCAATGCGCACGAGAGATCCTGAAAAAGAGTTAGCTACTCTTACTAAGTGCGAGATTTAGATCATACCGTATTTCTCATTGGCTTGTTGAATCGCATAAGGCTGAATTCCCTTGAAGGATTGTCTCACCATCCAAGCTTTGGAGAACCCCGCCCAAAACGGACCAGGAACATGTGATAGTCGGTACCAAGTGCGCAACGTGTCAGCTGCGAAGAGAACAACTAGCCCAAGGGCCGCTGTGGCAATGACGGCGCGAGGATGGTCGGCAACGCCTTGCCAGACATCGCGCAGGAACCCTGCAGAGGTATCGCCTTCAGCGCTCATCTTGAAGTGTGTTTGAGCAGTGCATCGACCCGTGATGAGCGTGCGAAGGAAGAGAAAGCATTTTGTTCAGGAGCAATTGACTAATCAGCCGACGACGCCGTTGAAGATTGAGATACCCTGTAACGGCGCCGGGCTTCACCGGACTTTGTCCAATCAGATCATGGTGATTTGAAGGCGCATGAACGCTACCGAGCTTGACGTTGATTAAAACCACTCATATCATGCAGTACAGCCCCTCTAACAAGTCCGTCAGTTTTCAGCATGCCAAATAGTTAGTGGAGCTGTACCACCAACAGCGGACCAAGACCCCTGAATAATATGACTCTGCACATCGATGGCGCATTCCGGAAGCCATCCCCGTCCAAATCAATTGGCGGAACATCAGTAACGCCACGGTACGGATCGAAAGAGCCCATCACGCTACACAAGGAACGGCCCGGCACAAAAAATAAAGAAAGAGGGGGCGTTCCTTTGAATCAATCCTCCGCGATCCACATCTTAATCACATTCTGGCCCCATCGACGATGGCACTTCAAGAGTCCCAGCACGAGGGCAACACTCCGCCCCCAGAGCCTGTTATCCAAATCCAAGATGCTATTGTAAGAAAGTCTAGGGTCCTATTTTTGTGCATGAGCGGGGTTTGATTGGACGTGCATAGGCTGCAGGTGACGACGACGATGCCGATTCCTCGATTGGCGAGGTAAGTTTCAATGACTCGCTTCTGCCATGGGTCACTTTACGCTTTGACGGAGCCTCATAATGACGTATTTTGATGATGCATAGGAAGTAGAGCCGTCGGTTGTTTCAATCTCATCTAGTATTTTGGCTTATCGACAGGAAAATGGTCGCAGCTATCATGCTTTGAGTAGTGGGAGTAAGATAATCTCGTGCCGACCGGGAGCAAAAAACTGACCAGTCATAGAATATGTCCTGCCGAATGACGAAGTAGGTTTGATCAACAGACTCAATACCGGATCGGGTATTTTGCATACTACATGTTACTGACTGAATGAAAGGAAGAGAATGAAAGATTGGGTATGTCAGAACTTGCAATTGTCAGAGCAATGCTGACATGACTAGACTTACAACACGAGCTTTACGTACGAACGCTCGACGGAGACCTCGCTCTATGTCCGAAAGCGAAAGGTGCGAATCGCGTTCTGGATATGGGAACAGGCACTGGCTCATGGGCGATTGACTACGGTAAGATCTTGTTGCAATACATGGAATAAAATCAGGCGCTAACATGTGTCCAGCTGATGCAAACCCTCAAGCAGAGGTAACAATGTCTTTGTCGCGCAGCTTGCTTGATCTTACTGACTTTGTAGGTCATCGGCGTTGACCTGAGCCCGATCCAACCAGCTCTGTACGCAAAGCTTTTAACACTCGACCGCGTGATAAAATACTGACATCCCTTCTCAGTGTCCCACCAAACGTTAGCTTCGAAATAGACGACCTCGAAAAAGAATGGACCTGGACCCAGAAATTTGACTTCATTTTTGCCCGCATGATGCTCGGCTGCTTCACTGACTTTCCGCAAATCATAAAAGTTGCCTTCGACAACCTCGAGCCCGGCGGTTATCTTGAACTCCAAGACATGTCCCTCCCGGCCCGCTCCGACGACGGAACCCTCCACTCCGAAAGCTACCTCTCCAAGTGGTGCAGATCCTGCTTCGAAGCTGGTCAGAATCTCGGTCGTCCCGTGTTTCCGACAACCGAGTATAAAAACTACCTCGCTGCCGCTGGGTTTGTCGACATCGTCGAGGTGCAGCAGAAGTGGCCGTCAAATCCGTGGCCCAGAGAAAGGAAGTTTAAGGAGCTGGGGGCGTGGGCCTGCGCGAATATCGCTGGCGGCTTAGATGGCTTGTCGTTGGCGTATTTCACGAGGGGGCTTGGGTGGTCGACTGAGGAGACGAGGGTGTTTTGTGCGCATGTGAGAAAGGACTTGCAGAACCCTAGGATTCATGCGTATTGGCCTATGTAAGTGCCGACTAAATCTGATTGGATGATGTGACACTGACTTTGGGATTAGCTACTTTGTCTATGGTAGAAAGCCACTGACTCCTGCAGGACCCCCGTAAGACTCGTTTCTCTTGAGATATGATAGAACGTGGCTTTTGTGCGTAGTTTAGCCACCGCCTCATCTGATGAAATTATGAAAGCCTATGAGAAGAAATTTGGTTCATTGAATGAGCTTACATGTCATGAGACTTGCTTGATAAGTGGAAAGGCAGTGATTATTATGCATGCATCTTGACGCTGGAGGCCAACCATTAATGACTACAGCCACTCATATCGTCTCGTGTAAACTATATACCTAGGCTGTAGAAGATGATAACTTCCCTTGCTTTTAATTTGCCGCCATTTTATTGGTTCCCAAGAGCGGTGATTGGTTGACGGCGTTAAGACATATTAGGTTCTTTGTGATCGTTATAAGCTCTCAGCCACAGCAGTCAATTACGAATAAGGATCATTAAAGCTAATTTAGCCCGAATGTCGAAGAAACGAACATATATCACCCGCAAACTGGCTCTTGAGTGAAGTATAAAAAGCCTGCCTCCTCCCCTTCTTTGAAGCATAGTGACCCAGCTCCTTAAACAACACATATTTGAAAACTCCAACTCTTCCCAGCCAACAAGTCTTAACCTCAAGACATTTACTCCACTATTGTCATCTAAAACCATGAAACCCTGAGACCAATATTGTAGGTTCATGCAAGCCTATACGTTGTCATAAACCAGGCCTAACGTTCAGCAGACAGCATTGGCCGCGACTATGAGACTTAAACTTGTTGCACTATCCGTCATCAGCTTGGCAGTAGCTGTAAATGCTGACCCCAACTACTTCGAAGACTGTCATATCTTCTGTTCCGTGGGCGAAATGGCTTGCTGCAGAAAACCTGGCGTGTCACCTCCATTTCCATCAATTGTTGCTGAGTGTAAGAAGGCTTACAAAAAGTGCTGGTCCAATTGCGTGGAGATTTGGAGGCAAGCAAACGCCGAGGGTGGTTTTTGATAGAAAAGTAATATCTTCTATGATACGGAAAACGGTTGTTGGGCGGAAGTACAAAAGATGATTCCATCATAGATAGACTTTCTATTGCTAGTCAAATGGATGGAATGCACAATGATCATATTTGTTGTGCCAGAAGTCACTTGCAACTGTCAGTACTCTTAGTGAGACCAGCCAGGCGTCAGCCTACCACATTATATGACGTGCTCTGATGCGGGAGGCCGACCACTTACCCCGCCGCATGATAAATTGGATGAGAAATGATGGTAAATAACTTCCACAGCCTTCAGAAACGTAAATCTCTAAAACAAATCATCTCATACGAACGAGAACAAGACGAGTACCTTGGCTACTCACAGCACAGAGTATCAAGAACTACGACATACACGCACCATAACAGCGATCTTCGAAATGAAGCCCCTCCATCTTCTTATTGCAATCACCTCTTTTTCGACGACCGCCGTCGCAGGTCCGATCGCTTACGGCGTTTGTCAGGCGGGATGTGCCTCTGTCGCGATGGCTTGCTATGCAGCTGGCGGTGCGACCTGGGGAGCTACCGCTGGAGCCACGGCCCCAGCTACAATTGCAGCGTGCAACAGCGCATTCGGAGTTTGTTCTGCTGCTTGCGCTCAAACGGCTTTGATCGCTCCCACGCCATGATCTTGGGGTTGGGCCAGGTCACTGGGGGGGGGTATTTCTTGTCGAGAAACCGCAGAGTGACAATATTGTTTTATGTTCCAGAGGGGATACCTGCTTTTATGATGGGATGGTAGGATCAGAATGGGAAGAAATACTCATATTGGGAGGAAGCCTGGGTTCCATCACTGTGTGCTAGGCGTTAAACAACTCATTACCGCTTATGGCAGGCCAACAGGCAGGCAGGCAGGCAGGCAGCAGCGTTCACAAGAATGTCACTCTATGTATGTTCTGATTATGACGTCGTGTGAATGAATGGGAGAATATGCTTGATTTGGGGATCAAGCCAAGACCTTAGTGCTTACCATGAAGTTTGCAGATTGGCCAGGTCTGTTGGGATTGAAACCCTCGAACCAGCGCTTAAGCTCGGATACGCACCCGCCGTGGTCCCCAGTTAAGACAAATATACGAGGAGAGCGACAATTGAAGATCGTCTCCGGGTTTGCAACTTAAAACTTAAAAGACTATGAATGAGATTCGGAGGAATTTCTTTAAGGCGTTAGCCTCATTCAACATTTTCTAGGGTTCCATCACCAAAGGATTTACCTGTATGTGAACTGCAACATCGTAAGCAGTGCTTTACCAACATGGCCTGAGCTGTCCAACAAAAACCTGGTGCCAACAATGGCCCCCAAATAACATCCTTTAATTTCCCCTCGCACCAACAGCCATCTCGCACTCCATTTCAACACACTGACTGACTTCTAATTTTGTCTTTTCTTCTGCCAGAAGAATCCCCTCCACAAATGAGTCGCAAATCTGTACATATGTCTTGACAAAGTGACATTCCAGCCCTATGTATTTAATCACAATGAGGTGGCCTGTTACAAGACTTGTCGTTGTCTCTTGTCTCACTTGGCTGTGCTACGCGGCAGAACTCGAAACGCGACAGAGCTCCAAGGGATCAGCACAATTACCAGCCAACGATGACTTCATTCGACGGTCGCTACTGTCCGGTAAGGAAATATCTTGAACATTCATCTCAGTAACTTACTCCAACGCGAAGTTGCTGTACTTAGGGACTATGTTTATATCGACGGCGGAGAGGTTAGTTCCGACCTCGACGAGTCACGTTCAACAGCCGGTAAAGCATCGCCAAGATCGATCCCGAGGGTAATACTAATATCGAGCAGTCAGCCTTACCCTTTCGCTTCCGCTCGATGAATCATGGACAAACGATACAGTCGCATTCACAGAAAGCGAGAAAGGACCATCGCCATATCTGAAACAACCGGCTCTTTGGGCTGATGAGGAACGATCAACGATCTACTCATGGGGCGGCCAAGGATCTTACAAGAATACCTCATCAGCTGGAGACCACCATTTATATGCCTTTGAGGCTGATGATGGCAAGGGAAGTTGGTCAACTCATGACCCTGAGGACGACACATTGTTCAGCTCTTTGTATCGAACGGTGAGAGGAGCCTACACCAGTTGTCACGGCGTTGGATACCATCTCGGTGGCTATGGCGAGAGAAGGACTGATGAGAGGTTCACCGACGGCAGTTATATTGAACGACCACTTGACGGGCTGCTGACCTACAATATGACGACCCAAAAATGGACAAACGAGTCCACAAAAGCACTGGACTATGCCACTTGGTCGGGTAGGGCAACATGTATACCTTCCATCGGTTCCTCAGGATTGTTGGTCTTCATGGGTGGCGCAAAGGTGAAGATGCCCGCCTTCAGAAACGCGTCAGAGCCAGTTTCCTTCACCAATATTACGATATTCGATCCTAGCTCCAAAGAGTGGTACTACCAACAAACTTCGGGCGTCTCTCCAGATCCTAGAGTTGACTTTTGTTCTGTCGGAGTACAGGGGCCGAACAATACATATGATATGTAGGCAGTCAAAACGGCCTTTGATATCCGGTCCAGCTGACCTGAAATAGATACATCTACGGAGGCTGGAACACGTGGAACGACAAGACAAAGGCCTACGGCGATGTGTGGGTCTTATCGCTTCCCGCCTTCAAGTGGTTCAAGGCGGACGTCGAAGGACCAAAACGTGGCATGCATGGATGTGCTCTTGTTGGAAAGCGTCAGATGCTAAGTATAGGTGGCAATAACTGGGGCAAAGACGAAGGTTGGAAGGACAAGGATCCTTGGACCCAGGGAATCGGCATTCTCGACTTGCCGAGATTGACTTGGTCTAGTGAGTATGATGCAGAAGCTGAGGATTATGAATCGCCCAAGGTTGTGAAAGACTGGTACCAGAGCGGGTATGTGTGCTGGTGTCCTTGCTATTCTACTTATTGACATGGACCAGGGATCAGTTTGAGTGGGACAACAGGGACGTAGAAAAGCTGTTCGGTAAGCTTTCACTCTATGTTGTTTGCTGACAATGTTCTTACTGACTAAAATAGCTTCGATGTCATCGACAGTACCAACGTCAACAGACGACCCCAAATCCGGTTCTTCCCCTAGTAACTCATCTCCAACACCAGTTGGGGCTATAGTAGGTGGTGTAGTCGGTGGAGTTGCTGCTATAGTGGCTGTTGTCGGTGTTTGGCTATGGGTACGTCGTCGGAAGAGAAATACCAACAAACATCTCTCTCAAAATAGCGGCGAAGGAACTACGGAACAGTGGGGCAAAGCTGAGCTTTCAGCCGAGAGTTCGAAGCAGAACGGGCTGCAAGAGTTGGAAAACTACCAGGCTCCTACCGAGCTGCCAGCAGTTACGCCACCTGCTTCGGAGAATACACGGACGGAGAGGCATGAGTTGGAAGGTTAGAAATTACTCGATAGCTATGGGCAGTACTACTACCTTTGCTGTTTTCCGTCCGACGTGAAATGAGAATTAATGAAACTGAACAGCTTGCTGTCTGCTAAGTAATGGTACTACTGATAAGAAATAAACTGATCAAGGTCGATGTAAGCATCAAACACCATAACCAATCGTCTCAAATCCTTGGCAGAGTCACGATGATTCTCCCCTTGCATCCTTCTTGCCTGGGCCTCCTTCTCCAAGAATCCCTTCAGGTCAGATAATTCCTTCTCGGTGAGCGGCGAATCATTGGCCTTCTTAAACAGAGACTTCACAGACTGAAGAACACTGTTGACATCTTGGCTACAGGCACAAGTGATAGAAGCAAGCTGGTCGTACAGCCCTGCTGCTAGCAATTGACAGTCTGTATCGTTGCTGTTATGCAGCAGCCTGATGGCTACCTCCAAGTTTTCGATTGCCTGTGTCTTGGTATCCAAAAGTGTCGCGAGTAAGTCTTGAAGTTGGGTTGCTAGGAGCTGGAAGTCTAGCTTAGGACTAAAGATCAATTTGTAGAACATTTCTTGTAAGCCAATCTGAGCCTGCGCCTCCGGGTCGTATGGCGGCAGATATCCGAGCACATGGTTCATTTGACGGTCTTGAAGGACTGCCCTTCGGTACTTGCGTCGAGACTGTCTGCTGGCAAGATTGTATTTGTGGATTTTGTTTACCTTAAGGTCCTCGCGGCTCTTGAGTTTGTCCTCATGCTTTATATAGCAAACCAAAGCTTGTATCTTGGCTGCTTCGGCCATTCCTTGGACCTCAATAGACCAGGCTTTTGGTGGCTGCTCCCCAGCAAGTATAGCACCAGTAAGATTCCAAAGCTCAGACGATAGACGATACGCCAAAGCCCTGTCGTGGCAAACGTAATGAGCGACGTAGCAGTAGTCCATGAGAACCAGGAGAACTTTCTCACCATCTGTCCTACTTCTTGTGATCTGCTGATTTGCATTCGCTTCCCCATATGCTCTCTCGTAATGACAAAGGAACACATCTTTTCTCAAGCTGCTTTTGTCATAATGCTGATAGTAGTCAAGCCAGACTTGTAGAACAACTGGGTCATAGGGCTTAAGCCTGCTAGACAGTGCCCTAGCCGAACAGAGACAGCTTATGCAAGCAACGTATTTGAGATCCTCTGATGCGATGTTCCGAAGGTGTTCCAAAGCCCGACCCATCTCGGTATTAGGACCTTCTGTGATCTGAGCGTACAACTTCCATAATTCCTCCAAAAGAAGCCTCATTAATAAACCTTCGGAGTCTTTGAAATAGCCAAGTTGAAATGAAAGCCCCCTCAAGACGCGACAAACGCTCCAGAGCGTAGGCAAGTCGCTGGGGGTAGTCCCATTCTCAATCACCTCAAGCTTGGTGAAGATTTTGGTCTTGAGAATACCGGTAGCTATGTTCTTCATTCTCTGAATACCCTCCTCCTTGATAGCTCTATTGGTATCGATTTCGTCAGGAAATGTGTCGAAATCAATGATATCCTTCTTCTTTTGGGGAAGTATTGAGATCTCCTGACAAAGGCTCAAGGCACGGCGCCATCTGCCACCAACAGCTGGTTTCTGTTCAAGACTTTTATTTTCTGTGCTGTTTGCATCTTGTACAGCACCATTGCCCTGTTGCACGCGTCGTGATGCTGAAGAATCAAAAAAGCCTTTAATGTACTTATCTAGTGACAAGAGTACTCGAATACGGCCGTCAAAGGGTTCTAATGGTAGCAAGCGAAGGGATCTGCTAACCAATGATCTGTTTATCGATCGAAGGAATTCGCCAATAGCTAATTCGTCTATATAGTCAGGGAAGTCAGGCAACTTCACTTTGATGATTTTTGACCTCGTTCGATTTCCACGGGCTTTTTTGGTGTTCGTTGCACAATCTCGCCAATTTTGTCTTATCTGGCGGCGGAATGCTCCTTCGCTACAAAGAAATGTTAGGACCGATATCATTTGCGCGGCAAATAATTGAAAGGGCCACTTACGGTGCGAAGAAATTATACGCCAACTCTAGTATCATCCTCGTCCGCTCCAAGCTGCAGCCATGATCCATGTATATGGTTCGGAAGACTGGGTGAATATCCTTCCACTCTTCTGGGGAATGAGTTGATTCTCCTGGGCGATTATGTGCCATTGCAGATCAAGCTTAAGTTTATACTAATACTTGAGCGTCGTAAAGTGATACTTTTGACTTTCTTCGATGAGACAACTGGGGAGTTTCTAAGGTAGCGAGACAAACAGTGGCCATCAGTTGAATGAAAGCGCACATTGCCTTGGTATACGAATCTCAGCCATAAGCAAGACGGTAGTACAAGAGCGGAGGTCATGCATGGCTTGGCCAGCTGACCAACCTCTACAGGAAACAAGGTGCCTGACCCAGACAAACCATTGGAGGTCACTAAGTGGTCAGTGGGGCCGGCCTTGATTGATTGGCTGATTGATTTGGTGTCTGTACGTCTTATTGGCAGCACTCTTTCAACGACTTTCAGAGGTAGTCAAGTAACTCTGTTATGGCTTGTATGGGAAAAACACTGCTAAACATAACATCAGCCGTCACTCATGCATTAAGACCTCAACAACCCGAATATTGCATGTGCAGAAGGCTCATGGTATCATCACTCAAGCCCAATAATGGAAGAGAATGGATATGCATAATGATTACGAGGTTAAAGTCAGAGGCTTGACACCAAACAGGTACACCAGTCGACCAATTCCTCTATAAATTCGAGGTCTGCCACCTCTGAAACCTGAACTTCTTTCTTCTACTTCTTCCAAGCTCTGCTAGAGTCTCCTCATCACCCACTGCTAGCATCCAGCCTTCCCCTACACAATGTTCTCCAACTCATCCCGTTCCTCTACCCATCGAGGAAAACACGGAAAGTCCTCCTCGTCCTCATCTTCATCCTCATCCCACAAGCGTTCCTCCAAGTCCGCAAGCAAGCCTAGCAACAGCGTTGTCAAAGCTGTTGAACAGGACATCTACCACCAAGAGAACACGTCTTTGTGGGAAGATGTCAAGGTCACCGAGGGGAACCCTAGCACCCTCGTCCTCGCTCTTGTGGCACCAGAGCAACACAAAGCTATGAGAAAGCTCATTGATGATAAGATGAAAAAGAAGAAAATTCGTAAGTTTATTCATAATTCTTTCTCTAGATTAACATCCAAGACTCGTCTCTATCCCACCTTGAGAGATGGCTTTGCCTTGACAATTACGATATAATGAACGACATTTCTGATTGGACTTCAGGATCATCTGTCGTAGTCACCACCCAAGACCAACTTCAGGACCACCTTGGAAGCGCTATGACCAACAGCGTCGCCGCGAAGAAGGCCTTCAAGACTTTGTACCTTCTTGTGAGCTCCACAGTTGCTGAGTTGACATACAACATCGAAGGCTTTGTCGACAAAGTCTTCATCAGGCCTTGCGGAGCTGGCGGTCGACCGGATGCACTTCGTATCGGAAGCTCCTCAACCTACTGCGGTGTCAAAACCTTCAATTGGGACGCTCGCCCTTCCCAGCTCCAGCAGAGTAACAAGGAGTTGACCCACCTCAATGGTTGCAACTTTGACCTTAGTGACTGTTCACAGGAAGACCTTCAGATTCTTCAGCAGCCCAGAGAGTCTCCTGATCTTTCACCTGAAGACAAATACAACACCATGCAGAGAGTTCAAGAGATGAGAGACATAGAAGTCAGTGAGAAAGCCAGGAATTCATCTAGTAGTTGTGCTGATGGCACAGAAGCGTGGTTCCAGAAGTGGAAGAGCTTCTTAGCTACAGTCATGGCGGCTGGTGCAGGCGCGGCTGGCATGACCAGCGGCTTCTGGATGAGTGCTGGTGGCATCTCGGTCAAAGGCCCTTTTGGACTCTATATGGCCGCTGGGTATGCTACAGTAGGTGGCTTCGGAGCCGTTGGTGCTGCTGGAGTCGGCTCAGCGGTTGCCGCTTACGGCATGGTATACTTTATTCCTTGGGATCGTGTTTGGGATCTCCTTCGAGCCAAACTTTGGCAGATTTGGGATAAGATCTGGGAAGTTCTCGTTTGGATCAAGGATAAGCTGGCCGAACTGGCAAGTACTGTTCTTACTAAAGTGTCGTTGGTTGTTCGGGGTGCTCCAAAGCCTGCTCGGCTTTCGATGTGATATGTTAACCTTCTGTTATTGGAACTATTTTTCCTTTCCTTCATTTCACCGTTGATTATGGTTCTATGTCTCGGTTGTTTCCTTGTTTTTATTTTCCCAGTTGGTCACTGATTATTCAGTTCCTCTTTTTGGCAACACCTACCAGATGCAAACATATACTCACTTCTAGGCTTCAGTTCCAGCTTTCTTCCTTACCTACGTTCGCTTTTGCCAACTTATCCTGTTTCTGTTTGCGAAATTCTCTGGCTTAAATAGGTTTACTACAAGACAGATTGCTCTCTACATAGTTATTACTAAATTTCCTCCTGGCCAACACCGTTTCCAACAACAACATAGTGCTCTTTATGACCAATGCTCTTATCATTGCTTGTGGAGTACTGTGCTCAGTGGGTCTAAGCCGGTACCGGAGTCAGATAAGGCCAATTGGCCTGATGATTCATACCCTTCGACCAGCCGAGAGAATTCTAGAGATTAGTTCCGCAACACAAATATCATGTCAACATCGCCATGATGACTGAGATCAACCTCATTACTGGCAATGCTAACAAAATAGTCGATATCAAGGCTATCCTGGCCCCCTCTGGAATTGCTGTTCGAAATCAATCTCTCGATTTGCCTGAGATACAAGGATCGATCGAAGAAATCACAATCGCAAAATGTCGCAGAGCCGCAGAGATGGTGAGATATCTTCCACATACCACGGTTCAGACTGACAAGTTTGGCAGGTCGGTGGTCCAGTCGTCGTCGATGATACAGCTCTTTGCTTCAATGCGATGAACGGTATGCCAGGGCCTTATATAAAATTCTTCCTTGAGGCCTTAGGACCCGAAAAGTTGCATCTCTTACTAGCCGGTTTCTCAGACAAAACCGCTGAAGCAGTGGCGACAATAGGATACTGTGAAGGTCCTGGTCATGAGCCAGTGCTGTTTCAAGGACGAATTGACGGGACGATTGTACCCGCAAGAGGTGTGATGAGATACGGGTGGCAGACGTGCTTTCAACCTGACGGGATGGTTCTGACATTGGCGGAGATGCCAAATAAAGAGAAGCATGGAATGTCACATCTTAGTAAAGCTTTGCAAAAGTTTAGCAAATGGATGAACCAGTATTCTGCTGATGGAGAGGAAAACGATAGAAACCCTCAATAAAAACGCAGAACTCCTGCTCCAGGATCGTGTAGCTGAAAGTACTTGACCAATCTCTCGTTTATCATCATAGCAACTACTCTAAATTGCGTTATCGATCCAAGAAAAGCTCACAGTTACCGTAGAGCATGTACCTTGACCAGTTTGGACCCCACGCGCGCCCCGGTCCGATCATAGCCTCGTGGGTATCTTCCCCTTGGCGCTTATCATCAATCCCACGCCCGCTTACTCTAATTCCACCAACACTATTTACATCGCAATGAATTTAACGTATAGTTTTGTCAAGGCTCACTGGGCAGTAGTTTGGAATGCCGACCACGACGAATCAGAACAAACATTAGACGAGGGAACAGGCATGAGATCATGATAGAAACAATCATCGAGTAATTCAGTCTCAGCCACGTCTAGATTGCTGGCCTATGTCAGCCTTTTTATGGATACTTTACCTGGATTTTAATCCTGATAGATGCTTTATAAGATAACTTCCATCCTTCAGAGCCCCCAATTTGTTTTTCGTAGCCTATCCTGACCCGTTCTCATTTAATCGCGCGGATCAAAGTTACATTCCCCACCGCACAAACCACTACCCGACCAAAGTATCTCTAAACATGAAACCTAGAGCTGACATTCTGTCATCCGCCATCAAAAGAAGGCTGGTTTCACCAAAAACGCCTCACAGCCCCCAAACAGTATCACGAGCATTCTTTCCACAATAAAACTAGTCAAATCTTACATGTTTCAAGGAAAAGCTTACGCCCGAGATTAAAATAGGTGCGGCAAACGTTTGATTGGTCAGATCTGCGATCGTTGTGGCTAAGCAGATAAGATCCGCTAAGCTTAAAATTAAGGCACGGGTGCGAAATTCGTGTGATTGGTCTGAGCTGTTGCTGCGCCTTGGCGGTTTGGGCGTTTAGTTGCAGCGAGCTGAACTGGTGCATGAAATTTATGTATGCAGTGAGATCATCGAAATAGATTTGGTGTCATTTATTGGCTGAGATGGTGAATCCTACTCGTATAGCGAATCCTTCATGATCCGTTTCATTTTGGGAAGATGAGATGAGAAATGGCTGCTTGGTGTCATGATGGGCTTCAACTAGGGCCAGGGGACTCTGGTCGCAGCTCATCCATCGCAAGGTCGAGCGTTTCATAGCATCTTTTGACCTCTCGTCCGTGCCACGGATCACGTATATAAGAGACTTCATCTGCCTTCATAAATCTACCATCTCATCTCATCATCACTCCATTGATTCACAACAATTCCTCCTCTCTTCTTCTCCACTTCAATTTTCCGTTCTCTTTTCGACCGCATCTTCCCTTCATCACCATGCACGCCTTCACAATCGCAACCGTCCTCGCCGGCGCTCTCGGCGTTGAAGCTGGACCTCTCAAGCTCGCCAAGCGAGTTCTCATGGGCCGTCTTGACGACGGAGCGCATGAGATCGAGCACAAGTTCCAACCTGTCACCGATTTCGACACGGACGGATGTTACTACACTTCTGCCATTGACAAGGACGGCAACACCAACCGCGGCCTCAGCCAGAAAGACGTCTACTTCAAGGGTCCCGCTGCTGATTGCCGTGAGCCAAACCGCCTGGAGAACAACAATGTCTACAGCCGAAAGCGCTGCAACAATGGTTGGTGTGCCATCATGTATGAGTACTATTTTGAGAAGGACCAGTCTTCGTAAGTTCACTTCGCCATCGTTTCAACATCATTATCTGACAAACTTTCAGTTGGGGCACTATCAACGCTGCTGGCGGCGGTAACGGCCACACTCATGACTGGGAGAACATCGTCGTATTTGTTCAGGGCGAAGATGTCAAGCGCGTCGCCCCCTCATGCCACGGCGGCTACGAACACGCCACCAACACTCCCCGTCTCGACGGCCAGCGTGCCAAGGTCGTCTACCACAAGGACGGTGGCTTCACTCACTGCTGGCGCATGGCCAACGAGGCCGATGACGATATTGAGAACTACACCGGTCAGTGGTTCATCGGCAACCTTGTTGGCTGGGACAACTGGCCTGTTGTCAACGGCCGATCTCTCCGAGACTACCTCTATGATGCTTGGAATGGTGGTGTTGGTCCTAAGTTCTGGGACAAAGATGACAGCTTCACTAAGAAGCTTGGTGAAGCTGCTGGCGATCAGTGCCCTGGCTTCGATCCCGCCAAGGACGAGTAGGCTTGCGACTTTGATAGTGGGCTATGAGCCTGGCTTTGTATTCTTTGACTTTATGGAAAGATCTTTTGTTCGCAAGTACATGCACATTTAGGGTTTTCTTATGTTAGGTGCTGAATAAAATATGGCTTTGATACTTGACTCCAGTCTTCAAATTGTTTGTGCACGCTATTGTCCCGTCTTATCATTGTAGTCCATGCGTGCTTTCGCCAGCGATTTTCAACTTTGCAAGCTTTAAACCCAGTGTAGTGCTTATGTCAATGAACAGAGACCTGACAAGAGAAAATGAAAAGAGGTTGATGATAGCCACATTTTGAAACGCCATCTAGAAATGGCTAGTATGGTTCATCCCCGCGCCCTTAACTCAGTCACGGAATTCATCATCCTCGTGCCCTGCTAGCTCGACAAATTCAACTGACCTAGGGTGACGTTGAAAAACTGATCTCCATCCCCATTATCTAGGGCGTCGACAAAGTTCAGTATTCTCATGTCTTCTTCGTAAGAAGTATCGACAATGTATGAACCATTGTATTCACCACCCGCATAATTGTCGTCAAACTTGAACGAAAATCTGTCGGCGCCAGGATATCTTGGCTTGATCAGCCAGCGGCATGAAGGCGTCACGGTCTTATCAGGCCACTGCTCCTGTATCTGTAAACCATATTGCCCCCCAACGCAGAGCATGCGGTCTTGGTTATCGCTTGGAATGAGGACCACGGGGTAGCTTCCCGTAGGGTCAAACTGATCTATGGTGATTGGGGGACCGTTGAACATGGACCATGAGGACCTTGGATTTTCCGCATCAGAGCCGATCCAATTTTGGTAATCAGAGAAGGCATCTTCGATGTAAAGACCGCTTTGCACTCTCCAAATAAAGTCGTGGGTATCAAGAGGGTTGCTGATTATTCCCTCTGCCAGAGTGATAGACTCTTGTCCGACGGTGTCTTCGAAGATCTGCTCCTGGGCAACAAAATTGGCATTGTGGCGACTGATCGTATAGCTCCCCTCTTCAAAATTGACTTTGGGGTTATCAAGTGCCATTTGGAGAAGACTGATGCCTTTGGCGTAGGCAACCCAATAGTTCAAAGCCTAGTTCTATTAGCAACCTCATTTTGATCTAGGGGAGAGCTCAGACAAACCATAACCTTGGTCTTAGTAAAATAACCAAGGAAGTCGTCTGATTCATCAAACGCTTGTTGAGCCGCTTGTTTCAGAAAGGAGTTTGCGCTTGCATCGTTGAGAAAGGCGTTGATTTGATCGAGATAGCCAGGGACATTGTCGGAACTGGCTTGTAGACGATCATCGAGACGGCTCTGAAGGGACTGCGCCTGACTAACGCGAACCGAATCTGTCAGATTCTTTCTTGGAAGATCAAAAGCCTCCTGCATGATATCACCAATAGTTGAGTAATATGTTTCGATATCGGTGATATAAGTCCCCAGGTCGTCTTTTCGAAGCTGCAGAAGAGTATCCGACAGCTGGTTCGACAGGCTCGCAACAGATGTCTCGATCTGTTTGACTTCTGTCAAAACGTTGGCAATGTCTTGTCTTATCTTGTCGTTGTCACTTCCACCGTCGAGTGATGCAAGACCTTGATCAAAGACCCATCCTGCACCTTTCCCCAGAATACTCTTACCAACATTTGAGAGGATGAAGAGTCCTCCAGTGACAAGAAGAGACGTCATGCTGTATAAGGTGTTGGGTATAATGACCAGATTGAATAAGGCTAACTCCCACCAGTCCCCAATCAAGAGAATGAGCCGTTTTACATAAAGTTACAAAAGATTCGATATCCAGATCCGGTCATGCTCTGTCAAGCTTGCTCTTGGCGTATCAAGCTTCAGGTAAACTATATCTTGGGCCTTGGCATAATAGTCCGTCCGAGTGTAGGGAATTAATCTTGAATTGCCAAGAACAGTTGATAAAGCATACAGTCGTAAAATCTTCCATTTAATACCCGCATGACTTTTACCTAATCCGGATATATTCATCTTTTTTGAACAATATTATCACGTCTAGATCCCTCTAGCGCTTCAGGAACATTCCAGTCGCTCCCAGCCATTAGCAACGTGGCTTAAATGTCGCGCGGAACTAAAGCCATGTGTTCTCTAAAACCAAAGCGACCAAGTTTAGCGGGAGAAACAGACTTTTCTTTAGCAACGCTTTAGCTCTTGGGTTGCCCGGTCGTCTCTCTAGCTTTTTCACAAGATCTCAGATTTAGATGCAGCGTGTCTATAACAGCCGCAATATGCATATAGCACCCTTCCCGATGGTGGGAGAAAGCATGATCTTGGCCACATCTCCACAAGTTTATTGTATTCTTGCGTTCCAGTCAGATATGAGCTGTGCTAGCTTCAAGTCATGACATCACTTTTTTGGACTGGGAATTGGGCACAGCCAGTTCATCAAGACTCAACGCAGAATGGGTAGCAAAGGTCAATCTCAACTAGCAAGTTTGTCATTGGGTCTCGAATGTTGTACAAGTATAAGATCAATTGCAAGTTCCTTGTCATAAGCTCATGACAAACAAGACTAAAAAGAGTGCTACATAGTTTCTGAAGTAACAAGAAGCCATGTGAATGTTGGCAGACAGAAAAGAACAAATCACACGATCTCCGTTCCGAGCCAAAGAAGCACTGATCCCAAAGATTGGCATCAGTCATCTTAGTGCCAGCACTTGCCCCAAGCATCGTTCTTGTTACCGCCAAAGTTGATATCCCAGGCCTGCTTGCAGGTAGTCTCCCAGGGAGCACCGTCGATGCCGCGGCCGTAGCCCTTGTCAACGCACTACATAATCAGCTTCCATGCTCTGTGAGTCCATGATATGGGTACTTACAGAGTAGCCGTCCCAGTGGGTATTGGGCTGGTTGGAGCCCCAGAGGGCACAGGCAGCCCGGCCAAGATCCTGCCTGTACGTGCCGCGGACGGTGCAGCCACAGTTGTGGTGAGTATCGGCGAAGACACTGGGAGGTTAGATTTGGTTTTTGAGGTGGCGGGTTGGTGACTTACGCGCCGAAGAAGAGGACGATGAGGCTGAGAGAGTTCATATTGAATGAGATGTCTGAGTCTTGAGGACTGGGAGTTATGGAAGTTGTTGTTGTAGTGTTTGCGAGTGGTGAGAGTGGTGAGTTGCAAAAATGAGCTGGGACAGTTGACCTTTTTATATCTCGAGATCATCCAAGATATACACTCTCTGATGAACAGTTATGCCACATAGTCTGGCTTGAGAACCCGTCTAGTCAGCCAACTGACGAACCTCGTCCGGCGGATGGCGACTCGGCTCATGGATGACAACCACTATCCAATTCATCATGACTGGAGCAATTGCCAAAGTGAACATCTCACATTCGGCTCATCGGCATCGTTAGTTCCACCTTCCAAACACGGAAAATCGTGAAGCTATTCGTATCTCGGCCTATGAGCATGGAATGACCTCAGAATACCGTAGTCTGAGACATACGATACTCTATGCGTTCATAATAGAGTTCAATGAAGATAGTGTTCTCTATCCCTGGACATAGCGTGACGACCTCAGGTTCGTGTTGAAATGCGAGTTTCCTATTGGCTACGATGTAAGCGGAGGTCGTCTCGAAGCCTTACACATGAGCAGTGGGGGGAAGATTCGCCTACTATGCAGGCAATAACATCCTACAAACCTTCTCTGCACTAGAGAAAGCTCGTTAGGACTAGTGTTTCCAGGGACCTTTGTATTGCCGACAGAGCCAGCGCAACGTGCCGTCGCTGGCAACGGCCCGCAAAGCATACCAAAATGAAGCCCACGTGGGGGTTTCGGCGTTCGACTATTTGCCCAATCCAACACCGAGCACGACCTCCAGAACTGGCCATAGGGACAGTTCAATTTCATGCACAGACTATGTAAACGCGTGAACCAGTGCCAAAGCGGGTCTAGTAATATGCAATGTTCCAAAGAGGAACAGAGGAACGTCAGGCTATACTTAGTCCATCGACTCATTTAATACCGGCAGATGATGGTAAAAGTAAAACCCCCAATCTATTCCGGATAGGTACAGGAGCGAGGCAGATCAACTCGTGTTCAGTTTTTGACTTGGAAGATATCATGGGTTGTTTCGAGTCAGCCGTGTATGAACTGCCGAGAGTCGAGGCTAACGATGAGTGAGTGCATGAGTGCCAGGATGAGGATGCTGCGAAGTTCGTAAAGCTGCGACACTCGTCGGTAATTGAAAAGGTGTTGAGTGTCAAGTTCGGCAGCGACGATGAGGGTATCATGAACGCAAGAACTATTTAAGACGCCATTCATGTCCACATTGTCAGCTCACTCAACCATCATAACATCTTCATTCACACTCAAGCTCACTTCCTTACATTCAAAAAAGTCCCTCACAATGGCTCGCTTCATCCTCATTCTCGCCACCCTGGCCACTGCTGCTTTCGCCAGCGCCACCGCCGACAAGGCCCTCGAGAAGACCCCCGTCAAGGTCACCGAGGTCACCTACAAAGTCGGCGAAGTTGCCCAGTGCATTACTCTCTCTCATCTCCAAGCCCTCGGCCATACCTTTACCAACCTCAACGGCACTGGTGACTACAAGCTCCCTGAGATCCCAACCACCTACATCAATGATCCCACCGCTTGTATCCCCGAGTCCCTCTTCGACCAGTACTTTGAGCCCATCGTCGCCATCTCCAAGGAGCAGAACCTTCTTGAGTCCTTTGACGCTGAGAAGGTTCACAGCCGTGATCTTGAGGTGCGCGCTCGCAACTGTCCTCAGATCAAGGATGCTGCTCTTGGCCGTGTTCACTCTTGGAGCTGTGATAGTGCGCCTCATCCTAGCTCTTGCCGATCTTGCGCCAACTTTTCTTCTATCAACTTTGTGGCTGCTTGTGTTGCGTGTGCGGCTAAGGCTAACCAGGAGAGCATCTTCTGCTGTGCTGCTGCGGCTACCACTTTTGCAACCTACTACTCTCAGGTCTGCCTTGAGAAGTAGGTCTACTGGTTCTTTCTGTGAAATGAAAGGGGGAGAGGGGATTCTTACTGTAGTCGCTCGTTTGGCCGGGCATGGCTGTTGATTGTCTGATATTAGTTTTTTGCGACTGTGGGGATTAGATGAGTCTGTCTTCTATTCCCATTCACTCCTTAGGTATAGCTTCTTAGTAGTATCGCCATGCTATCTCTTAGGCAGCTGGTGCTTTGAATTAAATCACTTGTTTTTCGAGTATGCACTGCGACTTATTCCAGATCCAAGTTTCAACAGTGAGAAACCCAGTAATCTCAACTCAACAGATAAAAGTGATGGATTATATAGACAATCTTGGCCGTCTTACCCCAGAAGTATTATTGCCATGATCACCGGCATCCACATCTCTGTCAGCCTGTCTGTCATCCTCTCAGACACCTGGCCAATCGCGCCAAGGCACAGCCCAGATTTCATGCATCCCAAACTTCCCCTCTTCAAGCTCGTCAGCTCTCTACCCCCAATTTCTCGTGCCGGTTCTCGTGCTCTGTAGTTCTCAGCGACAAGCTGTAGGCTCTATAGTCATGTCGGATTCGAAACGGTCATATTTAAAAGGCTTTATCAAGCGCCTTGATCCAGGAAAAGCAAAAGAGTCAAATAGTGTCTCTACAGTTACTCCTGTGGGGACGCCACCGTCTTCTCAAGGTTTGTGCCAGCGCGCGTAGGCTCTACGTCAAAACCACGATAGGATAGATCACTGATTTCTCATCACAGGCAGAGTACCGGCTGGTTTACAGTCTGCTTCAGCATCGTCTTCGTTCGTACCTTCAGTGAATATCGCAGTTACTAGAGATCCGCTACCGGTTGGATGTTCAACCTTCAAGGCTAAACATGGCGACACTGTACTGAAAACTGATCATGAATCCAAAGATCAGCAAGCACAGTTCCAGCAGCTTTGGAAGGAGGCAATTGATAATATCAGAGCATCGAAGACCGTGAAAAGCTGTCAGAAGTCATTGGAGGTCAGGAACAAGCTTCAGCACAAGATGCTCAAATGAACCTACCAGCCTCGATAAAGAGACTGGAAAATGAAATGAAGCGCTTTGGCACACATAAGCAGTTGGCTGAATCAATGGAAAAGATTGTCCCGCACCTCAATCAATTTACCGTTGTTGGTGATATCGCTGTTAGCACGAATCCCAACCCTGCTGCCCTGCCATGCCGCTGTACGCTTCCTTCTTCTGGTATATCAAGCCCTCAATATTATCTGTACTATGAAACGGGGCTAACTTTGTTCAGAATCTTACTGCTTAGGAAGAGATCAGAAGCAAGGTGGTTGAAGGCATCGCCGAAATGACTCTTCTAGTCTTTGAACGCAGTGTTTACCTCGAGCTTTACCTAGCTTCGCCTGCTTCCACAGACCTTCCTATCAATACAAACTTGCGACAAGCAATTACAGATGCGTTTTCCCACTGTTCAAGGTTTCTTGGATTTGCTCTCCGTCACCAGCAAGTAGCAGCAAAGGCGATCACGGATGCATTCCGCCTAGACGACTTTACTGGATATTTAAAAGACATCATTGTTTCGAAAGGCAAGCTACATGACGCTGCCTCACTATCTGAGATGTATCATAGCTCTCAAACCCGAGACCAACTCAGGTCTTTGCATGATCTAATGATCGAGATGCGGCTAGAGTCCAAGTATGAATCAAGAACACGATATGCAGACATATCTTAACACGTTTATAGTGAAAGGGCGGAAGAAAGGGTTAAGTCGCAGCTGAGAGATCTTCTTATTGATCCCAAAGAAGCCTTCGATCATATTTGCACTCTACATGACTCTTTCTGTCTTTAGGGAACGCGAGTACAGGTTCTCCATGACATAGAACAATAGGCTCACGATCCTTCAAGTCCCACCATCTGTTGGCTTCCAGGTCTCGCCGGTACCGGCAAGAGCACAATTTCACGTACTGTTTCTCGAAATCTAAAGACGAAAAGCCTCGGCGCTAGCTTCTTCTTCAAGAAAGGTGCAGGCAATCGAGGAAATGGACGACATATATTCTCCATACTGGCATATCAACTCGCCTTAAACTTCCCTCGCATACTTCCTCATATCATGGGGGCTGTAAAAGAGGATCATTCGCTAAATATGGCACCTATTCAGATCCAGTGGCAGAAGCTGGTACTAAATCCGCTCGTCAAACTACAAGACGAGGGGCTCATCAAGCCTATTGTCTTCGTTCTTGGTGCCTTAGATGAATGTGATGAACAAGGCCGTGGAGAGATCTTTCGTCTGTTACTGGCAACATGCCCGAGGATACTGAGCGTCTTTCTCACAAGCAGACCAGAGCTTGATATCATGGGTCACTTTGCCAACGAACCGCTTCACAGAGAAATCGTGCTTCATAAGCTCCAGGTTGGAACTATAGAAACCGACTTCCGTGTCTACCTCCGCCAGGCGATGGAGGGTTCCGTGGTGGAATACAATCGCACTCATAGCCAGAAGCATATGCAGTTATCTTCGAATTGGCCTGGAGAGGAACGATTCGAGTTTACTGTTTCACAAAGCTCTACCACTATTCATCGCAGCTGCGACTTTTGTGCACATGATCTGTGATAGCCACTGGGCAAAGAGTCCTGATTATAAAATTGACTTGATCATCGATAATTCATCGAGAGTCAATTCTGCATATGAGGCTCTGTACAAGCCTGCCTTGAGCCTCATCTTAAGCGGTGCGCCTGATGAAGACAAGGACGATGTTAGACAGAGCTTTTTGGATATCATTGGCTCTCTTGTCTTGCTCGCTAGTCCTCTGTCCATAATCTCACTGGCTAGACTTCTGGGCGTTGATGCGTGGTCCATATCCAGCCAGGTCAACCCCCTACGTTCCGTGATCGATGTTCCTGAAGACGATAGCCCTCTCCAGCTCTTTCATCTTTCGTTCAGAGATTACATCCTGAGTAAATCTGCTGGTGATCTACAAGTGAGCGAAATTGAGACCCAGGCCAGACTGGCAAGCAGATGTCTGGGCCTTTTGCGAGGAACATTGAAGGTTGATATCTGTGGACTCTTGTCTCCTGGAAAGGGTCTATCAGACATTGAACCATCTGCAATCGAAGGGCATGTATCCACGGAGATCCAGTATGCATGTATGTATTGGGTTCATCATGTCAAATCAGCTGGTTGGCGTATTCATGACGACGATGATACGCATATATTTCTTCAAAGTTTCTTTACGAACTGGCTGGAGGTCTTATGTCTCCTCAGAAGGCTTGACGATTCCCTCCGGGTGCTCCAAGACCTGCAGAGTATTGTCGACGTAAGTACCATCTGGCGAACTCCTTTGATGCCAATGCTCACAAATACTTCAGGAGACTTCTGGAGCACGATTACTGAATTTCATCCAAGATGCAATACAATTCGTTCGCTATTTCCGCGCAGGCATCGAAGAAACTCCTCTCCAGATATACCATTCCGGATCCATCTTCAGCCCCAAAGAAAGCATTGCTCCCGTTCCACTTAAAGATCGTCATTACCCAGACTATATCACGAAGCCTTTCAATGCAGATTCCAACTGGCTACAGAGTCAAACCCTTTAAGTTCTTGATGAAAGACTCTCACAGCTAGCCATTCTGTCCGATAACAAGCTAGCCTCGATTTGCTGTAACGGAGAACTTAGAGTTTGGGACCAGAGATCATGTTCTCGTCTACACAGCCTAAGCCACGGGTTCAAGCAGGGCTATACAACGATTTTGGCATGGTACAACAGCAGAATAATAGCAGTGGCATGGCCTGAGATGATCAAGATCTGGAATCTTGACAGTGGTGCATGCGTTTGGAGTTTCACCCTCACGGGCTGTTCGAGTGCCGAAAGTATCGCATTCTCTGATTATCGCAAGTTTATTTGCTCGATCTGCACACGTTATCTTGAGTGTGTAGTATTTATTCATAGTCTGGCCACAGGGAAATGTGTTTCTGAGTTCACGATACTAGACAAACCCTGTCCTGTACTCTTGTCACAGAAAGGTCAGTGGATAGCGGCCGTCGCACGGAACTCTATGCTTCTTTCACGACGGAGTCACTCCGCAAAGTTGCCTTGGGCTTTCCTGGGACATCAAAACGAGCGTGGCATCGTAAGCTTCTCAAGCGATGGTACTTTGGTCGCTTCACTATCCTCGACATCACAAGTGGTCAAGGTCTGGAGCACGGAGTCATACAAATGTCGCCACACGCTGCATTTTAAGACACCGATTGTCCATGACCAACTGGCTCTCAATAAGGACTGGCTCGTAGTTGGTCTTAACAACTATCGGACTCCCGTCCATGACATGAAAACAGGGGCCGTTTCCAAGACTGTCTGCAGCAACTTTAAGGCTGGACCTGTTATTTCAGACGACGGAACCTTACTCGCGAGCCATTCGCTGGAAGGAGCCGTCAGGATATGGGATCTCACATCAATGGCTTCGACAGACAGCATGACCATCGAACAATCCATGGGGGTAGAACTAGTGACCCCTTTTACGGATGATAAAACCATACTCTCTCATAGCAGGGGAAAGGTCGAGATCTGGGATATGCAGAGTGCAGTCTGCAAAGAATCATTAGAACCCGAAGTTCCCTCGGAGACCCAGATATTCGTAGCAGCTGCGACTGGTGCACCGGTATTCGCCATATTGAAAGACACCGTGGTTGAGATCTGGGACACCAACCCCCTCCGTCATGCCAGCACCTTCCAGCGAACGTTCAGTTGTCTTGGAGAGCGTTACTACTGCCTGGCCATTTCTGCCAATGGTGAACGACTGGCTGTTGGATCTTCAAAGCCGGGTACAGTTGAGATCTGGGATGTGAAAAATGCAGTTCTACAGCATACACTGAACGTTCGATTGGCAGACTTTCCTTGTATCGCTTTTTCACCAGACGCTGCTAAAATTGCATACACTCTTTGGGGAGCCCTCAAGATTCGCTCTCTCCCCAGACTCGAAACACTGACTATTAAAACAAACAGAAAGTCATTCATACGCACTCTGACCTTTCGGGGCAAGCGAATCATAGGAGTATAATTGAACACTCAGGTGCAGGTCTGGAATTTATGTACAGGAGAAAGTCTATCACTTTCCCAGCCATGCCCGGAGGTCGATCTCTGGCAATCCAGATTGGCTACAAGTTTTTTCAACCTTGATGCGATTGCTCAGGGTAGTCGGGCTGACGATGGCGTACTGGGAACATATTACATTGGTTGAGATTCTACTTGGGTTATGAGGAAAGGTGAAAAGATCCTCTGGCTACCACCAGATTATAAACTCGAGTCCGTATACATGTCAGGAACGACGATGATCCTCGGGACATTTTCCGGACGTGTATTATTCCTATACTTTAAGGAATAGCATCAAAGAGAAATTAGTCCATAGTTCGGATTGACCCCTCCAATGTACGATACGGTTAGAGGAATATACTCTGATGAGCGATTGGTAATGGCTACGACCGAGGTCGTTCTAAGACATTGCAAGAAATCTGAATTTACCCACGAATCAGAATTAAGCGTTCAAGATGTTCCTGGCAGAGGCCGCTTTCTCAAACAAGCTAACTAACGCAGGGGCAATGATAGACCCCCTGTTGAAATTCAAGACTAAGCCTAGACCGGGACTTGTTTGCGAACTTCAGATTCGTACAAGTCCAAATCGGTCATGAACACTATTGAAACATATTGCCGACTAAAACACCGATAACCGAGGCTTTTTGTTTATCCTCCATTGCAAACATGCCGATGGTGATGTAGAGGAAGTAATTTGGGCATCGGAAGTAGAAAGTAGATAAATGTCGAAGGGCTTTTGGTCGAGAACCATGCTTATTTGTGTCAGATGGCATAGTGGTGGCGTAACTAAGTAGTATCCGAAATTAGACTCATGTAATCACCTTGCATTCTCTGGGAATGTTAGTGCTAACCCAGGCTGTCGGGACCCGCGGGCTTAACGTAAAGTCGGACCCGGAAATGCATCAAAATTCTAGACGAGACTGAATTAACTAACTCCGCAGAATACTGATGTTAATTTGTGAAGAAGATACACCTCAGCTAGATGGTAATTATCTCTTGTTAGTCAGGTATTGGTTAATCCCAGCCCGTTAGAGTTTTTGTTTCAACACCAGCAGCAATGGAGATTCACACATACTTGGTCCACTAGTTCAGCGAGGAAGATTATATTTACAAGAAGTGTATCTAGTTTACATAGAAAGCTGAAGAAGTTGTCCTTCGTATCAAGTCAAGAATACCATTTTCCTCCAGGACGCCAGCGCATGACATGACTTCAAAAACACCACGTCCCGCGTGCATCATGTCAAGTTACTGACATCCAATCATTTCTCCAACTGCACACGCTTAGAAACGGTGAGCAGCGAAGTGGCGAGCGTGGCGGCGGGCCTTGGAAGAACCAGAAGAGCATCCACTGCTGGCACCGTTACCGGCAGAGGGGAGAGGAGTGGTCTCAGCGGCAACGGGAGTAGGCTGAGGAGTGGTCTCAGCAGAGTCGGGAATCTCGGGGACGACAGGAGCCGCAGAAGACTCGGTAGCAGAAGTAGGGGCGGTAGAAGGAGCAGCGGAACCCTCGGTGGGAGAAGCACCAGAGCCAGAGTCGGAACCAGAGTCAGAACCGGAATCAGCACCGCCCTCAACAGTCTTGGTGACATCACCGCCAGCACCATCAGCGGAACCACGGATGGTACCACCGGGGATGACATCAGGACCAGGCATGACATCGTAAGAGGTAGAGCTTCCCCAAAGGCTGAAGTTGACAGCAGCGTCGTCCTGCTTGTAGACGCCAGGGATAGAGACAGAAGTACCAGGAATGGTAGTGGCGCTGTTACCAGTGACCTCAACTTGAGCACAAGCATAGTAGAACTCAGCCTGGCCGTCGTGAGCACCGTGGAGAGCAATGTGCTCACCACGGAGGAGGTACTGTCCGTCGGGGAGAGTAGAAGGAATCTTGAAGTGAACAGAGTCCTCATCCCAAGAGCACCAAGCAGTGGAGCGGAGACTCGGCATTGCCAGACTTGCAGATCAAAGCCTGATGAATCTTGTACCACTTGAGGTCATAAGGGCTGTCACTGGTAGCGTCCTTGACAGGAGCAGCGTAGACCTGGATAGGACCGGGGTGCTGCATTCCAGTGCCGCCAAAAGCCTGCTTAAGACCAATCTCATCGCCGGCCTTGACCTTGAAGACGTCGGGAGAGGGAGTAGAGCCCTTGTTGCAGGTGAAGTCCTTGTCGGTGGGAGAGATGGAACCGTCGGGAATGCCCTTGAACTTGGTGGGCATGTAGCCGTTCTGGTGCTTGCGGATGTACTGGTTATCAGTGCCCTCTTGGACGCCAGCGAGGGTGAGCTTGTCGAAGGTGTAGTGAGCGCTGACGGCGGAGGCCAGGCTGAGGAGAGCGGAAACGTAAGTGGTGGTCTTCATGGTGAAAAGATTGGAATGGTAAAGTCGCAAGCGAACTTGATAGAATGAAAGTTAAGTTTAAAGAATGAGAAGAGAGACTAGCTCTTTGAAACGAATGAAATGAACTGATTGGAAAAGGATGCTTCTTCTCAGTCTGGAGGGCTTGTTGAAGATGTTTATATACCAACTCATCATGATCGTGTTGTGGGAGTCGTCGTTTGGGACAAGGTTAAGTTGGACAAGGTTTGGTGCCAGCTTGCTTTACCGTTTACGCTTAACTCTGTCTCAAGTTGTCAAAAACGCAGGGTTCATGGCGGCCTGTTTGCCATGTCCCGTCTTGGCTTGAAGTGTGGAATTTTTCCATCTGTTTCCACCTGTTGTTGTGTTTCGATGATGGACCTTCAATTTTACTCCAGACGTTTAGTTTCTCGGCGGATCAACGTGATTTGCTGAAGTCCCTGGTTCTTAGTTTCATCGTGTTTCAATGACAGGGGAGGTTTTGCTGACTTGCGGTTTTGTAATTGAGTTTGGCCAATGAGATGCCTCAGTGAGATACAGTCTTATCGTTATCGTGCGGCTCCGTGGATTGAGGTGCTAAGCGTAAGCTAATATTTTGCACCTAGAGTGTAATACCTCTAATGTTATTAGAGTTTATACCTGAGAATAACCATACAGGAATGTTAACCTTATTACACGTTATCGTTGGGCGTAGAGACTCACTAACAGGTCCCCTCCGTTTCACTTATATTGAGTTATTAGGTGCCATCCTCGCCTACTTCAGACGTTTCAGCCATTCTAAATTCGGCTAGCTAACGTCGCTGTGGCTTGCCAATGATCCTGACACTAGTCCCAATTGAACTCAAGTCTCGTTTGAGCTCGTTCAAGGTCCCGACTCATTGGAACCATGTCTGTTCGCAAGACAAGGAATATCACATCAGGCCATTGCTTTTTTGTCGCACCTCTTCAGGTCGGCAGTTCGTATTGACTTGACGTCCCTTGAGCATTGCTTCAGCTTCCGGTGGCATGAGGGGGAAGAACAAACAGCTTTGCAAAGCTGACGCAGATCATAATGTCGCTATTATGCCAGCATATTCGACTGCAGTTCAGGCAAGCGAGTCTTTCGACGGATAGTGGGATACTCAACAAGGTTCTCCCAGCTTACATATGCTCTACGATAAGCGCGCCCCTAACAGGACAGAGCAGCCATCACACTCTTCATACGGCATAGCTCTTGCACAGTGATCATACTAAGAGATCACTCGCGGGGGGGTTAAGGAGTCGCAATGACCCGTACCCATGCAGTTAAGCGCTCCCGTAGTTCAAAGCCACCAATTAAGCAGCTGGTACTGAGAGTTCAAGATGGCGCGTCATCAGATTTGTGTGCGGGCGACCGATGTGCGGCAAATTGAAAGGAGCAGCATCTGATCACACAAGGCATGGGTATCGACTTCAGACCAGACGTGAGCAGCAAAATACACTTTCGCATACATATCGGACGGGCTTGGCATTACGGCGGATTACGCGGCATGGGATGCGGGAGTCAGGATAGGGGGAGAGTTTGGAGAGAACGATGCAAAGTACATAATCCAGTGTACGATACGGAGTAGATATGCATGTGCTTGCAGTTTGGACCTGTGGCTAGGAGCTTGATATCACCTTACAGAACTCAGTCAACAATTCGGCATCGTTAACTCTTGTTGTCACTGTCACTACAAGTTTCCATGGATATGACCATGCATCCGGGTTCTCACAGTGCGTTCGACTTTCGTGAACTCTAGCCATAGAGTTTGCTAAGACTCTACGATCGAGCGCGAATGATGCTTATTTTTACATCGTGTCAACTTTGGATAGGAGGACATTGTCGCAGACAGTCCGTTACTTTGACGCGGTAGGCTGTTTAATTATGGATGTTCTCACTGGTCGACACAGGCAGTTAAAGCCTCGCATCAGAGTTTCCGCCTGATTACTAAAGTCGCCAGGGGTTAGGGCATCGAGGTTGGCTATAGTAAAGACGTCGGCGTAGTGTAGTCTTGCTAAAGCATGAAAGCGTAGTGACGGCTCGAGGAAGAGAAGACAGTGTGCTGTCTAGATTCGAAAGATTGCGTCTTGTTGTTGGGAAATGACATAAAGAGGAAGAGCTGAAGGTTAAGGTGCAGATCTCGAGAAGGAAGAGAGTCGGACTCTTGGTATTTATACTCCCGTCGTTCCCGCGGTAGTGGAAGTTATCCATAATAATGTGGATTCAGCTCTGGCGGGGCACGAGATAAGATAGAAGTAGAACAGACAAGCGAAACATCGCTCAATATCTTACCCTACATTCAAACGGAAGATTTTATTTTCTCATAGCAATTCTTCATTGGGAGATGGTTGGTTCAATTGATCTTGTTCACTCTAATATTAATTTACTTACAGTATCTTTGTGAATTTTACAAGTCCAATCTTCAATAGAAAGGTATTGTCTTTACCTGTTGGCCTCATTGTCTGGTTTCCCTGTCAAGTTGTCTACAAGGTAAATGATGACATCTCCCGGGATTCCGCTTCACGAATCTCATAGGTGCGGTAATCATAGAGGCGCAGTCAATGATGACATTACTGAATTCATCTACCAGCATATCGAATATGCTCACCCAATGCGACGTTGATGCCCTCATTCTTCTCTCTTTGGAGGAAGATTAATGTTGACATGACTATCATGCAACGTCTATTCAGCCTTGAAAGATCACGAGATATCATAAACAGAATACCCGGTGATATCCAATTCACCCGGTGAGCCCCAGCTGATGCGCGCCTGTCAAACCCGTAGCTGAATGCCGCTCAGACAATCATCGTTACCACCTACTATAAAGATGAAACCAGAATCGAGCAAGTTATCCAACTCTCCGTGCCGGTATCCGTTTACCCAGTCCTCGCGATTGGTGGCTTTACGCGGAGAAATATTACCCCAAGATGATTCTCGATTCGGCAGAAATCTAGAATATCACCACCACCCCATACATGAAACACGACCCACGTGTTTCCCGTGGGAACGACGCTGAACGAGCTTACGTTCCTGAATTTGGCATCTGGCTCGTGCTTTAAGCTGATACGGGACTGGTCTCACGTCTCAAGGGGCCTATTCAGCCGAAATGAGACCCCTGCCAGCCCTGCTAGTACCATTGTCTGTGGGGCGTTTGTCAGAACTGACACATACTAGCTCCCCTCAGCTTTGACTTTTTGACTTGCTGTTCGAGTTTCACCTGAAGTTGATGAAAACAAGTCCGCCAAGTAAACAGAACATCGTCTCAACTCTGTCGATCTCTTGGCCATCGACAGAGTGACACGAAACAAAACATATCATTTAGCCGTACATCAGATGACGGTGAGCCCAAAGTAAAGGCCCGAATTACGGGGTCGTGTATATGCACCCCAGAAACAATGCAATGCAAAAAGCAAGGCATTCCAAAAGTTCCGTTAATCTGGAGATTATCCAGGAGATAGAGCCGCCTCGACTCACATACCCCTGTCTCGGCATAACTCCTTTCAACGACAATCTATCTCGAAACAGCCCTAGGCACTCGGAGCACTGTCCGAATACTGAGAATGGGCTAGCTCAATCGGACAAACCAATCCCGGGCACTGACTCTTTCCAGAATAACAACGTTCTGCGATATGACAAGGGACTGACCTGATCAAGATATATAAGATGATCTAGTCCACCCTCTCTTGGCACTTGGCATTCTCATCACTCAAACAACTACATTCATTACAACACCTTCACAGCTTCATTCACCGTTTGCAGGTCAAATCAAACGTCTTATCTTTCTTTGTCACATATCTACAACCAAGAACTTCTTCCAAAATGAAGCTGTCTTCCTTCCTCTACACCGCCTCGCTGGTCGCGGCCATTCCCACCGCCATCGAGCCCCGCCAGGCTGCCGACAGCATCAACAAGCTGATCAAGAACAAGGGCAAGCTTTACTACGGAACCATCACCGACCCCAACCTGCTCGGCGTCGCAAAGGACACCGCCATCATCAAGGCCAACTTTGGCGCCGTCACCCCCGAGAACTCGGGCAAGTGGGACGCCACCGAGCCCAGCCAGGGCAAGTTCAACTTCGGTAGCTTCGACCAGGTCGTCAACTTTGCCCAGCAGAATGGCCTCAAGGTCCGAGGTCACACTCTGGTCTGGCACTCCCAGCTCCCTCAGTGGGTTAAGAACATCAACGACAAGGCTACTCTGACCAAGGTCATTGAGAACCACGTCACCCAAGTCGTTGGACGCTACAAGGGCAAGATCTACGCCTGGGTATGTTTTCTTCACTCTGTCTTCTTAGAAATCGCTTTGCTAACATGTTCAGGATGTCGTCAACGAGATCTTCGAGTGGGACGGTACCCTCCGAAAGGACTCTCACTTCAACAACGTCTTCGGCAACGACGACTACGTTGGCATTGCCTTCCGCGCCGCCCGCAAGGCTGACCCTAACGCCAAGCTGTACATCAATGACTACAGCCTCGACTCCGGCAGCGCCTCCAAGGTCACCAAGGGTATGGTTCCCTCCGTCAAGAAGTGGCTCAGCCAGGGTGTTCCCGTCGACGGTATTGGCTCTCAGACTCACCTTGACCCCGGTGCCGCTGGCCAAATCCAGGGTGCTCTCACTGCCCTCGCCAACTCTGGTGTCAAGGAGGTTGCCATCACTGAGCTCGACATTCGCACTGCCCCCAACGACTACGCTACCGTCACCAAGGCCTGCCTCAACGTCCCCAAGTGCATTGGTATCACCGTCTGGGGTGTCTCTGACAAGAACTCTTGGCGCAAGGAGCACGACAGTCTTCTGTTCGATGCTAACTACAACCCCAAGGCTGCTTACACTGCCGTCGTCAACGCTCTCCGCTAAATGTGGCTTGCGTGACAGGATCAGATCTCTGGTCTTGAGGGGGAGCATCGTTGCAGTTGCTTTTGGTCATCACCGTATTCTTCTTTTATAACTCTGTATATAGTTGTTTGTTTGTACAAAATCTCAACTAATGGTAACTTCTTGGTCGGTTATTGGAAGATAGCTGGGCTAGTAGTCAATACATATCCTTACCATTACATTTCTGTCCTCTGTGATTCAGTTGCCCTCGATGTCTTTATTCATGTAGTATAATGCACTTTGGACAAGATCAGTGAGTGAGATGAGATAAAAGTTGTATGTGTATAACTAGTCGTTCAGATGAGAGTTCCCCAACGGTGCCTAGGTACAGTGACATTAATGACGCCGGTAGCTGAAGATGACTTGGCCCGTCCGCCAAGATCTTGTGGTGACAACGGACGAGAAAGTTATGGCAGAAAGGGTCTGTTTCTTAATCGCGGTATCCAATCAGCAAGTATTCGACAATCTGCCCCGGAGCTGCAGTGCCTCCACGATTCGGAAGCTAGATGAAGAGCCGGAAACATGATGTTCTGATCTAATGGGGAAGATTGCATACTTGGCGTTCTGGGAATTTGCGGGGATATGCATCCTCATATGGGTCAGCGAGTCTGGGCGTTGGGGTTTCAGATCAGAACGACAGGCGGCTTGTTCACAGTGACGATCGCTGGAGCCGGTATGCATCGCTCGTATATCCCTCTCTGCACTCATCAGACCAAACTTAGTTTGACCCTCTATCTCACTACTTTCCGTTATCTCTTCTAGCCACTTCAGCCACAAACTCTACTTTCTCAAACACTCCCGACACATCTCGAGAAACTTGATAGGCAGCGACGCCAACAGACGAAATAACTCGCTCGAGAAAATGACGATGTTCTCGCCAAGACATCTTCGACACTCCCTTCCTCCAAACACCTTCCAAGAAAGCCTTAGCCTGCACATTTAAGCATGATTTTAAGCGTCGTTACCCCGCCTGCCAAGAGGATCTTGGCGTGGAGGAGGAGCGGATTAAAGTTCTTCGAGAACAACGCTATCCAATGGATTTCTGGTATTAGAATCCCCGCATTGCTTTTACGGGCGCAAAGAAGATGATGGCTGAGAAAATACGGTATTTTTCGGGTTGACGTCAGCGAGTGAGATGCAGTGGAACCTTGATGTTGGGGAGGATTGTAAATGCATGATGGAATGGTGACATTGGGAACCCGGATGAGGCTGTGTATAAAGAGAGAGATCACCCTCACATTGTATCATGGTCATCTGCCAACCAATTACCACCAAAACAATAACACCATCATTAACATGGATGCTCGTCACTCTTTAGGCAAGCGGCATAAAGACCTTGGGGCTCTTGATGAGGTCGAGGAGGTCCTCAAGACAGCTCCCCAAGCACGCGACTACTCAGGTGCACATGAAAAGACTGACCCGCGTGAGATCGCCCTCGTGCGAAAGCTCGATTGGTGGATCATGCCTATTCTCTGGCTGATGTACTGGCTCAATTACCTCGTCAGTTTCTCCATCAGGCGTCTTTTCGTGTATGCTGACCATCCCAGGACCGAAATGCCATCGCCCTCGCTCGTCTCAACACCATCGAAAAGGACCTCAACCTCACCGGTTCTCAATATCAGACCTGCGTCTCGATCCTCTTTGCAGGTTATGTCATTGTTGGTATTCCAGCGAATATGGTCGTTACTCGCGTTCGACCGAGCATCTGGATGGCGTCTTGTATGACGGTCTGGGCCATCATCAGTGGCTTGACAGCGTTGAGTCGTAACTATACCGGTTTGCTGCTGACGCGCTTCTTCTTGGGCATTACTGAGGCGCCGTATTATCCTGGTGCACTGTATATCCTTGCAAGATTCTACACTCGCAAGGAGCTTGCGACTCGCATCTCCATTCTGTATACCGGAAATATTCTTGCCACGGCGTTTGCAGGCTTGATCGCCCTCGGGATCTTCGAGATGGACGGAATGGTATGCCGTCAACCCCATCACTTGACTTCTCTTAACATTAACATTACAGGCCAATCTCGCCGGCTGGCAATGGCTCTTCATCATCCAAGGCGCTGTTACCCTCCTAGTCGCACTCATCGGCTTCTTCGTCCTCCCCGACGAGCCCCTCACAACACACTGGTTGACTGAGCAAGAACGTCAACTAGCCCACGAGCGAACCCAGCGCGACACCGTAGGAAATGCCGGCGAGTCAACAAGCTTCTCTGGCATTCGTGAAGCGGCGAAAGATCCCAAGGTTTGGCTTTTCGTCGTCATGCAGCATTGTCATCTTGGTGCGAATGGCTTCAAGAACTTCTTTCCGACTGCTGTCAAGACGCTGGGATTCAATCAGACTATCACCCTGGTTTTGACATGTCCCCCTTATTTGATTGCGGGAGCAATTTCGATTGCTTGGTCGTGGTCTTCTGGACGGTTTAATGAGCGGACTTGGTAAGTTCATCCACGTTGACGATTATGTTGGTGCTGACTCTGTAGGCATATCACCATTGCAAAGGCTGTCGCGGTCTTTGGCTTCATTCTTGGTTGTGCGACGCTCAATACGGGTGCTCGATACTGTAGGTTCCAAAACTTATCAAGTTATTAACATCAACACTAACAAATGTAGTCGCAATGTGCGTCTTTTCGATCGGTACATACGCAGTCAACAGTATCATTCTTGGCTGGGTCTCTGCCACTTGCTCCCAAACCAAAGAGAAGAAAGCTTGCTCACTCGCCATCGTCAATTGTATCGCCGTCGCTTCGTTCATCTGGACTCCATACATGTGGCCTTCTTCGGACGAACCTCGCTACACCATGGCCATGTCTTCAAGCGCTGCATTGAGTGTCGCGACTGCAATTGGTGCGTGGGGAATGAGGTTTTGGCTCATGCAGGAGAATAAGAAGATCAGGCGGTCTGAGAACGAGTCGACACTGTACTACGCTTATTAAGGTGAGCGTGATCGTTTCAGCAGCCAAGCTTAAGCTCTCTGTCTCGGCTTACCAGAAATCGGCAAGGCAAGGGTCACATTGTATACATGTCACGCGGAATTGCCGTAACAAGTTGCTAAATGTCGTACATTTGGTGTCGAACTTCGTAACTAGCGATGTGACCCTTCCCAATAGAAGCAATATGTCTAGCATTGTACCAAATTCTGTCCATGATGAAAGTAAATCAGCTCTTCTTCGCGTAGTTCCGAGGTCCAGATTTCCCACCACTATTGTCAATCCTCAAAAATAATGGCAATTTTGCCCAGTGCATGCCTATTCTGCGTTAAATCTGCTATTTTTTTGGTGCCTTTTAGGCTCCAACGTGGATTGTCCACCACTCCTATCGATTTCGTAGTCCAGAGAATTTCTTCTGCACCGTGTAGAATGATTTTAAGTTGCGGATGCGAAACACTCCCCGGGCCCTGTGGGTGACCCACGAAATCAGTGTAAAAGACCGCCGGGAAACTCGAAGTCTCGGTTCAGCTCACTCATATTACACTCCGTGACTGTCATCTCGCCCTCACCAGGCTTTTTGCTGCCCCGGAAGAAAAAGGGATAGTCATGAGTGATACAAATCTGCTCCAGCTGGGGAACTGCTCGAGAGATGTGGAGGATCAGTCTCGTGTACCACGCTGCCACTTGTTCGTGACTGAGAGGCTCCCTGGTGGACGATGTCCAATCTTCGCGCATAAGACGATTACACATCGTGTCCTGGTCGAGAGGGAAGGCGAAACGAACTAGCTTGGGCATTTCGTTCAACTTCGATGTGATGTTGTCTACAGCTCTGAGCTATCGGACAGTGTCAGCAAGATCCATCCCACGAAATTGATTACACTCTACTTACAAGCTTCGTCAGGTCACGTCGCGATACGAAGTGACACCGCAGAAAGTACTCCTCTTTCGTAAAAACTTCAGAAAGGATGAGCCACTCCAGTTGCTTGAAGTCTTGGCTGATCGCTGGCAGGATATCCCACGCAGCGTTATTGTACAACTCCCCCTGCTCCATCCGGTATCGGCAAACGATCCACAGCCGTTTCAGCTGCGGGTGCCGATTCCTTAACATGTCGTACTTTTCTGACCTGCAACGCATGGTGATGTACACAGACTCCAAGGTCTGCGGTTTACAGCCACGAGTCATGGCATTGACAGTCATGAGATCCGCGTGATCTAACGAGAGCGTTTTCAGGGGTGTCCAGCTGCATGTGTCGCCAACAAGATTGACAAAAGATGCTTTCTGCAATCGCGATGACTGGGCGAAGAAGAGTAATACATTCTGTAGCTGGGTCGCTCGGCGACAGAAGTCGCCCAGAATGCCGAAAGCACCAGGGAGAGAAGGGATTTCCCCTTCCCCGTCGTCTTGAATGAGTCGGAAAGTGACGGTCCTGCAATCGGGTTAGTGGTACTTCGTGGGTGACCCAGCACGGTGCAAATCCTACTCAACGTATTCGTAGACTGGACCAGAAGTAGGCTCTCGCTTCTCCTTGAGAAAGGATACAAGCTGGTAGGCAATCTGAGTCGCACTGCCACTGAAGAAGACTTCTCGTAGCAGAGTAGGGAGGAACTTTCGCCGAATTCGCTTTGAAAGCGTCGTGACGGACTTCAGATCCTCTCGATCTAGCTGTTCAAGGAGGGACGGGAGGATGCGCTTTGGCATCCGCTCAAGAATCGACGCAGGGATAAATTCATTCATGTCGATATCCATGATTGCGATGAATTTCTTGCGGATGGGTGGCTGTGGAAGAGGTTGCGCTTGGTTGGAGGAAGAATACCGTTGTAGAAAGAGAAGTGAGATACTGGCTTGAGCAGCAAATTGGTTGAAAGGTAGGTGCAGAGCCAAAGGTGAAGATGGATGGAGAAAAGGTGAAGGTGACAAGTGCTCGAGATGCGTGAGGCTCAAGTGAGATCACTCTTTTAAATAGTGAGTCGAGAGAAGATGCACCTTGAATTGGGTGGGTCGATGAATCACTGCCAAACACTGGCACACCACTTGGGAGACCTACCACTCAGGTTATGCGAAAGGCGACATAGTTTCCCACGGCCCAGTTTCAATCCGAAAGAAGCGAGCATTGTGTTTCAATTTCAATGTTCTGTGTAGATATTGTGCACCAGAGCCAAACTCAACCCAAAGAAGCATAACCTTGATATGTCTTGTTCAGCCCATAGCCCATATTACCAAGCCTTGTCTAGGTTTATAACTTTCCCGTAGTGAGGTACTCGATATTATTATAATTCCTGTCATTCTTGTGATTCCCTTGCATGTCCTTGTATTGAGAGCTCGATACTCTGTCATCCAACAGCCTGCAATCTCCCTCCATTACTCACATGCCTTCTTTGTCAGTATCAGATTAATGTCCTGATCTTACATTCTGAGGTATTGATGGTGGTCGAGCAACAGGTTCATCGCCACATCGAAACTACTGCTGCCGTGGAAATGCCAATCTTCTCTCTGGACAATAATCATTCAGTCATTCCCAAGCCGGATTGAACAAGTCTTTTAGCACGCCGGTACCCGGATCAACGTCAGAGCTGTTACCGCGCTGCCTAAGCTGGAACGGTTGGGGTCCGTCGTTGTATACAAATTCTTCGACCTCCTTGTCAACACAAATATATCGGCCACAGTACGATAGATAACAAAAGATCTTGGCTAAAATCTTGATCCTTCCCTCAAGAGGTCGGTGTTTCCAATCGAGCTTATCGCGGATATCTTCCATTAAGCTTATATAGTGGCCGTCACCTTCCATAAAAGTGAGAAAGCTCAGCTCAACAGTTTGCACTGTTGGCGGCAACTTTGACAGGAAAGTGATAAGATCTGATTTTGCTACCAGTACGTTTGATAGCCCGAAGTGCGTGAGCTGCTGCCATCGGTCGATGGGAAAGACGTCGAATAGCGACGTGTATTTATACATGTCAATTGTCAAAGAATGCCGATTCGTGGCAAAGTCCGTATGGAAACTAAAATGCCTCATATCGGTTGCTCCACAAAGGGCATCGTGTAGGTATCCTTTGTCATATATCTCATATTTTTCGGCGAGATAGAAACCAACAAGAAGTGAATGAAGCTTCTGGAAACCGGGACGTCTTACTATGTCGCAGAAATTGTCGTATTCTTCCGTTCCTCGGTTCAGGGCGAAGTGATTGATGCCAGTATTCAGCTGATAAGCGTCAAGCATCAGTTCCGTAACGTTGTGCTTCTCTTCAGCTAGGACCTTTGTGACGATTCGAAAACCATGCCATAAGCTCTTGTCTTCCTCCACAGCGTCGTCGCCATCCCAAGGCGAGGTCACTGCCCATTGATATCCCGGCAAGGGTTTGGGCTATCCCAGGGGTATAGGATAGATGCATCCATATGTAAAAGATCTAGTCATGGGTGTTCTGTACAGAGGCTCAAAGAGATATCCGTGAGCAGCAGGTGTGACGACCACTCTCTCCAGGTTCGGGAATTGTCGAAGAATGTAGCGAAAGATATCCTCATCTGTCTTTGACGCTATGATATCTCTCTGTTAACGTTCCAGGAGATTTTAGTACTCAAATGAGTCCTGGTATGGTATTTCATTATCCAACTGGTGTTGTTTCGACGAATCATAAGGTCGTGAGAACGTGTCCCCATACGATCTTTAGCGGCTTTTATACTACTCTTGCAGCCACGAACAAACCAGGCAAAGCTTTCTTGGGCTTCGGCGGCTATCTCCTCAGGGAATTGTTCGTCGCTCTCGTCGGAGTACTCGTGGAACAGATCTCCGTCGCCTCCGGAAGGGAGCAAAGTGGCATCGTACCAAATGATCTGTTCTACACCCAGTCGATAGGTCTCATTCGTGGCAATGGCATGGGCTACATACATATTGAGAAGATCGGGCGATATAAAAACGCAACTGATCTGCAGCTAGCATTTTTGACCGAGAAGAGGGCTGGCGAGTCGAAGATTCTTGATGTCGCTGTTTGGCAGAAGATCACAAATTGCACCAAGTAACTCATTAGTTAAACACTCAACAGTCGAGATCTTCAGGGCTGCGTCTTTTTTATTCATGGCCATGTGTTCATAGGGCTCAAGTGAAAGATGTTGATGATGTCGAATCACGGAACAAATTTGCGGAGGGCAAGGCTCTCCGTTTAGCTATCAGTATCATGTAATCTGGCTGTTGGTTCGTACCCATCGTCTCTGAACTCCGAGCATTATCCTCACGAATGATGCTTACTACTCTCGACCGGAAGCGAGCCATCCTCGTAGACATGTTCCTCAACCCCCTCGCTCGGGCATACGCAGCTGGCGCTTGGGCTACTGGAGTGACCTCGATCGTGGTCAGGCTTGAACAACACTCAAACGCATACAGTAAATCCTTTTCATAAGTATGCGTCGCCGTCTATCTGCAAAAAATGAGCATAAGGCTGAAGAAGCTAACCTTTGGGAGACCAATAATGAGAAGAATATGCCGTGAGGAATCCGTATCGTGTCACGGGTTCTGGCCGAGGCTGACGGTTGTTAGATCACCGAACTGGCCACCGAACCGGTGCTGGATATCAACAAAATTTGGTCGGTATACTGGCCTTGACAAGGAAGTTCGTGCGTATATCGTGGCGACAGGCCCCCGCCTTTCGGAGTTTATGGGAGACGCGTGGGAAAGACATTCAGTGTGATGAGTTTGATGAGGACTTTATGATTGGTGGTGCTTCAATGGTTCCAACGGATCCTTTTGTATTAATTTACATAGCATATGCACATAAAGCCCGCTTTCCGTCCTATTGTGATGCCTGTTGGTGTGCGTTAACCGCTGAGATAACGGAACATCATTCAGACACAAATCATCTCTACTTGTAGAGACGGCTAGCTCTTCCAAGATCATTCCAGAATTCACACTGCCTTCCCCGACCTCTATCCTCCTCGACAACAGTAAAGTTTCCAGGGTTCACCAAAAGCTGCTTTGCATACGCACTTCCCTTCTCACCCGCCTTGTACTGCGGCCACTCCACAGTTCCATCCAACCTTTTCTTGTTAGGATCACCTGTCAAGACGAAGCTATTGATATAGTGGTAGTAAATTCGCGCAGTCTCAGGATAAGGCACATGGGGATCATTCCAGATGTATGCAGCATCAGAGGCGTGGGGAATTCCTTTCCAGGACTGCGCAACCAATGGAAAGTCAGGAGTGTTGAAATGAAGACTCCAGGTGGGAATTCCTGCGCTGGATGTAGTGATGGCGGTGTGGCGGCTCATGCAGATGTACGCCATGTCGGACCATGCAGCTGAGATGCGGTTGTACTGAGTGCTGTTCGGGGATCCAGCCCATGGGGAGTCAGGGTATGCTACCGGGTCTGGGTACAGTTCGTTGATGAGAGCGAGGTCTGTGATGTTGAGACCAGGACTGATTCGGTGCCAGAATTGAACAAAGTCATCGTTGGTTTCTAGGTTACCGGGAGTGTAGTATTTTCCTTCATTGGAGGTATAGGTCGTGATGATAGGGAGATGGTGGAACGTGCCCTCTTCTTCACTCTTTGATCCCGCTTTCTCGATCAATGGGCCTCCAATTGACGGCTGCCAAGGCCAGTTCAGTTGATCTTTAGCATCCTCGTATGCCTTTGCTGAGTATTCCCTGATCTTTTGTGCAGACGCGCTGCGCAGGCAACCCATTTGCTCCTTGTCGCTCACGTCGGTGGAGCAGTTGATATACTTCATCAGGCCTGCGAAGTCTTTCTTGTATCTGGGATAGTCGACACCTGGGAACGATCGAGCTGTCGCTGAACCAGATTGGAGAATCGCACGCGCGAAGAGAGGCTTGTTCTTACCAGAGTCGTAATTATGAAAGTAGTGAAATGCCGTGGAGTGTGCACCAGCTGATAAGCCTCCAAGCGTGATTTGTCGAGGGTCTCCTCCGAATGAACTCAAGTGTTTCTGCAGGAACTGCAAGAAGAAGCGCTGGTCCTGCAGACCAAGATTCAGGAGTCCCTCACGCTCGAACAGCTTGCTGGGTAAGAATCCGAACGCATTGAGGCGGTAGTTGAACGAAACAACAACAACCGGATCAGAAGAAGATGCAACGAAAGAAGCGCCATCGAAATCTCGTCCTGAGAATGATGCAAAACCACCGCCGTGGATCCAAACCAGCGTTGGTAGTTTCTTGCTGAGCGGCACGCCAGGTGTACGGAAGACATTGAAGTTCAAGCACGCTTCGTCTTGTTCGTCTGGGTTAGGATACATGAGATCCTGCAAGCAGACTGATCCGTATTTTGTAGCATTTTGCACGCCCTTGAGAGATTGAGGTTGGGACTGCAGAGGGCGGAAGCGTCTGTCGCCTACGGGTTGTTCGGCATAGTCAATTCCGAGCCAGGCGTTGACGGGTTGAGGAAGGTTGTCTCCAAGCAAGGTCTTGGAGATGTTTGTACCAGCGAATGTACCATAGCCTTGAAGAGTGACTTGTGGTATAGAAGAATTCGCTGCAGCTAGGAACGAGAAGAAAAGAGACCCTAGCAGAACGGCTGGAGACATGAGAGAGTACATTGTGTCTGAGAGTGTCGAGTTATCGAGCTGATGCTCCATGATTTGTTGTAAACTCATCGTCTCTTAAATACTCAATCCAGTTGTGCTGGAGTTCGGTATAGTAGAGTGTCGTTTGTAGTGTTTGAGTCGGTTTTGGTCTCGGGCCATGAATCTGGATGCCGAAGCGGAATAAGGTTGAAGCTACCCCGCAGCAGCGTTGACGTTTCGCCTGAACTTGACAAAGTGGGACAAGGTTGTAAAGATGGAATAGATAAGATTGCCGAGCTGGCCATTCATCTTGAAGAACATGTATCTCGCAAGCGATAGATATGAAATAGTTCATGCATGTCTCTCTAGAAATTACTGCTTACGGCAATATGATCTGCAGGAACCTGAGCAGCCTGCCAGGTGATGCCTGTTGATATCAATATCAATCTTGAATTGAGAAAGATCAGTTCTTGGCTGAGAAAAGAAATATGTCCCTGTATGCCTACAAGCAGTTAGTTTTTATGAGAGGTTGGTATGACTTGTAACGGTATTGGCCAGCTAACCGACGGCTGCATCTCACAGCACTGCTCCAGTGACGTATCTGAAGTTACTGTCATCATAAAACATTCAGCTATCTCTTCGGCGATCAGAACATCCTCCAGTGGCTTGCATTTGCTTCACAGTAGTTGCACTCGAGATAGGGCCAGATTGAGAAGCCATATCAATGGTTGTAATGCTCTTGGTATTGAAGTATCCTGAAGATCAACAATCGGAAAGCTTCCGGCGGAAGGGCTTTCCGACTCTTGGAAACTCGGTCAGAGGTTGCGAAGACTAATGTCGCTGTTGTCAAGAGGGTGTTTCCTTGGAGACAGCAAGGCAATTATCCTCCAAGCCAAGAAACCCCATCGAAAAGTGAAAATTCCAAAACGATTGCCAAGCCAGTAGCTGATCATGGCCTTGAGACTGCATCTTAGTTAGTGATCCTGAATTCGATACATGTCATGTTGACTTAGCAATGCTTTCTTGCATGGTCAAATTGACTCTCAACTCAACAATGGGCTTGATTTAGGTGCCGACATTGTCCACTACAACTGTCCTAACCATACGAGGCAAGGAGAAGATGATCCTGTTGCCATAAATGAAGCCACGGGGGTCGCCTACAAGAACGGTCCCCGGCCTGAGACTTTTTTCAAGGTCCAGTCGCACTATTTCCAGCAAACTAATTATATCATATATTCAATAGTGATGTCGACGGCGATGCTATTGAACTTAGGGTCAGTGGTATTGTACCTATTTCATCTCAAAGACGTGCCTGGCTTTCCTCGTATATCAACCCATCAAGGCTCATCCGTCAACGCCTTAGCGCGTCGTTTTCTAACCCCCATTATTTGGTGGGTTTTCCAGATGCAAGGAATGAGCACGCGTAAAATCTGCGTGAGGCGCGTGATGTGAACATCAGCTGTCAGGTCTACCAACTCCAAATAACACTCTCGTAAAGTCAGTTCAGACGGTATAGCGCAAAATCTGCAGTTATTTTCTCTACCTAGACTAACAGTTATCTTATAAGCTCTCTGAGACGAGTGCGGACTGCAGCTTTCTGGGTCGTGACACCTAACAGATCAATTGACGAAATTGGGTAGCAAGCACCTGGACACGAGCCACAGTTCGCCAGGAAGGCTGTTGAGTAAAATCTCGGTTGTTTGTTCCTTGGTCCTAATTATAGATGTGAAATATCGGTAGCATAATCCACAAATAATTGTATCTAAATTTGTAAATCAACATGGTGATCCTTGTCCTGAATTAATGAGATCAGTTAAGTCAGCCCTATCGGTATCCCTTGTCTTATCGATACCGATAAGGAACAGGCACCCTTTACAGAGTGAGGAGTGCAGCTCTGACGTTTTGGTGATTTAGCATAGCATTAGTCGAATGGCGGTCGGCAACCGCATACTCACGGTGTAAAGCCTGGTTTCAGGTCACGATAACGAATTCGACGCCCTTTGTCATGTCTCTGGTGGTCACGCGTGGCTACAAATTAAGCCAACGCTGGGTCGTTATCAGAGAACCCCGCTTACCCTGTACACTCACCTCATCGTTCTTTAGCCTAGTTTTCGACATTAAGATTAGATAAAACAGGTATTTCCCTTATCTAAACTATTTGATCTAATTTTTCTTTTATTAAAAAAAGGCTTACCTTGTAATATTTTCTCAAGGGTATGGCTCAGATGGGTTCGAAAGTTTATCATGGTTGCTACCTTGGTGTCCCGTCAATGATTTGCGGCGCCGGCGGGCATCAGGGATGAATAATGTTCCATCCCTAACGCCGCTTAATTCACCATAATTGGCGTAGCCCCAGATCTCCACAGTCGGGCCTGCCTCGGCAAAAGAGGTGACGAACCGGCTAGACGTGGAGTTTCTGCTACTTTGCCCGATTTGGAATGTGAGCCCGGCAATCAAAGGCGTCAAGATGCGGATCAACGCGGGGATGTCATCGACGCCCTGATTCTTGTAGATATATAAAGACATTTCATTCTTCAACACCTCTTCAATTCTCATCATAGACATAGACGACATTTACACACAAGATGACACATACAAAGGAGGCAACTGTCCCCCTCGGGGAGTACCTCTTTACCCGTCTCAAGCAACTCGAGATCGGCTCTATCTTCGGCGTTCCAGGCGATTATAACCTCAGATTGCTGGACTACATCAAACCAACTGGCATCAACTGGATCGGAAACTGCAATGAGCTCAACGCCGCCTACTCCGCAGATGGTTACTCTCGTATTCAAGGTCTCAGTGCTGTGATCACTACTTTCGGCGTAGGCGAACTCTCAGCGATCAATGGCATCGCCGGTGCTTACTCTGAACGAGCACCAGTCATCCACATCGTCGGTGCACCATCAAGAACCCTCCAGAGTGCAAGGGCCTTGGTGCATCATACTTTCATAGACGGAGAGTATGGAAGGTTCGCAGAGATGCATCGACATGTTACAGCTGCGCAGACGTGTTTGACGGATGTACAGACTGCAGCTGATAAGATCGACTGGATCATTGAGCAAGCCATGATCCATCAGCGACCAGTTTATCTGCAGATCCCTGATGATCTGGTTTCGATGCAGGTCTCGACGGCGAATTTTGAGAAGAGACCTGTTATTCGCCCTGCGCCGTCTACTGCTGAGATCAGCGCGGAGACCGTTGATAAGATCTTGCAGCGTATCTACTCTGCTTCCAAGCCTCTCCTCTATGTTGACGGCGAGAGTCGTAGTATCGGTGCTATTGACGAGATCAATAAGCTCATTAACACTACCAACTGGCCAACCTGGACAACAGCATTTGGAAAAGGTCTGATCAGCGAGGAGTTGCCCAATGTTCATGGCGTATACCTGGCCAACGCCGAAGATAAAAAGTCCCTCGACTATTTCAAGTCTTCTGATCTTATCTTGTTTTTCGGTCCACACATGAGCAACATTAACACTGAGATCTTCAAGACGATGCCGCAGGAGAGTGTGACTGTTTCGTTCTCGCCTGGTCAGATCAAGATCGCTGGCCAGGTCATTCGGGACGTGGACCCTCGACAGTATCTTGAAAGGATCGTCAGCCAACTTGACTCTTCTAAACTTGCCAAGATTGAGAGTCCTGCCATCGCGGCGAAGGCGCCAGCTGAGCCTTCACCATCGGATGCTCTCAACCAAGCTCAATTCTATCACTACGTGAACCCCATGTTCCGACGTGGCGATATTGTTCTGACCGAAACTGGTACCGCTGCGACTGGCGGAAAGGCTTTTAAGCTGCCCCAAGACTGTCGCTACTTCACATGCGTGACATGGCTATCGATCGGGTACATGCTCCCCGCCACACTCGGTGCAGCGCTAGCCCAACGGGACGTGAACGGTTCGCAGCGAGCAGTTTTGTTCATCGGCGACGGAAGTCTACAAATGACTGCCCAAGAGATCAGCACAATGATCAAGCAAAAGCTCAACGTAATCATATTCGTCATCAACAACAACGGATATACAATTGAGCGGGCCATTCACGGAAGGAATGCGGATTACAACAACATTTCGCCGTGGAACCACCAACATGCCCTTGGGTTGTTTGGATTGAGCCAAGAAGAGGCATCGAAGCGATATTTCTCAGCAAAGACATTTGCGGAATTGAGGACAGCGATGGACTCGAAAGTGGTGCAGGATAGCGAGGGAGTCACGATGATTGAAGTCTTCATGGGCCAGGAAGACTGCACTGGCGAGTTGAAGGAATTGCTGGACAGCCAAATGGCGCGGGAAGAGAGCCAGTAGATTGATCAGTGGAGCAGATACGGTCGGAATATATCTGACTGAATCATCAAGTTCTAGTCAGCTTACCCGTGTCAGCTCAGTACGCCACAGCGTGTCTGACCCAATCATGAAGTTTGAGACTTTTACATCCAATCGTTCGTAAACGCTCTCCCGCCGGTGATTTATCCGTCCAGTTCAGGAGCCGGTAATACCAGATGAAACTCAAAAACGCTAGTCTTGTTCGGATAAGCCGGCAGACCCAATATTCCAGCAAAGTTCTGTAGCTTGAGTCTGTAGTGATGATGTCGTAGTGGAGGTGCTAGCTACACGACAAGGTTAAATTGCTTGACCTAAATAAAGTAGAAGATCACTGTTTACGAGGGTCAATTTAAAGCATGAGAATCATGAGGCTGACAAGAACCAAGATTTGACTTCTCTTTTTAACCACAAATCAAGGATGCATAAATCATCAGCTGGGCGCTAAGTGTGAGTCGAGCTAGCGCAGGTACTGCACGGTACGGTTTAGTCTAGCGCAGGGGGAAGGGGTTGAGATGACTCGTCGTATAGCTCACGGGTTAATCCCTGCCGGTTGTCGCCCGCCTCCTCGGCGAGCCGTATAGCGAGGGCCAATGGGATTGGCGAGGAGAGGCCGAGTTCCGGACCCATTAAGGTGGTAAATTACCTCTTCGTATTGAAAACCTGTTCTGTTGCTGTAAATAAACACGAGCTTTTGTGTGGTTCCTGATCCCCGCAATTTGCTAGACGGGAGTGGACTTTCTCCTCTGGGTCTGGGCATCGATCGGTTTCGGCATCGGTAGTAACGTTCACTTCAGCTGAGGCGAAGACAGCTTTATAAACCCCCATCCCCTTCCGACTTGTACACTTCCTTTCTTCTCATCCCATCCACGACAAGAACACTCTCGTTTACAGTCCAACTTTTTCGTGCTCAATAAACACTTACACTCGCTTAAGCTTATTCCAGCACCAAACCGTCAAAATGGGTTTCATCAAGTCTGCCTCCATTGCCAGCGTCCTCATCGGCGCTGCCACCGCCTCTCCCCACTATGCTCCTCCCTCCAACGAGACCGTCAAGTACACCACTGAGGTCGTCACTCACCTGACCACCTACTGCCCTGAGGCCACCACTCTCACCTACGGCGAGAAGACCTACACCATCACTGAGGCCACCACCCTCACCATCGAGGACTGCTCTTGCACCATCACCAAGCCCGTTGCTACCGGCACTGGCTATGCTGCTCCTCCCAAGCCCACTCACGCCAAGGACTGCGCTGAGATGTGCTCTGACAAGTACGATGACTGCCGTGTCGCCCCCAACGCCAACATGGCTACCTGCGCTGCTGAGTACGCTGCCTGCTTGAACTACAACCCCTGGGAGAGCGGCAAGTTCGTCAAGCCTACCTCTTGCCACGCCGGTGGAAAGCCCACTGCTGTCTACACCACCGAGGTTGTCACCGCTGTCACCACCTACTGCCCTGAGGCCACCACCCTCACCTACGGCAACAAGACCATCCCCGTCACTGCTCCCGGCACTGTCACCGTCCCTGACTGCCACTTCACCACCACCAAGCCCATTGTCCCTACCGGCTACGCTCCCCCCAAGCCTTCTTCTCCCGCTGAGAACAAGGGCTGTGCTGAGAAGTGCTCCGACGCCTACAACAAGTGCCGCACCGGTGCTGATGCCAACATGTCTTACTGCGCTGCTACCTACGCTGAGTGCCTTGGCTACTCTCCCTTCAACGGTGAGGGTTCTCTCGTCACCCCCACTGCTTGCTCTGTCGCTCCTGTTGCCACCAAGCCTGCTACCGCTCCCGCCTACAACCCTCCTGCCGGTACCAAGCCCGCTGGTGCTCCTCCTGCTACTACCCCCACTCACGTCGTCACTGCTGGTGCCGCCCAGGTTGTCCCTGCCGGTATCATTGCCGTCGTTGGTGCTCTTGCCATGCTCTAAATGGTTGATGGTGTGATTGTTGGAGATAGGAGGTGGATGGTGGACTTTTAACTTCATCCATATATAATAATTTGTGCTAGATCTACCGCATATACGCTTATAGACAATTGAAATACGATTTGGTGCTTTGAACATTTCTCTTCCCCGTGATCTCCTGAACTCAGGTGTTGCATTCCCTTCTACTTGAATTATCGAAACTTCTAAGTCATCATAGCCATGACAGTAGCCATAATCAGTTGTGCCTTGTACATAACGAGTCTTTGCCTGTGAATTTCAGGCCGGGCATCCAGGTCAATGAGAATATCAAGGTGACAGTTGCATCATCCATGGCGGTGTTCGGAACTCCACAACCAACACAGATCTGTACTCAGCTCCATCCGCCTCGTCTCAACTCCACAGTAAGCTCATGATCTCTGGCGAGACATTGTCCACCAATCAAAACTGGTGGCTTCCGTAGCTCAGTTGGTTAGAGCGTCGTACTAATACTTCAACCCGAGTATCCGGTAATGCGAAGGTCTCAGGTTCAAGCCCTGGCGGGAGCAATCCCAACGCCATCCAGTTCTTCTCTTTGCCGTATTTGATGTCTTGTATTGAGGTTCTGTCGAGATTGGATGAGCCTGAGTTGTTGGAGTTGAGGCTTTGTCGCTGTTATGCAATTGGACGAATTGGGAGAAAGGTGGGGCATTTCTTTTATGCACATTCACCATTAGCTGACAGACACTAACGAGCAGCATCTGACTGGGGATAAATGAGTAAGAAATGATATTGTCTGTTCGAGGAAGCAGTCAATTGACCCAATTCATTCGAGATGCATTCGTATCAAGGCGATTTGACTTGATATGTGACGCTGAAATCACTATTATGCAGTAACTGCATGACCCCACCTCGGTGGAGTTGACTACATGACTTATGCTGTTATGCATTATCAACCTCCACCTCAATGACTCCCCGATCAAGCTTTGAACACTGACTTACCTTGCATGCAACTCATACCTTTAAACTGACATATATATTTTATCCGTATTTCAGGTTATCTAGACAGACAAAAAAGACTAACACCCAGAGCCGTAGTGAACTTGCGTGGGGTATCACTCCATTCTCACAACATGATCCACCATTCTGTACTCTCCCAGACCATTACATCCTCATATAAATACAGTATATGCTTTGAAAAGGTCAAAATATCCATGTAAGTGGATCCGAAACACCATCATCAAGAAAATCGTCGACCATCTGTCAATGTCAGCACTGATCAATCGCCTCAAGCAACGCACTCACCAGTGAATCCCAGTCATTCATAAAGCCAAGATCAATTTCCTGCAAATCTTGAATCTCTGTACCGTCAGGTTGTAATTGAGCCAAGAACGATTCAAACACTACTAATGCATCTTGCATCGCCTCTTCACCAGCTTTGATTATGAACTCAACGATCTCAGATTCAGATAAATGTTGCATGATGCCCATGATCTGTGCCCTCAATATCGACAGCATGAGATAGCCTTTGATGTTGGTCTCGCCCGCTTCGATGGTTCGCAAGTTCCATGATTTCGAGTCCTCCATGACTTTCAACAAGTCTGGTCGTACTGGTGCCAGGGAAAAGCTGTCGTCCTCTTGGACCGTGCTCCTCAGTTCGAGGACGAGTAAGATGCTGGACTGCCATGCTGAGAGTCGAAAGAACCCAGAGCTGCATGTGACGAGACGCGCGAACTGTCGTTTGTCTGGAGAGGTTACCATGTTGGCATTGTCTGAGAATATAGTGGACCACATTCTGAAAGCTGACTCGACCGTCATCTTCCGCGAGAAGGCGTAGCTCGGTTCTTGCAAAGAGAGTCCATAGTATGGAAAGTGAAGTGCACAGAAATACCGGCGCACGATGAAGTCACCTACAGACAGCTCAAACTCCGTTGCTGAGTTTTGGCCCCTTTTGCAGTCCTTCAAAAACCGATTGGCTTCCTTGTATGAAGCTTTCAGTTCTGCATCAAGACGCAGTGTCTCTTGATACGAGTCACCGGATTTGAGATTGTTGAGTAACTTGACAACTTTGAGACGAGTACCAAACGTCAATCGCAATACCCTCGCTGTCGAAACTTGGGTGAAGACGCTGTTCGGTCTGGAAGTCGCACCATTTACCATAATTTCGTCATCGTCAAAATTCCCGGGCGGCTCAGTATCGAACTCTTCTTCTGTAATCATTGGCGGTCCTCCAGACGAGAGACTTGACTGCAGGCAGAGTTCCAGTATCGTATTCCAAAGCCTTCGTCGCATCTCACAAGCCATTGTCGTAGTTTTCGATAAAAGTGCGGGATCTCTGTGCAGACCCATCGACACAGCGGTCCTGAGGAGCGATCCGCAGGCGATCCAGGGCGATTCGCCTCCCACAGAGACCATCTCCCGGGCAAGAACAAGCAGAATGTTTGTTTGAAGAAATTGGATACCGAGCCTGGATTTGAACTCTGGCTCTGATATCCACGTCTGAACTTCGTATATCCATTGAACGGCCGAGGCTCGTAACGAGAAATTGCCATCGTAGGTCGTCGCGCCCAGCGCAAGCACCAGTTTGAGTTGAGCCACAAAGTCCCTGTCTGACTCAACATCAGAGGTCCACAGAGCATCATACTTGTTCCTAAATGTCGGTACGTGAAGTACACGATACACCTTCTCTATACCTTCCAGGTAACACTCGATGAGACTGTCGCAAACAGCCTTGGATGCCAATTCCGTGGTGAGTGGTGTCGGCCATGCTGGTGCACGTAGTGCTTTTATGCGCTTTGCCATAGTCTTGCACTTCTGGACTCCGATAACAAGACCTGAAGTCTCACTCGCGTACTGGTCAATTGCTTCTATGATGTCTCGAAGCTATTCCTTGTTAGCATTTGCGACGAATTGAAGTTTCGCGCCTTACCAATGGTAATCCACAGACAAAATGGCTCTGCCCGAAGAACCGCGACTTGTGAGAGATGGCTCGAGGTGTTGCTAATGCGCCGGCATGTTGTCTTTGAGAATGCAGGTGAAATGTTCCGCCTAATCTTGAAGTCGAGGTTTCAAGTGTTGAGGCTGGCGTTGAGAGATGAGATTGCAATGGTGTTGCAGTGGCTGAGGATAGTTGACTCTCGAGCTGACGCACTCTGCTTCGCAGCATGTCGAGTTCCTGAACAGACGATTGACTGACCGGTGTCGGCGCACCTGTTGAAGAGCTCGCTGCTGCTGTACTCACGCCGGGTAATGCAGAGTTTGCGCTTGCGACAAGATCTTCAGGCGTTGGCAGTGAGAAAAATGCATTGAAATCTCCCCCGATCTCGGCGATATGATCTTGACTTGCGGTGCTTCTTTCAGCTGGAGGAGGATTCTCGTAGACGCAATCGCCCTTTCTTGCGCGCATGCAATTGCTACACGGCGATCCGCGATTACAGCGCATCTTGCGCTTCCGACAAAGATTGCATGACCTGCGAGAACATTAGCCATACTTTATAATGTAATCGGAGATGGAGTTGGTACACAGCTGGTCTTCGTCGGCGACGCACAGGTTCCATTTTGGCGGTATTTGATGATGTTGCTTTGCAAGAAGGACTTGGGATGCGGAGAATTGTGTAATTCAGGTGATGAGAAGTGCGCTTTTGGTACTAATGGTTCTCCATTTGCCGGTTTAGGGCCTAATTCCGAGTCCGACCCCGACTCCGTTAGATGGTGATTGGTCAATTGTCTTGTAAGCATGAGAGAAGCTAGGAGCAACTTGATCCCTTGATTGTCATGCTCAATATAAAAGGAGTGAGCTACCTGAAAACACGACGAGGGAATCTTCCATATCATTAACGTATTCTATTCAAGAGTCTCTTACCTAAACACCATTTCAACACCATTTTCGCTGTTCCTAGTCATGGCCGATCAGGACAACTTCATCAGGCTTCAGGACCAGGCACTTTCTGATTCCGGTAACAATATGGACCAAGAAGAGAAGACAGTATCAGGTGACCCTCTTGATCTTTCGCCTGCTCCTGATGGAGGTCTCCAGGCATGGCTGGTAGCAGCTGGATCAGCTTGTATCTTCTTCTCATGTCTTGGTTTCGCCAACTCGTTCGGAGTTCTACAAGAATACTACATGACTCACCAACTTCAAGGACATTCAGAAGATGCAATAGCCTGGATTGGATCCATCTCGACCTTTATTCAGTTCGCTGTTGGAGCTTTGAGTGGTCCCATGTTTGATCGTTATGGATCTTGGGTATGTTTTCAACGCATCATGAGACGATTGAGGCTAACTGTTTCACAGGTCCTTCGCCCAGCCGCCGTTACGTACGTATTCGCGACCATGATGACGAGCCTGTGTACTGAATACTGGCATTTCATGCTTGCTCAAGGTATTCTCATGGGCACTGCAATGGCTTTCCTCCAGATCCCCGCTTTCGCTGCCGTTTCCCAATACTTTGACAAGAAAAGAGCCGCTGCTTTCGGGATAGCCGTCTCAGGCTCCTCTATCGGCGGAGTTGTCTTTCCGATCGCATTGTCAAAGATGTTGAACGACTCTTCTCTTGGCTTCGGCTGGTCCATCCGCATCATGGGCTTCGTCATGATACCTATCATGTCCTTCTCATGCATGGCAGTCAGACCCCGGCTGCCAAGCAGAAAGACGTCGTTCTTTCTTGCTGAGCCTTTCAAAGATCCTTTGTATTTGCTTGTCATAGGATCCCTATTCTTTCTCTTCATCGGCATGTTTGCTCCGCTCTTCTTCATCCCGACTTATGCAGTCTCACGAGGCGTGAACCCCACGCTGGCGTCATATCTACTCGCCATCACGAACGCTGCGTCAACCTTTGGTCGCATCATCCCGGGAGTTCTGGCAGACAAATATGGCCGTCTGAACATGTACTCTCTCGGAGGACTGTGCACCGGGGTTGTTATTCTCTGTATGAACGAAGCAAAGTCCACAGCAGCCTTGGTGGTTTATGCTCTGGTTTTTGGTTTCTGCTCTGGAACAATCATCTCCGGCGTGTCAGCAGCCTTCACTCTCGTATCAAAGGACCCGAGAAACAACGGGACTTATATGGGAATGGGACTGGCTGTGAGCTCTCTTGCAGCTTTGATCGGTCCGCCTGTCAACGGTGTTCTTGTGAGCAAGTATGGGGGTTTCCTGCAGGTCTCTGTTTTCAGTGGTGTCATGTGCTTATTTGGTGGATGCCTAGCTACTGTGGCCAAGATGTGGACAGAGAAGGGGATCCTTGGTAGGATCTGACCTAGCTCTGGTATCAGTGTGGTATCCTCATTGGAGCATACCTGCGGTACTTCAAGAGCTGTATTATACTCTACAAAACACGGCTTGTTAATATGTCTGGGAAATGATCATCATGATCTTCTTGTTGCTGCTCGCTTTTATCGGTAGTTTCACCACATGGCCTGACAGCGGCGTAACTCGACCGATTAGTATTGTCGGTTTCTTAAGAGTCCCTCCTCAGATAAAAAATGCAACTTGATTTCTCCATTAAAATCTGTACTAATCTCCTCTGCTCTACATAACAGGATGATCTCGACTGTTCATGTATCAACCTATCTGGTAACATGTAGCCAACCAAACACGGCCACCGTGTAGCGTGTTTCCGAACCATTCTATGTCTTTGAGAGTGAAATTATCTTGTAGGCGGTGGACCTGGGCTAAGATCGGGGGTTTACGGGACTCATGCAAAGCAAGATGCCTAACGCCAACTTGCTGTCTGAAATGAGGAGATAGATCTTTTGAAGGAAGCTATAGATGCGAATTAGTGAATGCTGAACGTGGAAATATACGGAACAATGAACTTACCTACGCATAACAAAGACGCTCTACAATACAGCAGTTTTAGCGTAGACGCCGTTGGGAATAGGAAAATAAATGGTAGATGTCTGCTCCATGTAGAAACTTCGATGCATTTCAAAGTGATTCAATGAGCCTTCCGATCTGAAATTACTTCTGCATTGTGGAAGACGAATCTCGTACGTCAATGTCCATCGCAACGTCCATCGGAGAGCCCCCATGTTGTGGTGAGACAGCATCCTCGGCTATTGTTGGGAGATCATCTTGAGGACAGCCCAGAAGCCTTTTTCGGGCTCGGCTACACCTCTTCGAGCACCCTGGATCAGTCATACCCTTCAGCATCGAATCTAGTGAAGCCGACACATGCTGCCTATTCTCTGAGACTGATCGGAAATAACGTCGAATAGCCGCAGCAACTGCAGCGTGTCGTGGACATAGTTCCGTGGGTAAGGGTTGGAGACCATGGAGATGATGATGATGTGGTTTGCGACAAGTTCGTTTCCTGCAAACCCTATCATGTGCCTTGGGAGGCTCCGAGATGCATCTCGTAAGATTCGCTGAGGTGGTCGAGAGCTTGGCGAATTGTGCAGTAAGATCCAGCAATTCTGTCATAATTGGTTCGCCCCGGTTCTCCTCTGCAGTTGCAGACTGGTCTCGGTAATCTTCAGGGTGGGCTGCTATAGTATTTACATCAGCCATGGTGATATCGGAAGGCTGCTCTGAATGATGGTTGACAGACCTTTTTTTGTTAAGGAGGAGTATGAGAATAATATGTTTTGCGGATTGTCGAGATGCACTTATACCTTTTCTCTTTATAAGGTTGGTCAGAAAAAAATATGGTATGAATGAAAGACAAGATTTGAGCTTCATATAACTTAGTTTGACTGTAAGAATTCGGTATAAACTCTAGACTGTTTACTAACTTTTAAAACATTTCTATTTTTGCAATGCGCACGGAAAGAACTGTCTATGAGAACCAGGGTAAAGCTTCTGCAATCAAGTGGGCACCGATGAGTATTTGAGTTCATACAGCCTCGTGATGTTTTCACGCTGAATGGACATAAGCGATTTAAGATCATCGCTTATGCTTTTGATGAGGTGCAAAAGAAAAACTAGTCCCTACTCAAGCCATAGACGCACAAGATGGGCCTTACAAACTTTGACAAGTCAAAATTCAATTTGTGGCTGGGAGACGGTGTTGCTTCTTGTAACGACGCATACTACGGCGAATTGTCCTGATAACTAGAACCTATCCCCATACCTCACACATAGAAAGTGTTGGTTTAGGTTGTCGGTAATACAGAGAGACAGGTGAGTAATGATCATTGGGTCAAGCTTGTTATGACTCTAAATTGGGTTGTCACAAAGTGCGTTGACCATCAACGCTGAAGGAGACGATCTCGCAATACAGACGCCTGCTTCTACTGCTAGCAATTTCACATGTATTTTTGAGAGGCAGAAGCTCATGAATAGCGTCTAAAAATGTTCTAAAAGTTCTCAAAGATACCCGTTGACTGGTAAAAGAAAAGCATAAAGCGGATTGAGCATATAGAACATGGTACGGAGGGGATTCGGCTTCGCTAGCTCGATAGTCTAAACTCATTAATACAGGTATTAATATCCCAGGCTTTCATTCATTTTACCTTCTCATTGACAGAGCAACAATCTCTTCTCCTAGTTTTGGCCCCAGTTCTGTGCATCTTTATGTCACGCGGTTCGGTGCACAACTTTGGGTCCAAATCTCACAAAGACCGCACACATGCTTCATTTGGCCAAAGCTTATACGAGCGAGATTATGAGGAGTGAAGGGTATCTATTTTCCATGTGAGCAAGGAGAGTTGCTAAGCCACCACAACGAAACTTCGGAATGGTACTGCAATACCGAAGCAGATAAAAAGGATGGGCTGTGGCTATCCTGGTGAAGATGGCTATATTCTACGAAGAATAGACTATAAGATCATAGACACAGTGCTGCATATGTATCTAGGGACGACTGTAAAGAATGAAAAATAGATAAAGCATCAAGATGAAAGGGGAGAGGGGAGGATTTCAAGGGCCACAGAGATTAAAGTGCTGCTGGCTGAGAGTTGGATGGCAGGTTTAGATGACCAGCGAAATGCGCCACAATATGGCTTTCTGAACTCATTGTATGTATAGTATGAGTTCTGGATAACGATTCGACGAAAGAAAGTGGCAGATGTGATGCTTCCAGCGAAAGCTGCTGTATTGACGTGGATGTTAATGACATCCACGACGACGTGGGCCGGTAGAGACGACAGGTGCATCAGCCCTGGTCTTGTTCTCGATAGTATAATATAAGAGAAGAGAAGAACTGAGAATGGTCAAACAAAATCCCCACAGTGTACAATGGAGAGATGCATAGTTCGAACTTTGTTGCAAAACTTATATCAAAGCTCAACATCATCTAAAACATGCTAATCTCCTTATAGCTGATTATTCTTCTTCAAAGTCTACTTAACTTGCATTGACGACTATGTCCATCTTGTTAACAGGCGTTTTTCTGTGATGATAACCTACTTTTGTACCACCCAGGAGGACTATGGCTTGATGAAGTTCAACCCTTTAATGGCGTTTTAGGTGACTATTGGAGCCTTGGCCAAATCACTTTCACAGCCACTCATGCCGTTTGTGCCAATGCCTTGAAAGCCACTCATGTAGTTCATACCCTACATATAGTGCAAGTTGCTGGCATGGTTATTATGATGAGAAGCAGTAGTTCGGTTGGACAAACGTACCTACGCGTAGTCCTGGCATGATAGGAAAGAAACAGGCATTGGACGGATCTGCGGTCATAATCGAACCACAACGTGTGATGACGTGTGAAACAGAGATGCCAGCACTCTCGACCTCGAGATTAGTCTCCTCAAGGTCTAAGCAGTAGCAAAGTCGACGAGTGTACGTGCGAAGCACAGCTGAAGAAGCATCTCGGTGATTACAAAAACGGGGATAGTGTCATGAATGCCAATATGAGCTGAGTCTAGAAGAAAAGCCAACTCCTATCAGTTCAGTGATCATTGAATGGAACAAAGACATTGACAAAACGCTAACCCTAAGGAACTAGGGATTTCACAAGAATGTTGATGTCAAAAGGCCTTCAACTTCCCTTAGTGGTGCCAGAACGGTGATGTGATTGGAGGAAGATGTCACATAAACGCGAGTGTCTGACATCGCCTAACAACAACTGCAAGAAACTAATGGCTTGGGTATGAGCATGTCTTGTTGGGTGCATAGTTGGTATGCCTGGGTAGCATTTCCGAGGAGTGGTCAAGAGTTAGTCGTCTAAGTTGTGAGCTAGAAGTGTTATTTGCCGCTGAGACCTGTGGCTGAGAGCTTAATCCAGCCGAGAGAACCTAGAGGGCTCCATTGAACGGCCTTGATTTCGTCGAAGTATTTTGGTTTGTCAAACCAGTATCATTGATTCTCGTGGTGACGTAGGACCGTTGTGGGAGGTAAGATTGACAAACAAGCACTGTGAAAGGGTGAGCCAAAACACCTGCAAGAGATGCTGTTTGCGATTCGAGGAGAAGTGTCATATGCGGGTGTCGACTCCAGCGACCGTGCCAGCTACCCGAAGCATAAAATTCAATGGTACTTTTTGCTTCTCCATACTTGGGCGTGGTTATATGGTTGGTCGACGGATTTGATGGATTTGATGGATTTGATGGACTTTCTGTCTTCGAAGTGTCTTGGCTTTTCATGGAGCCAAGTGTGTTTATAAAAAGCTGGGATTTTGTAATCGATCGATGGAGGGAAACAATTCGAAGACTTCGATGGGCAGTGAAAGGGCCACAGGATCGATATATCTGATCGGAGTGGTAGATCTGGTACAATCTATGCTTTCGAGCGGTTGTGTTCAATGAACGGAATGGGGGCTTGATCTACTGAAACACCCAATTCACAATTGTTAGCGAAAAAATTAAAAGTTTAGACCACGAGCGGATACACCGATGTTTCCACCTAGCGCGGGCACTCAAAGTGGTGGGATATTGCTGTGTTGTCTTATGGACAGACCTCTCCTTTTAGCTCATATCACCACAACAGGATGCGTTGGTTCTTATACAAGATGCGTCGCCTATCGACCCGGGGGATCAATGACTGGAGAGAAGTGGTGCAGCCTTGTGTCTTCGGATATGACTTGGGTCCGGGAACTTGAGTGAAAATTGAATGATGTTGAACGGGTTCTGAGGAAGTGTAAAGTTGTTAGCACTTACGCTGGTTGCGTTGAACGAATGTCGGACAACTGAAAACTGTCTTCCAACCCACAAACAACTTCTCGGATACTGTAGGTGAGGTTGGAGGCTTATCCCAAGATACCTGTGGTCTGAAGCTCGTAAATGGTGATATTCGGATTCTGGACTCCGTAGTTGGTGTCAAAGACGGGCAACGTGGTAGGGGTGGTGTCAATCCGCTACACACTACGCCAGTCTGATCTTGCGCCGATGTCCCTCTCCTGAGCTGCGCCAGAGAAGACGGGGGCTGGATGAAAATTTGGAGTCCTCGGAGTCGTCAAAACGTTTGCACTCGCCTTGTCGTCTGATACGGATGTTGTCTTCTTGAAGGGGAAAACAAATAGTCGCGCATCGATATCAGTTTTCCTTGTCGTCGAACCAGTGTATCTTAAAAGATTAGATTGAAGGACCGGGATCGTATGGAGTTGTGTGCTCAGAATCTGTGGGCGCTAATTTGAATTGGGAGGTTAGAGAAGGCTGATGCTTGCATCGCGCGCACTGAATTATGTTCATTATGTGAAAACATCCAGATATTTCGCAGAGACTACCCTCTTTAGATTGTGATTGGCCGGCTATGTCCCATTTTCACGAGGACGGCACCTCGAAGGGATCTGTATGAAGGGGACAGCCATCGCAACGATCGGCAGGCTTTTGAGAGGGAATTAAGTAAAGCGGTGGACATGAAATGTAATTGTGGCATGTATGGCGGGAGCTCGCTTTTTGGTCGGGACGGAGAATCTGCTGAGGGGTGACTTTGAGGACCGATACAGATGGCACGTATCGTGTTCTCTCAGTGTATTAGGGTTGGAAATACTCATCGAGGGCACTCAAGTGGTCAAGCATCGCTTCCTGTGTAGAATCGGCATTCGGAGACTTCGCGATGATTGAAGACACGCGAGGCTCTTGGAGTGCTGGCGTAGTGTCTAGGCGAGTAATTAGAATGTTAGCACCTTGCATAACCCCATAAATAGGGATTGTGGAACACCAACAAAGGAAGGATTTATAATGACAGCGGTAATGCAGTCGATCGAAGTCAAGCCCAAGCTCACCCATGGCCATAAGGCTCTTCCGACCTGATGCTTGGGCCTTTGTCACTAAAGCAGTCGAGTCTGATGAGTTTATCAGGCTTTGTTGGGCAAGGGGGTTACTCTTCCGAGAGGTGGACGGTTTCAGTATCGCTTGACGTTCTGGAGGAGCTGTGGAGGCGAGCAGATCGTATTCGGTTCAGCTTCAGTGTTGGATACAGCACCGAAGTGTACCGAAGAAGACGGCTGACATTGAAGCGGGGAGAGGAACTTTGAGTATTGGCTAACAGTCGATGAAGTCGTAGTATGGGCAAACGTAGCAAAAAGCTTCCGTGGACATCACACGTATTTGTGGCCATCGCTCGACCGAGGGAATACCGCATAAGAGAACCAGTCTCACCCTTGGAACGCGCACGCCCTGGAGGTCAAAGGTAATGGCCTTGGGTTGAGGCATTCCGACAAGGCGCGCGGTGGCCACCAGCGTCTGGCTGAATTGATTGTTTGCGGGCTTCGGAGATGCACGAAAATGGCGTTTTGAAGAGAGAGGTTGTAATAGGAGTGTTTCTGATCATTGGAGAGAGGGCCGGACGTGGCTGAAGAAGAGATACGAAGCCGTGATGCAGGCAGCGGAAGGCAGTCGAGGCTTGATCGAGCCGGCGAGAGAGCACTTGCAGCGGCAAGATGGAATTATCAACGGCCAGTGGCGGACATCCGGGCGTGGGGCAGGGATGGGCTGCTTGATCCCCTTCCAGCGATGGAAAGGCTATGATGAAGCATAGGTAAGCTTTGGGAAGGCCTCAGACCGGTTTAGGTACTTCTCATGTGACAGGAGAGCTCGGCTGGAGAGAGTGTGCCTTTGCCTATCGGCTCATAACCGGTGTTTGCTCCTTGACTGGTCCAGCTGATACCAATATCGATATATTTGGGTTTGTCGCTGGATTCCTCAACCGGGTGGGTTTGAAGAAACTATATTGCGAAATTGCGGGGCTTTTGATGTCCTGAGACTGGGTTAGTAACCGTACGTAGCAAGGGACAATAACTACCCATCTGACACACAACTCGCGCGGGAGTAAAGTGCGCCTTGTTGCTGACGCAGGGTTACTTTGGAAATTATGGTCCCAATTCGGCATGCGAGACTTTCGGCAGTGGGTTCGGCAGGCTTGAGCAGTGCAAGGAACAGGAGAAATGCTGTCTTTGTTGTGCCGACAGCAAGCAGCAGTTTTGAAGCTGGCATGTTATCCGCCGGATTGGCCAACGGGATTCCGTCGGGTGCTGGTGAGACGTCGGCAAGTTTTCCAGTCTTGTGGTGCCGAATTTTCGCCTTTCTGGAGTCATGAGCAGGGAAAGCATCTTCACCAATTGACCGTCCAGTTTTGTTTTTGTCACGACGTGTACGTCGATCCCAGCGCAGGAGGGGGGGCGAGATTTCTGAAACGCGGATCGCTGCACAGGTCAATAGCGGAAGTCTGCCGTCGCTTCTGTGGTGCGTTGCAAAACCAACGTTATTTTGCTCGAGGACGTCGGCCGTCGGGATGGCGGAACAGGGTTGCTGCGCTCTATGACCACGACTCGAAGGGTTATGAAATCGTTTGGCAACGGGATTCTGGGTTAATTTAGCGGACCAAACGGTAGGCGCCATGAAACGCCAACGTTGCGTGCATGGCCTGCTCCAGAAACACCGTTGGATAATTCGAGTCCCCTACCTTGTAAGAGGAAGCCAAGAATACTTTTGGACGACAACAAGAGGACTGCTCCAAAAAGTGGACACCGTCCCATGAAATGCCTCGAATGGGGACTCAAGGGATGACCACATAGTCGAAATACTGGATAACCTTATGCCTGCAGAAATATTAGTTTGTTGCTGTGTGGGATTGCATTGACCTGCGACAGGTTGGGGGCTTACTTTTCACATAACGATACCCTGACACATCGGCCGGTCACCGGGGCGTGGAGAGAATCATTTGCGCGTGACAAGAGCAAATCTCGGTGACCGGTATTCCGCTTTTGGTCAGGCCTTAGACTATGGGGGATCTGATTTGATATGAAAGGCCGTTTGAGTCAGTTTGGAACCCGACCGAGAGACGTTCTTGTTCAAAACGTCAGGGCCTCGCTAATGCGTCGTGCGATGTGATGAAGGGAGGGCGGGGACTGAAATGATGGGAGGGATCTGTCGCTGCAGGGAATGGAAGACGGTTGCCATCATCGAAGGCAAGGGAGTCGTGCACTCGAAAGCGTGCGCAAGCTGTGAGCTTGAATTGCTGATGGAGGAAGACGTAAAACAGATGATATCGTGGGAGGACCTGAGCTAGTGAAGGAAAGTGGATGCTGATGCTCCAAATTGAAGCGACAGGTGGGCAAGCATTTCCACAACGCAGCATAAGAAAAAGTCAAGAGAAACAATTGAAGAGTATTCGACCTGATTGAATTTGAAATGAAAACATGACCAGCTTTTATATCGTGTTCTCCATTCTCGCATGTGAGAGGTGAAAGGCAACTGTTTTTTACGGGTTTGTTGTGATTGCGCTTCGAAATAGGTCGCAGTGCAACTCGTTCTCTATGTTAGCCGGATTTTTGAGTGGTTACAACTCACCTTGATTGCGTCTCATACATTGCCTGAAGTCTCAACAGACCAGGTCCCCGGGCGGCACCACGTGGAGGTTGTAGGAGTCCGACTTCGCCGCCCTTCCCCCATCAGCCCGATGGAGGCACCCCGTTTTGGGACTCAGCAACGTTGGAATGGTTCTCAAACTCAACTGAAGCTGGACCTTGGCTCAATCAAACCCACACGATTGGCCACGACTCAGAAAACTCCTAAGACAAAGCTTGGATGATTCTGGACGACTTGGGAAACTTTAGTTGACTCAACAAACTCCGTAGAGAAGGCTGGACTTTTTGTCAATCTTGGCCGCTTTACCACTCTGCCACATTTCTGCCCCTGCTTCATCACTTCTGCATTCTACGGCAGATCATCCCAGTTACCCTCATGGTGTGCTTGCAAATAGTCTTGCGGCGGGTTAGGCATTGAACCCTGGAAATACCGGCCTCCACGCACATTCACCTAACGCGGTCTAGAAAAGGAAGACAGGCCTTCGCCGCCTTCGCTCCACTCCAAAATTGACTTCTTCTCGGCCTTGATCATCTCATGTGACGATGTTGTTTGCCTCCCATTAAGACAGTCCCATCTTGCAGCCCTTTACGCGTTTGGCTAAATGTCTTTGAACTCTTGAGCGAAGACTTTTTTTGCTCATCGTTGGGTCCAGTGTATTGCCTGTTCTCGGCTTCTGCCTGGGCCGTCCCAGACACACGCGCCTGAGTCGTGTGATCGTGAAAGGCACTCAAAGGCAAGGGCCGGATCTTGTTGACAGCATCGTCTTGCTCGATCGTAGACTGATGGGGCCGCATAGCCTTGAGGAGAAACGCGTACCAGTCGCCATACTCTAGCATGAAGTGGAGGTCGCTGATTTGGGCTTGGACTCTTCTTTCTTCGGCTTGTGACTCCTCTAGCTGGACCTTGGCTTGTTGCAACTGTGATTCAAGCTCTTGGATCTTGTTGGCGAGGGCGGCGGAGTTGCTTTTGGCCTCTTACTTTTGCTTCTGCTTTGCCTCAAAGAAGTCTAATGACGATTGGAGCAGGTTATTATCGCGGGACTTGGTGGCGGCATCGAGGAGGGTTTCAGCCTGCTTGGACGACTCGGGGGAGAGCTCTCTCTTTTTCCATCGTCGAAGGGCCTCGGCAATGTTTTCATCGGTCTCATCCTCACTGTGCTTGCGCTTGGGCCGCTGTGGAAGTTCGTTTGAAGATATAGTGGGATGTTTGGTGACCGATACTTTGTATGTTTGGTGTTTGTGTGTATGTTTGTGTATTTGATTCAATGTAATTGTGTGGACTTTGCAATGTGATGATGGTGATGAAAATGGCGAGTTCCCATGCGAGTCTGGGATAGCATTCACATCTGCAGTATCACCATGGAGCCTTCCCACTCTGTACCTGATGGCAATGAGTCCATCAGCCGAAGGACAAATGCATTCATGAATATACTCATGTCACCACCCCAATAGCTTCCTCGTCTTTCCGAGACTAAATCTGGAAATGGTCCTCGAAATTTGCAAGCAAATTCGAGGGTTGCTTTCATCCCATCTAGCTACGACTGAGATAGCGGCGATGTTACAGTCACATCTGCTATGGGGGTCGTCTGGTGCCTGCAAAGTGAACAGGAGCACTCCTCCCCTCGCATCTCGACTCGAGAAGGTGACCCAAGTTTGCCGCACCATCAGCGTACCAGTGCCTTCGGGACTCCAAAAACCTACCGTCGATTGCCCGAATGGCAAATTACAGTAACTCCCACGATATGATCGAGATGATGAGCTTTCACATCAGGGGCTCAACCGTGCACCCCACGAGGGAACTTCCAATCGAGTCCAGTGAGACCAAAGCTTTTGATAATGATGGCAGAGAATTCGTTATCGACAGACTTGGCAAGAGCAGGTAAATCCATCGATGAAGTGGCGAGATCACTCCTAAAACTGCCCAGGGTCAAGTGTAGCAGAGTAAAATGGTCATACGGAACCCGTAAGAATTCCTCACGGTAATTGACACGACCGGAGCGAGACAGCCTCAAAGTCGGGACCAATCACCTTCGTATCATGACCAATTTATCGCTATTTCTTGCTTGACAATAAGGACCGGTACGCGAAGGACAATCGAATACCAGCAAGATTATGGCCGTTGAGGAAAAACAATGTCGACGTGAACTGGACTGCCACCACAACAACACATGGAGGCACTTTCGCCCGTTTGCACAACCAGACACCGACATCTGACCTTACGAAGCTTAGCGAGCCGATCTCCAGAACCCAAATTTCACCGACTTCCCGAAATCTGCTTTAGAGAACTGAAAAGCTAACACATCGGCACTAGTGGTATTTCCCGTCGGTCCCTCAACGCCAACCCCACAGACAGCCGACAATCGTAAGCCAAAGTTTGGTCGGTGACAGCGCCTCCGCCATTGGGCATTCTCAAGCATCTATGCTTTCTTCAACGACTTCCAGAGAGTACCCTCAAGTTTCAAGTTCTGAACAACAAAGCTTAGCGCACAGACTTCCGAACCCACCACGAGAGCTGAGAAACTCCTGCATCCGAAGTGACAAACACTCGACAATTGAGCTTTTTCGGAGGGTTTGGGCTACTCTCACTATGCAGATTATGACATAGAGAGGAGGTTAGTGCCAGTGGAAACCATCTGGGCCCATCAGCCAGTCACGGTGTGAGAAGTCCTGGGCTCTTGGAGAATGACCATGGAAATACAAGCATGATGATAGCACCGGCTCTTGACTCCTCCAGGAGACTTGGGTTGGCGAGAAATCATTATATCACCGATGACAGTCAATCATAAGAAACCTTGATCTACAACACTCGGCCCCACGTTGTCAATAGACTCAAAAGATGGTTACACGACCCCCATTCAACTGTCGGCCACTTCGTTCTATCTACTAAAAGTGAGAGTGGTTGCATTGCACACTTTTTTCATCTTTTCTTCGACATAGGCTGATGTATCTAGTTTCCAATCTGCTTCGGTTGATGCGGGCTACCATTAGATGAACCACAAATTCGAAGAATCATTCATTCTGCTTCTGACGATGACAAGCCGTCAAAGCTCAGCGAGTGATAAAGTGTTGTGGTAACTCTCTTGCATTACCGTCAAAATTTGAGTAAAAGTCGGGGGGGCTCAAAAGCCTCAGTAGCCACACGTCTCGAGACACCACCTTCAGTCAGGCTTCAAGGCATGCTATTTTTTCTACCAAGAAGAAGCAAGCCGTGTAAGACCTCACAAGCTGAGAGTTTCGCTACCAACGATTGACCTTGCCCCTCGTACAATTGGTCCTCCACCCTTCCACCCGCAGAAGAGGTTCAGAGCCTCGATACGACGACAACCGCATTGCTATTTCGTTACAACTTTGTGGCATGACAACGGCTCTCCACTACCATACTGCCTTCGAACCCCCACGTCTCACTGATAACTAGGAATGTTGAGCTTCTACCTGTGAATTCCAAGAAAGCCGGCCTTCGTGTCACAAATTGACTTCAACCCTGGTCATTTCAGCTTGAATTTGTTACTCTGGGGCTACATTTACCATTTCAAAATGGCCTAGAGACTCAAGATTCACAGAGTCACCCACAGAGTGGCATGCGCGAGTCTGATGGCTGAACATGGTACAGAACGAGTCAAAGTCAAGACCGCCCTTTTTGGGGCTTTCTCAAGATTTGAGGCGTCAATCCGTCACTGCATGCGTGCTATCGATGGGAAGTGGCTCTGCTAAAGTATCCCACATCTCTTTGCATGGGTTTACAGAAAAGACTTTAGGTGCCTTGGAAAGAATACTCCATGTGAAGTTATAGCCCATCAACCGCAATGGCACAGCAAATTCGTCCGCGACGAAACAGATGATTCAGCAAATATTTTCATTTGTTGCAGAGCATTCGTTCATTCTCTCCGGAATGCCTTTCATTATCGCATCGTCTATGGTGGGATAGTACATACCCGAATTTGCATTACAGCCTTGCATTCCAAGGCTGCTAGGATCCAACAATTCCCAAATCACAATTCTGCGCCTGGCCTTGTCAATTTCGGAATTCGAAGAGCACTTTAGTTAAAGAGTCGAGACCAGTCATCAAGAACTGTGGTTATCTGCACAAAGCACTGGAAAGGTGTTGCATGATAAGTTATAAAGCCTATCGGAAGTAGTCGGTTATAGATTTTTCTAAATAACAGTGATGCTTAAACCATGATGGGCATGTAGCAACAATACTACGAGTGTAGTGAAAGTAGATAGACATGTTTTACGTTATCTGCTTATACCGTCACAACAGAGAGGCGATGAGCCAAAGTCTGTATCTTTACTGGCTATATTTAAATTTGCCAATGCATCGTGTTGAAGCTCTCATGTCGTCTCGTTTACTCGTTGAGTGGTTGTAAATCTTCCTCTGCATTATTTGACTATAGGCACCAGGAATGTCAAAACCGAGCAGAAAACACCTCCTTCAGATCACCAGTGGGTGCTAAAGTAATGCTACCGTGCCCATGATGCTGCCATTTATGCGAAGCCACAATTCTCAGATTGTATTTCAATCATTCGCACCACCCGTTTGTCCCAGTTTTAAGTTAGTTCCGCAAACATCAATGCCAAACGTTGATCCCCTAATCTGCTGTTTTGGCGATTGGTCCTTCGGGATATTCCAAGGCCTCACCAGCTCTGTGCGATTTCGTGGAGGTTTTAGTTGTCAACTCACGTCCCACTTTCCAGTCCAGTTCCGTATGAAAATGAAATGTTATGAAACTAACAGCCGGGTTCAGGCGGGACTATGACAACTTTATGGCTAAATCTTCTAAAATTTAGGCACTCCTTTGCGAAACTTTACAAGTTTTAGGCTTGCGGCGGGGATGCATACCGTTGCCTTGGCCAATTTTCTCATCAGAAACGGTCTGTCATTGTTGCGGCATTAGCAGCTTGGAATACCTTCGCTGTCGGAACAGCCGCTTGGTGTTGTTGTTGCTGCTGCTGCAGCTGCCCCGAAGGCTGGCGAGATGATGAAAAGGTATAATTCCGTACATGGTTCAGACGCTCGAAAATCGACAATAGTCCGATGGCTGTACTGACTTTGGACAAGTTTCGGCGCTGTGCCAGTCAGTCATTGGATTCAAGAGTGGTTGTGGGCGAACTTACATCGCGCGAAGCGGTCCGATCACGGCCGAAGCTGCCCCTTCGACAGGTTTGATGGTCGTTCGTCTCCTGATAAAATTGTCGAGATCCCTTTGTAAAGCCCCCCTCCCCCATATATTCTCAGTGAAGACCCCTCCCCCAATCCGATTCAGCATGATACAAGGAACCCAAGTATGGTGGTCGTGAGTATGCTGGGAGGCACGGCTCGTGTGATGGCGCTTCATTGGTTGTTGTTTTGGTGACCGGTCGGAAGGGGGATGCTCTTGTACAGTTCTTGGTACTTCTACAGTCGCAGTCAATTGATTAGTATTGGCTATTGACTTTCCGCTGCGGAGCTCAAGGTGAACTTACGTTGATGTTGTTGAAATGGGACTGTTTGGTGGTCTCCTGTCAGCAATGGCCTTGATCATACAATACCTCAGGTTTTTACAGTTGCTTGTTCTTTCCAGTGCTATCACAAGTTAGTCTACGTACGGCTAACCAAAAGGAGAGATAGTAAACTTACTTTCAGATTGTGTTCCTCCGCTTCCCGTAGAAAAAGGACATCAATTAGGCTCATCCATGGATCACTTGGCACTTTGAAACACTTCCTTCGCGGGAATCCGGCTGAGTGCAAATGTCACTATATTTGTCGTTCAAATTTAGTAAGCAGACAGGAAAAGGTATAATTATCTTGGGCTATAAAGTAATTAGTGTTGGCAGGCAAGCATTGAGCCTTTGGAAATTGTACCTTTGCCGCCGAAGCCGCCATCGGTTGCTGCTGTTGTTGTTGCTGCTGCTGCCCCGAAGGGCGACGCGAGGTACTCGAGAACTAATCCCATAAATACGTCAGTAAAATTAAAAAAAAAAAAAAAAAAAAAAAAAAAAAAAAAAAAGAAAACTTGTAAGCATTGCACTTACGTTTGAGAGGTTTCGCTATTACACAAGTTAGTCGCGTGGTTCAAGAGTGTCAAAGGATGAACTTACGCGTGAAGCGCCACCACGCCCGTGGCCGAAGCCACTCCGGAAGGGCTGGTAGTCGCTAGGGGTATCGACGCTCAGCCGAATTGTTTGGGCGCGTTGGAGATGCTTGAAGATGGTGCTTCGATGAGGCGCATTGTTGAGAAAGGGCTGTTGACGGCAAAGGAGGAGTTGAGCGTGGGTGAAGGAGGGAAATGAACTCGTGATCAAGGCAGTGGAAGCTCCCGTCGTTTGGGTCGATGAGTCAGGAACGGGCTGCATTTGCCAACTGGCAGTGATGGACACCTCAGTCGGGGCAGGAACCGGATCATTTATTCTGCTACGTCTGCCGCTGAACCATTCAACCCAGGTACGTAAAAGTTATGGTGAAGCTCGCTTAAACTTAGAGGAGACTTTAGAGGACTTTAGGCTTAAGCTTTGTCAAACTTAGGTCTTTCTCATCTAATAACCAAGTTACATGGGTCTATGAAACAGTGCCTCTGCCGAGTTGTGTTGTGTGGTTTGCAATGCCTCGTCTCCATCTTTTAGGGTCTCATCCAGGCGAATGCTCACTGTCGTATAATTCCATGGTCTTCTGATGTTCAGTTCGGATTTGCCGAGGTTTCTGTGCTTGCTAGTCTTGTATGTAGTTCAATCCGCCAAGGGCTTTATATTAATATAAATGTAGCTAGTGAAACAGGAGGTAGATTACAGATGCGTCTGCCCCCGTTGCATCGAGAATTTCCTCTCCTATCTAATCAAGTCTCGTGGACGCAGGTTATCCCGCCTCACGACAAATTTCATTAGTTCTTCGGGAGGGAGTCGATCGTCCTGGTCCAAAAGTAATCTGATCAAAAAGGCCAGAGATGGAGGATAGTCTTTGACGCGGTTATCCGGACTGAACTTTTTAATCGTCTGATACCAGGATGGGTCAAACTCGACAGCGATGTTAGTGACGTCGTCAATAAAGTGGCGCCCCCATTCATCCTCAGCCTCGACATGAAGGGGTTTCCAGTTCGTGACCAGTGGTTGCCATGACTCGGCAGTGACGCAAAATATATCTCGCTCCATATCGGCAACTTGACGCCAGGGTTCGTAATCGCCTTTCCTGTGTATAAGTCCTTTTAGACCATAAATTGGAGGAGCAAAAGGTTCCGAGTGAAACCAGATGACATCACCAAGACCTTTATCCTTGGTGTTCTCCTGCATGTCTGGCCAACCCTGATTACTCCAATGCTTTGCAGCAACATCTTGTGACTCTTTGCAAGCCGTCCAAAGACCGGCGTGCCATAGATATGGAGATCTGTTTCTAGGACCAGCCGTTTGCCATTCGCAGTTCAAGGGGGCGAGTTGCCGGTTCTCGTTCAATTTGGTGTAGTGCAGACCAAAACGACCATTGCCCAATCAAAACATGCATCTTCCCATATTTGCAGCCGAATTTCAACAGGCAAGTTCGGGAATGGGTGGAAAGTGGCTCGACTCATGGTGGATCGAGCGTGGGTTGGTGTTGATTTGGAAGTCTGGCAGGTAAAAGAGACAGTGGGGGGTGTTTGTGCTATGGTTGAAAACTGAGTAAGAGCTTTATTTATAAGTAGCTCGACTTAATGGCTGATTGTGCAAAGTCCGTGTTGATAAAACCTTGAATTACAAACGCACGAGCCTCTGATATGTGAGTGGTAAGTTTAAGAAAGTCATCTTGTGACCCATGACTTTAAGTTTATTTCTTGAATCATATTGACAAGGCAACGAACAAAGGTTGAATGAGATCACGTAAAGAAAAGCATACTCTCGAGTATCCTGTTTTGGTCTTGTTGATTGCTGACGCTAGTTCTATTAACTCGCTACCATTATCTGCACGCTGAGATTCAGATCTGCCATGTGCTATGGCTTGGACAGGATGCTACTGGCGGTTCATTGGAGCTTGTTTGTCCCGTCTCAGAACTGGTATAAGAAAGTCGGCATCGAGGAGGTGACCCCAGCGTCTCTGACAAGCCGCATTCAATTTGCCCAAGAACAAGTAATTGAGATTTTCCGCAAATTCGCCCATATGACTGTCCGGATGTGGAATATGCGTACTAAAGCTCATAAGCGACCCTAGTTCCACGTACTCCTGGCCGGAATCGAAGATCCTACATCCAGCATGCCCTTTAGTGTCGTATGATTGCCATTCGGATACATCGTCGATCAACATAACCTTGGATCGGCCCCGAAGATAATTGTCGTCGGTTGCAACTTCGAAAAGTAGTCTGATCGCAAAGGCCATCGGTGGATAGAGGTCACGCAGAACAGTGGCGAAGTAGGTAGTCTTCACGGCCTTCTGCATTTCTTCGTCCCACGATGGGTCTAACTTGACACCGATGTTCAGAGGTTTCATCAATCGCCTTCGACCTCGAGCATCTTCGGTTTGTAGATATATCGGTCTCCAAGGTCTCAGAAGAGACTTCCATGAATCGGTGGTTGTGACGCATATGTCTCGAGTAAGATCTATAACTTGGTCCCGGGGCAAAGAATCGGTTTTCTGGGGGGAAACTACCTTCTTGCAACACCAATCGCGTAACTCACAGCGCATGCTGACGAAAAGACGTTTGAGTTTCTTTACTGCATCATGAGATTCCCTACAAGCTGTCAAAAGCCCTACGTGGACTATATAGGAATGCCATGTGTAGCCAGATTTTTTGCTCGAGTCATCGGTCTTCCAATCGTAGTCCCGAGGCCAGATGTTTCTATTTTCGTCCATATACAGGTAGTGAATGTTCCTACGCTTTCTCTCAGCTGTAAGCAGGCATCTTGCCAGATCTGCTCACGCAACTCGAAAGGTAGTCGGGGAAAGGAGTGGAATGTGGTGATGTCCATGATGAGCTTCGGGTGTCGGTTGCTACTGGCGGCTCAAGTGTTGGCTGACGGACAAAGAATAAGGAGGGAGTCGGACAGCAGGTGCTTGTTTACAGACAGTGGCGGCTCTGAGACTTTATGCGAGAGACTATCCAGGATGAGTCACTGTCCCAAAGAAGCTTTCTTGGATGTTGTACATTATTGGATGGCCGTGTAGGTGACGCATTTATTTGTTTTTGCTTGAACCTTGAAGTAAGACTTAATCGGATAATGGCAGAAAGTTCAACTGTAAAGATCCCATAGTATTAGTCACCAAAATCCAGAAGAATGAGATGTCTTTCGGGTTTCTACATTGGCAGTCTTTTGCAAATACTACATGGAGAAACCTCATTCATGAATCTTGAATCTCCCAATATATTCTACTGAGTGCCCATAACCAACGATTCACAAGACCAGTACTCTGTTCTAATCCCTAAATCCGCTTTTCATCGAATATCCTATGTGAACAATGTCTTAGCGAAGCCCAATCAGATTCCTCTCTCTTGAGCCCAAGATGCAAAAGCTGGGCAAAACACCACAGCCATCTAAACTACCACCGCCATCGTACAGCTGGCCTTCCCCTCTACGGTTGATTCATGTGACGAAGTTACCGAGGCAGCCTTCTTCATCCTGGGCTGCATAGCATTGCCTCTTGTGATCTTGAGCACCACCTCCTTATCACGCCTGGCCATGACCCGAACCAATTTCCGCACAGACAACCCATCCGGCGGAAGCTCGTAATGACCCCACCCCCGAGGGGATGTCTTTCGTTTCCAAGTCAATCTGTGCTTAAGAAGCCGGTCAACCTGATCCAAGAACCTGAGCATGGGAGTGTGTCGGACAAGACGATTTGTGGCCAAAGAATCGCTCGGCTCGATTCGGATATACTCATATTCGCAATCGTAATATACCGAGTGTTTCTCGGCGTTGCTAACGCTCTTCCAGCCAGAGTATTTATCGATAAGATAAATGAACCGCGGTAGAATCATTTCCTGAGTTGCTATTTCGCAAAAGATTCTAATGGCGAACGCTAAAGTGGGTAATAAGCGGTCCGTCGGTCGGTACTTTTCGAGCCCAGCCAGTTCAGACGTCCAAGCTGGGTCAAACTCGACAGCATATTCATGAATGTTAGATTCGCTGCGGTCAAAGGGGAGCTTGAATAGAGCAAGGGGCCAATAGCTGTCCGGGGTAATACAGAACATGTCCCCGGGGAATGTAGCCATGAGCCAGGGCTCGTACAGTTCTCGTTCTCGCGCCCACCCATTCCAGGTCACATCTACTCCTTATTCATTGCCATAAAACCATTTCCTCAGACCGCCATTCAAATCCGCGTCCACATACTCGGGATTCTCTTTGTAGAATGAGTCGTTGAGCCAGTACTTTCGCATGACCTCAGGAGACTCTTTGCAGGCCATCCACAGACCGGCGTGCCAGAGATAAGCAGACCGATTAGTGGGATGAGGTTTATTCCAACTGCAGTCCAGAGGAATGAAATCGCCCGTATTGACAAATCTCACGTAGTTTATGCCGTAGGATTGCTTCTTCTGAGCCTGTGGCACCAGACTTTCTAGGCCAACACTGTCCCAGTTCCATGTTGAATAGTCATAAATATGTGTCGTCCGTTTCTTGATTGCTGACTCCCAGATTTGGAGCCGGAGCTCACACGGGAGCTCTGAGAAAAGATGGAACGTGTTGGGGGACATTACTAGAAGCTTGTCAGCCTTGATACGTGAAGGTAAAAGATCTGGAGCTAAATTTGGGATAAGGACGAGTTCCTGAGATGGATCTCTGTGTTCCTTAAGTATGCCTTTGTTGTGTTGCTTTCTTCCAGAAAGTAAATAAAACTTCATATAAAGTCACACCCAGATCTCCCCAATGAAGTCAAGAGTGTGTTTCAAGGTTCAATCGAGAACTAACAAGCTCTCTAGCCCATAATAGACACATCAGTCCTCCCAAACTTGATTCTGGAAGCATATGAGGACCAGAAACACACTATTTTACAACATGCTTTCCCGACAATATTGATCTGGAACTATCCCATTTGGTTTCTGTGACTTTTCAACCAAAAGCCCTATTCCATCCTGGTCTTGGAGTCGAATCCTCGCATAAGTACCAGAACCATCTTTTTCGATACAAAGTATCTGTTCTCTCCCCACCCAAAATTGTGCTAGAATGGCCAAAGCCATCATAGACACTCTCTATAGTGCGGTTGACACCTCACTCCTTTACAGCTCCTGCTTGATTTTGCCGCAAAGTAATGATAGAAAAACAATCCCTTATAACGAATTTCGGCCCACGCCCAAGACGAAAAGCGCCCAAATTCTGGAGCTTGTCCTCCAACAGTCTGTCCAGATGGTCAAAGAATTCGAGCACCAGGCTATGACAAACGATACGTGCCGAAGATGAGCCAGGTTTCATGCTTATTTCTACATATTCGTGATCACAGTCATAAAATGTGTCGAGACCAGGTTGTGTATTGTCGTCATTTATCCATCGAGCATTCCTATCGATAAACCTGATGGGTGGCGTAGTAAAATCCCTGGTATGTGCTGCCTCGAACACCAACCTGATCATAAAGGCCAGCGAAGGCGGGAACTTCTTTATGGGGTAGTAGTTGTCATTCTGTGATAGCTTGATGTTCCAAGAAGCCTCGAATTCGAAGGCGAGTCCTCTGAATACTCGCAGTGGGTAACAGTTCCCACGGCGCGCCCTGCCCTGTTAAATGCGACGCAGAAAACATCTCGCGAGGGGCAGATGAAGATTTTCTGTTGCTGTGATTCATTATTCCTCTGTCCTTGATCAATAGGAGGAATTATTGATACGGGCCCTCTCCCATGGTACCATTCGCGCTTGTCCAAGGTGAAGTCCAAAGTGGTAAGGCCAAAGCTAGAGCAGCTGAATTCGACATCTTGCTGCTCTTGATGCTTCATTGCAGCTGCTCGGGAGTCCCAACATGCCGTCCAGATACCTTGTTCCAATTCGCAACCTGACCTCGGTCTCCGAAATTCGTCTTTGGCGGATTTATCCAGTGGAACCGGAAATCCATCATGGTCAAGGCCGATGTAGTGCAGGCCACCGGGAATGGCCTCTGGTGAGCGAAATGAGGATTCCCATATCTGCAGCTGAATTTCGGAGGGCAGTTCTGGGAATTTATGGAAGCTTGAGGCTGCCATTGTATGTCGACTTTGAGGAGATAAAAGATAGAGAGACTCCATGATGCTTGGTAGAAGAAAACATGTTTCTTAGATAGTGGCCTGTGGTTTTGACTTTACAGGAGGGTTCACGCACAAGGGCTTTGTTTATGGTAAAGTTTAACTTTTGACGCTTGGCATTGGCACGAGATGCTGTTTCTGAGGCATCATCTGCCCAGTTGATCAACTCAAAATAATACACTCATAAACGCAGCTCGGGCAATACACCAGCTGCAATCACAATTGCCCGCGGCATAGTTCGTTGCTGGAGATGGCTACTAATATGCAATTACTTGACCAAAGTGCGTCTAGACTACTCACTCGTTGTGCGCTCAATAGCTACCAAAAAGGGAATGCGAGTAAACGAACGTAAAGCGGCCAATGACTCATCCGGCACCCGACTCGGGAATAGCGTCAAAGATGGCTGAGCACCCAAGAGCCTCATCCGACTACAAAAGCATTCCATCACCAGTAACAGATCCATCAGTAAATTACATCAACCACTATATCACATCATTTCACATCCAACACATCAACTATCATGGACTACTCAACAAAAGACATCGCCAATGCTTACCAGTCAAAGCGACTCGAGTATGTCCGAGCCGACAAGACCGATGAAAACTTTAAAAAGATTGCTCTCACCATCCTTCAAGATCCTGTCATCCAGGCCCTTTCAGCACCCACCATGCTCTTGCCAAAGGGGCCAAAGGAGGTCGACTCATACATAGACTCGGTTGTCAACTCTTTGCTCGGTGTCGCGATATACCTCAGAGATGATGTCGGCGGCGACAAGACAGAAGACAAGGACAAGAAGCCTCCGACTATCATTGGCGTCATGTGCATCGGCTGGGGAGGCATCTCACCCACAGTTTCCCATCATCGAACTGCCGAGATTGGTATCTCTCTTGTCAAAGAGCATCAGGGCAAGGGCTACGGAAGAGAAGCCATCAACTGGATGGTAGACTGGGGCTTCCGACACGCTGGTCTGCATACAATCGGTATGACTACTACCGATTATAACCCTCGAGGAGTGTATCTTTACGAGAATATTGGTTTCAAGCTGGAAGGCAGAAGGCGGCAGACAGTTTGGATGAATCGCAAGTGGTACGATCTGATCGAGTTTGGAATGACGGAAGACGAATGGGAATCACTTCGGGGTCTTGATACGGAACAAACATAATGTATTTGGTCAATAGCTACTCATTTGAAACATGTTCGCGAAATGGCCTGCATCGCATAGGATTCTGTACAGGGAAACTGACGCAAAAGAGGCAGGCCCATGCTCATATTGACCAGGGTTGGTGACAGTCGAATGGCGAAATCATGCACGTGTAGGCAGACCCCAGGGGGCAAGAAAACACCGGACCTTATTATAGGGTGTCAAAAAAAACCTTAGCAAAGAGTTCCCTAAGCTCAGACTAGATTTACTCAGTATTTTCAGCGCTTAGGGCTAAGGTCCTGAGTTTTCTTTCCTCCCCTAGGCAGAGTAGTTCGCGGTGCATCGTAGTCGTTCAGCTCACGCTCTATTGAACATGACGCCGTCAATAGGTGTCCTATCTGGAAAGACAGCGATTTGGATAGGCAACTGTCTCGATAGACGAAAAGCAGCCTCGGAAGCTGCTTCAGTTCGCAAGTCTTTCAAGGTTGCTGAGTAGCAGCACATTGATCTGGGTTGTGGAGTGCGCCTGAAGGAGGGCTGCCGAGAAAAACAAGTCAGCCAGTCGTTGACCGACTGAATTGTAGCATTTGTCGCGAGGGGAGAATGGCTGCCAAACGACGTCACGATGTGTGCGTTCCTCGGAGAACAATACATTGACGGAGGGACAAAACAGTAGCAGCAGGAGCATGGCATCGACTGCACAGAAAGCGGTGATCTGAAACGGCTGTGCATATTCCAGTGAATGGGATGGTGTTCCCTGCCGAGAGCGCACCCCTTATCCGATGCCCCGAGGTGCATGCAAATGCTTCCAGAATCAGGCGACAGCCAGAACCGCTGCAGGGCTTTGGGTACATATGGCCGGAGATGTAGGTTGCGAGTGAGCAAGTTACGCCAAGTGATTGCATCGAGGAGCAGATCATCTACTCGTACCAAAACGTACCAAGGCAGTCGTAATGATTCAGAAAGTTGGATTCTGAAGACAGGCCAGTCCAACCTTGTCGAGTAGTGAAGCGGAGCAGACGCCGAGATGTCGTGCACAAACACTAATGCCAGCCAAAAGAGATGGCAGAAATGGCAAGGACAGCGACCATGAGTGTAGCCGGCTAGTTTCATCACCGTATGCCAGCTTCTTACCACCCCTTACGTCTGACACAGCCTCGAAAGGCTGGAAATTGTGAAATGGCATTGCGGAGCACATAGCATCAGCGGCATCTGTCCGTCGACAGCCCGGCTTTACCCTCAAAGGTGCCTAATATGTCGCTTTTGGCTGAAAAGTGAGTGGTCCCGATGGCTGCCTCCAATGCCATATTAAGGGGGCCTACCGCCCCTGTGTGATGAGAAGTTGAGTTGGACTGTCTTGACGGCAGAACAGCAAGCCCTTTTATACGATCATCAACACAGTCATCAGGACATCTAGCTTTTCAGCCAAAAGTAGCATCGTACGCACCAGTGAGGTCAAGCTGGGCTGTCGACAGGAGAAAAAGGAAAACGTATCACAGTCGACATCCCACTGCCGAAGTGAAGCGCCCTTCCCACGATGATACAACGCCACGTGTTGGGATTGTTGACCACGTAGAGATGTGTAAAGCATGTAGCTGCATTGGAGACCTGTCGTTTGTAGTTGTGTGAGGATCGTCGATGCCGTAACTTGTTCGTATCGAAATCGGTCGTCGTGCGTTTGGATTAACATCGCAGGCGGTCATAAATGAGTCGTCGCTATGTTTCGCCATCGTCGTCGTCCATCGTATTCGTCGGTCGCTCGGTCGCTCTCGTCGCTCGGTCGTTCGTTTGATCGTTCGGTCGCTCGTTCGTGAAGGGTACTTGTATCGTTGGTGCTGGCTTACTTGTGGCGTCGTTTATCGTTCGGAGATCGTCAGTCGTTGTCGGGTCGTTGACGTCTTTGTTGTACGCGCATTGTGGTTGGTGATTGTTGACTGGTAGTGGACGGTCAGTGCTTGAAGATGTAGATGGAACAGGCAGTACTGACAGTTGCTGATGTCGGGAATGCTTTAAGGATGATGACTGGCGTGCGGTCTGTTGGGTTTGGGATGACGAAGGCGTCGCTGAACGCGTGTAATAAGTGCGTCTGCAGAGCCATCCATCGCCACAAGAGGATATGTTATTGGACAACTTTCTGTCGCAACGCGAGCGACACGTTTGACAATCGCGTCATCCCGTCGCCGCAAGAAGAGTACGCGATGGAGGCAGCGGCGGAGTCAACCAGTATCACCGGGAGTCTTTCTCGCCTTTTCTCCAAAACTCTGGCACAAGGACCATCGTCGGTCGGAGTCCAAATGCTACCCTCTGGGGGATGCTGAAACGAAGGGTCGAAGTGAGAGGCCAGCTCTTGCACAGGTCTGATCTACGCACATACCGAAGTAGAGAATACTCAGCAGTGATCAACACTGTATGCGCAGTCCCGCCTTTCCCTGGACCCAGCCGAATATGAACGTGGGCAACATTCACGCGTTGCGGAGAGCTGTACGCACGTTCAGCGCTCACAATTGCAGAGACCACCGCATCTTGGACATTTGGCCGACGATCAAGGGCTCAACATCCAACGATCCTTGGGGAGATCCGACTGCCATCGCGAGACCCGATCCTTGTCTTGCTTGGTGGGAGTTATTAGGTCTAACAATAAGGTCAGGAACTTTGGCATCGGGGAAATGCAATCGAGGACCGACTATCCGAATGTGCTGCCATTGTGCTTTCGTATGGGCGACAGGTCGAGCTATTGATGTGCCTCTTCGCTGATGCCCTCTGTTCGCCACGTTTGTCTGGAATTCATGAGGAGCTTCTCCTACGGTGTTGATAAGTGAGGCAAAAGGGCACTGGCAGCAAATCTCGAAGACCTTCCTTCGCGAAATCGATTCTTGCCTCTAGAAGTTTGTCTCCCGAAAACAAGAATGAATGACCGAGACGTCCTCCGAACATTACATGGAGAAGGCGTTGTGTCGCATGTCTACATCCCTTCACAATCGCCTCCGGCCGCTCGAGGCGGAATACAGATCACCGACCTGATCGCGGCCTCCACTGGCCTGTACATGACGATCTTGTCTCTTTGCGTGCTCTAGGCGTCAACATGTTCGTGCTAACGGTTGCACGAATGTGGTTCGAGGAACGATTGTGGGACACGCTATTGGGCCGCGCTTGTGGAATGCAGTTGTCGCACAAGGTTTCCTGTCGTTCCAAGGCGAGTGGTAAGGGATCGTGCTGCCTACAAATACCGTGGTGGATTGATTCTGAACAGAATAGCCGACCGCCTTGCCATCGGTAGGCAAGAATCTAGTAAAGCCACATCAGAAACCACGAGAGGGATGTGCTCAAGTTCCGCCAAGAGATAATGGCTGCTTCTTCAACACGAGGTCTCAATTGGTCTCCCCCATCGGAATTTGTATTGTGAGAAGACCGGGTTGTAAAGAAAGAGACCTGAGGGTTCGTCGGAGCGAATGAAGTACCCCCCTTCTTAACGATCCGATTGCGAGTCGAATAGCTCGATAAGGATCAGCCACCCTCGTAGAAGATTACGTCCAGGCGGCGGTGTCAATCTGTGGCAAAATTACAATCGATTATGGAGGTGCTCGAAGCCTTTGGCACCAACCAGCGTATTGCGACTGTGTGTATGGCGCCTGTCTCGGGATCAGTACTTCCTTGGCGGCATGGATTGGCTGGTATGATGGTGAAGACAGCGGCACGAGGGTCGCCATCGAAATGTAATATGTGTGGGCGGAGAAGATGGGCAGCAATGCCCATGTTACCGCGGCATGTTCAGCTCAGAAACGGCTAATATCCAACATGGGTTATCCTTTGTTTATTCCTGTCTACCGGCTTCGCTGAAACTGCGGCAGTGTGTTCTCCCTGTCCCGACTGGTTGCGAGCTTCAAAGCACCGGGATAAAGATGGTGTTGGGTTCATGACACACGTCAACGGCAGGTCATTCTCGCCGAAATTGAGGAGCAGGGGAGGGCGGTCCAAGAGTGCGTCAAGGTAAGCTCAAGATGTGTCGCAACGATGCGAGTGAGAAATATTCCGGTTCGGCTGGTCGCAAGTAGCACTCATGGCTGGGTGGCTGGGTCCAAGTGCTTTTGCAATATCCAAGTAGTGGGAGACACTGTCAAGCACGGTGGAATCATTCCGGTGACTGGTCGGCGACAAGAAGAACCGGTCAAATGCCAGTGACTCTATTTCCGAAGGGGAATATTCTTTGCGGCATGAGCCTCAACATTTACGTAGCTGTCTGACAGCCTCCAACCATCCTCAGCCAACAACACTCGGCAACCTGTGCAAGATCGCAGATTCGCCAAATGCCGAAGTCTTGGCTGAGGCGTTTCACATCCGAGTCTTCAGCGGCGAGGAACTCTCCGGTGCTTCAAGTGAACACTGAAGCTTTGCTGGTTTGGTCCGATTCAATTGGCAGCAGCAAACGGTCGACATGCCCGTCGTCTCTTGGTGACATTAAAGGTGTCGGCGCCGTAAACAACTCTAGGCGGTCGCTTCAAAGTCAGGTTTTGGCAACTGGGCTGAAGATGCGCGGGTGCCCATAGGGTTGAGGCATCTTGGGACAAGAGTCGATGATAAGTTTCCGGCCTGCATTCCAGCCCGATAACAGGCATCAGAGGCAGAATGACGCCCTTCATCTTTGGGGAAAGCTTGACAGGATGTTGAAGTCGTCTCGGAAGGCTTTGTCAGTGCGACCGGCTCAGGAACAGTGAATCACAACAGCATGGCGCTGAGGTTGAAGCAGAACAATTCTCGCGAAGATGTCTATGACGAGACGAGCGCAGGATGAATCAAGAGGGCGCAGGCGATGATTTCGAGGGCGAAACTAGCAAAATGTGGTTCGTCTCCTTCGCCTCGTGAAAGCTGAACTGGTTCACATAGCCAACCGCAAACTGTGCAGCGACTCGAAACAAATCAGCTAGGGGACAAAGAGAGCGTTTATGTCCCCGAGCTCCAGCTATAGGCCCAGTTCTCAAGACTTTGTGCCTGCGACACAGCTTGCAAATCCCCGAGCAGTATTCACGGCAATGGCAGAATCGAGTCACCGCACGAAGCCATGTCGTTTCGCGACTTGTTGCCGCCCAGTATCAACCACAATGATAGGTTCGGTCGGGGTGCCGTGTCATGGAGTCGAAGGGGGCGGGTGTAGCATCTACGCTTATGCTGGCGGTCATGGCTTCGATTCAGTCGGAAGCAAGGAGGTGCTGGTGGAAACACCACAGTTTCGTCTGTGACTTCGACTTGTTCGCCGGCCGGAGACTTCGTGTTGCGCTCCTGGCCATCGTTCTACTGAGGTGCGGAAAACTGTTTGCCCATCTCAACCAAGAGCCCTCCGGGCTACGCAGTGGTGTTTAGGTCGCCTCTTGTCATTGCAATTGACATGACCATGACAGGTCAAGGCAACGTGCCTCGCAGAAGAGTCGCAGGCCTCTGTGATGCCATGAGGGCTGCGAAGGCATGTAGATAACCGTCGAGGAAGGCAGCGGGAGCTCTTGATCTTGCTTGAGAGTATGAAGATCGCGTCTGGGTAGATCGAGGGGCATGTCCAAGGCAGGGCCTGTATTCTGTGGCGTCATTTCACAATGGGTCTGCTCGAATGGCTTCAACAGCCACGGTCGGCCGTGAGCACGCTTGCGGTGCTACAGAAGCTGCTCGTTTTGCGACGGTATTGTACGATCATATTCAAGTCTGAATTCGAGGAAAAGGTATGCATCGGAGCGTAGGAAGCAGGTCGTTGGCACACGCAATGAAAGGTTGGCGCTGGCCGACACAAACGTTGTCTGGCGACGATGATTGCAAACAAGAGGGAAAACTTCAGTGGTCGGAAAGCGCGTTATCAAGGCTGCAATGACGTCGGTTTGATTCGAGGACAAAATGTACTGGGCTCACGGTGTTGCAGGCGATAAAAAGGTCATGCATGGCTGGCAAGGCGTCGGCGCTGGGACAACCCAGGTCGAGTTGCCTGATCACGGAGGTGCGAGAAAGGAGACGAGTTGCAGAGACAGGAATCGAGAGCATTTCATTTTGGTGCAGAGTGATGAATGCGGCTATTTGTGCGGCTCTGAGCCTCGGTGTGTTGATTGACAGTTGCAGGTTGGAAAGAAGATTGCTTCAACGATGCTGGCGGCAGAAATCCTGGCCTCGCGAGCGTTAGTCATCGGCGACAACCAATGATTGCAAGGTAGCAGAATTCTGCCAAAACAATCGCGCTTGAAGGGAGAATCTTGAGATATTGTGATTATAGTAATAAAGACACAGGCGACAAGGTCAATAGGCCTTGAATAAAGTTGTGTCGTTGGGTACCTTAGAGATTATTTTTGCGCTTCAGTGGATAATTTCTGGTGTGCTCAAATTGTGGGTGGGGTTGGCCATCTCTGCTCGTGAGCGTGAGAACCTAACACGCGAAGAGCGTTCAACACAAATGACTTATAATCGACGCAAACTGCTTGCGGTAACTGGGAGTACAAGTTTATTGAGGCTGATTCTAGCCATGAAAAACTCCACTTCTTTGGACTGATGCTCAAGCCCTCTCGTCATACCTCAGCCATCATGGGCTTCAAGTAATTGCTTACCCTGGATCTACACTTTCCATGGGATTCGGTGTCAATTACGTCCAAATCCACAGAACTAGCATCCAAAGTAAAACTATTCGTCTTCGACAATCTATCGCTCTAACGTTTTCACTTGTGCCAGTTAATCAGGCACCGGAGAGGAGCGCCTGAGTCGAAGTTGATCTGCTCGTAGTAACTATCACTCACCCTGTAAGCTTACGACCACCAAACCGTCAGATCGTGTGTCATGGAGGCTACATAACATCTATGTAAAGTTCAGATTACATTGGCTTACGGCAGCTTTCTGTTCATGAATCTCAAAGACTAACTCTATTTCGCTATGCGCGAGGAATCATGTTTGGCTTAGTCAAATGTACGTATTTGTATGCTAAACCACGAAATAACCTATCATTAATCTACATATCAGAGAGATTATCGTGGTTGGAAACGTCGCTCACTGAAACTTCCTCCCGGGAATCTAGTATGGTATCCTCGAAGGTTCACTTCGCGTTGTACGTTGTCCATCCACCCCCGTGCTTCTGGTGTAGCAGTCCACATATCAGGAATAGAAGCCCGAGCATTAGTATTGAGGCCCATTCTTGTATCTCGAGGCTCTCGTCTGTCGGCCTGGTAGCTTCTACTAACCTGGGGATATCCATTATCCCTCCCAACTTCAGATTGCACATCCGTCAAGAACCTACGCTCGTTTTCCCGCCGTTGTTCGTTCGCTCTCCTCGAGTAGTGCTGCTGCTTAGCTCCCAAACGTGTACCTGGTTCGACTTGCCTGTATCCCTCACCGGGAATGTATTCCCACTGTGGGCTTTCATCAGGGTTTCGCCTTATTTGAGGTTCAACTCTTCGAGGTCCAACTCTTAGGGATTCATGTGGTTGGGGTAAGCTTCGCGCAACACGGTATCCATCAGAAACGACAGAAGGAGAAAAGTCCCAATCGCCGGAACAAGGAGTAGGAAGGACAGGAGAAGTAGGCGATAGCCATGGCGTTGGGTTATACATTGGCCCGACCATCCTTCTCGTCTTGGGTTCCCAGTTAGAGTTGGGATTTCGGGCTCGGTAGCGTCTCATGTAGTCCTCGTAAGCAGCATCGTTGTTGGCCTGGCTGTCAGATGCAAGCGGTGTTCGGTCATGATCGTTCTGTCGGTAAGCCATAATGAAAGTTATCTTGGTATATTACTTGGAAAGCGAGCAAAAAGAGAAGGAGGAGTATTTATACTTGACACCGACAGCTCATAAGTGTAGCGTTTAGACCTATGATCTTTTGATAAGTGATTGACATCTTCCGGGATCATTGAGTGTCTGCCAAAGTAAGGCAATCAAGCCGTGAATTGACTGACATTATTAGCTTGACTTGGGTGAAGAACATCTTATTCGAGATAGCAATGAGGTTCGTGTCCGGAACAAACTCAGTTCTGTTGATGCTGTTTGTGAAAAGAAGTGCATACAAGGAGGCTACTGCTAAGTCTTGGACAGCTCTTTCTGGAACAATGAGACTGAAAGATGCTTCGCCATTGAATGCAAAGACGATGGTGTTTATTTATCACTAGAGGCGCTTAGTATCTATCCAATCAAAAGGCAAGATGGCCGAGCGGTCTAAGGCGCTGTGTTCAGGTTCGATTCGAACTAGTAACGATTCGCAGTCTCGAAAGGGGCCTGGGTTCGAATCCCAGTCTTGTCAATTCTTTTTGTCCGTGTCGCCGTGCGCCAATCGACCATGATTCTCTTTTGCCGCGTCAAATGGTTTGAAGCCTCAGCCATCCTTAACGATTTGTTTCAAGTCATTAGCTACCTTTGCTCAAAAGGCATCGCACGAGTGCGAATCGGAAGAGGCTGGCATGTCTTTACCCCATGTGACTCTCTCCCTCTCCACTCGCTCCCAAATCAATTGGTGCGCTTCAATCGGGGATGTCGGAGCCGGAGTCGACTCGCCAAGTTCAAAGCGTTTTGTCGATCTTTATCAAGTTTGAGAATTTCCCCGCAGACTCCCCGGAGCCATTTGATGCTGGTTCCTTGCCTCTACCCCGGATTTTATCCATGAGTTTATTCACGAACCGAACGAACCCTCTCGAGTCATGCCTAATTTTCGCAAACGACCGGCGATGTTCGGCTGCGGCGCCGACCGCTGGCTAGAAACAGCTAACGCGGAAACATGAGTCCATTCTGGGATCGTCATCTATAAAAGAGGTTTTAGCCTCGCATGAGGGATTCTCTCACCCCTTCTCGTGAGTCTCTCATTGATGCTTGTTCCCATCCATTGGGCCCTTCAACTTTACCCAAAGACATCTGCACGAGGTCAACACCATGTCTGAGAAGCGTGACGAGCTTGAGAAGTCCGATGTACTCCATCGCGATCTGACCAATGACTTGCCGCCAGAGGTACTTGCTACTGAGATTGCGCACGAAGTTGAGAACAACAAGTTCTCACCATGGACGCCGTCTATGTTTCAGCTCTATGCTGTGCTCTTCGTGGCGTATTGCTGTGGTTGTCTCAACGGCTATGATGGCAGTTTGATGGGTGGACTGAACGGAATGAAGTCATATCAAAGAACTTTCGACATGTACGCTCATAACCACCTTGCGGCGAGTGTCATTTGACTGATCTGCTACAGGAAATCTGATGGTTCTGCTACTGGTATTGTTTTCATGATCTATAATGTTGGCAGCATTGCTGCAGCCCCGACTGTCCCTTTCACCACTGATCGTTTTGGACGACGCGCTGGAATGTTTACTGGTGCTCTCATCATCATCATCGGTACTTGTGTTCAGTGAGTAATTGCCTAAAACATTCTACAGACAGCGCTAACAATAATGAAGGGCAACCGCGAAAGCCATGCCTCAGTTCATGGGTGGTCGATTCCTCCTCGGCTTTGGTGTCTCGTACTGCTGTATCGCTGCCCCGACCTACGTCAGCGAGCTTGCTCACCCCAAAGTAAGCAGCATTGCCAAGTCTACGTAAACCTTTCTGACCATAGCTTAGTGGAGAGGTACTCTCACCGGTCTCTATAACTGCATGTGGCCTGTCGGAGCTATCATTGCTGGCTGGGCAACCTATGGCAGTGCTTACATCAAAGGCAACAACGGTTGGAGAGTCCCAGTCTGGATCCAGCTTGTCACCTCGGGCATTGTCGCAATCTTTGCATTCTTCCTCCCTGAATCTGTAAGTCTCTTTGCCAAGATCACCACCGCTCACTTACTGACCAAGTAACAGCCCCGATGGTTGATCGCCAATGATAAGCACGATGAAGCTGCCGCCATCCTCGCCAAGTATCACGGCGAGGGATCAGTCGACCATCCCATCGTCCAACTACAGATGAAGGAGATGATGGCCCAGATCTCGACTGAGGCTTCAGACAAGAGATGGTGGGACTACCGTGAGCTCTGGAACTCGCACAGCAACAAGCGACGTCTCATCTGTGTTCTCGGTATGGCTATCATGGGTCAAGCATCTGGTAACTCGCTATCAAGCTACTACCTTGTCGCTATGATGAACACGGCTGGTATCAAAGATGAGAAGCTTGTCCTTGCTCTCAACGCCACCAATAACGTTCTTGGACTAATCGGCTCAGTTATCGGTGCCCGTCTTACTGACCGTGTTGGCCGTCGACCTCTTCTCATTTACAGTATTCTCTTCTGTTCAGTCATCTTTGCCGTCATCACAGGAACATCCAAGATGGCTGTTGACGACGCAAGCAACAAGAACGCAGCCAATACCACCATCGCGTTTGTCTTCCTCTTCGGTGTCGTCTTTTCACTTGGATGGACCGCCCAACAAAGCATGTACATCGCAGAGACACTCACTACCTCGACACGAGCCAAGGGAACAGCACTGGGCAACTGGGCTTCTAGCTGTATTTCCCTCGTCCTGGCCTACTCTTCGGGACCAGCCTTCGAGAAGATTGGTTACTACTTCTATCTTGTTTTCGTATTCTGGGATCTGCTTGAGGCTGTGTTTATCTTCTTCTTCTTCCCAGAGACGAAGGACCGGACGCTGGAGGAGCTTAACGAGGTCTTTGATGCCCCTAATCCTGTCAAGAAGTCACTGGAGCCTAGGACTGCTGAGACGGTTCGGGCGACTATGAACCAGAATGAGGCAAAGGTCATTGATGTTTAGATAGTTGTGAACTGTGTGGTATAGAAAGACTGTCGGTCGATATTCATATAGATCTCAAAGAGTCTGGTTAATCTGCAATGTTATACCTTCGCAATGCTCGTTCATATCGAAGAAACCAGAGAATCTCATGACGATGGAAGGCACTCACGGTTCTCGAGAGGACGATCTTGTGCCACATGAAAATAGTAGTAGTCGTGCATCATCGTAAGTTCAGCGATTCCTGTTACCCTCCATGTATAACTTCGAGCCCCTGGTAGAGGACGTATCACTGACTGCATGTCGCCACGAACCTTGAGTGGACCATGCCAACTGTCAGACTGGATTTGCAACATGGTATGAGAGTTCAGACGGTGAAGGAAGCATGCCATTGCTCCGTCGATGGTCCGATGCAACATGTACCACGAGGTGCAAAAGTCTTGGCTCAAGTAACGTTGGAACAAGGGTATGTTCGTCCCGGCTCCGACATCCCCGGGCCATCACTGGATCTCCCCCTGTCGATTACCCCAGACCGTTCACTCCTTGTTTACTGTCGGCCCCGCATATGGGCCGGCAGATCATGTGAAGTACTCACAAAGGAAGGTTCCTATGATTGACTCAAGGTCTCCAAATTGGTGCGCATATGAAAGAACCCGTTGGAGGAAATTGCAATGCCGATCATATAACCTTAAACTGGTTTCCAAGTACCGAATACCCGAGTAGAGCTAACCAGAAGTCGAGTGTGAAGTAACGGAGACTTACCCCAGAAAAGAGATTCTTCACATCGGGCCATGTCTCGCCGGCGTCCGAGCATACCGCAAAGAGAATTAAGCCGGAGCGAAGTATAATAAGAACCTTGAGTGATCCTCGAAGCTGGTCCCGATCAAGCTCCAGGAACTGCAACTGGGTACTTTGAAGAGGTCCCATACCAGATCGCATGATGCCTCGCTTCTTCTCAACTCTTCTTGCTGTGCTTGCAGCCAGCACCGTTCAGGCTTCTCTTGACATCGTGTCTGGAGCAACATGGACAGCTGTGAGTTGACTGAAAGCTCAGTGCATGAGTGCTTTGCTGACAGGATTTCACCCAGACCAACACTGGTGAGCATGTCCAAGCTCACGGCCATGGCTTGATGTAAGTATCAGACCCTATCTTGTCGGGCAGAAATCTGATTCTTCAAGTGAGGTTGATGGAACCTACTACATGATTGGCGAGGACAAGACAGACGGGACATACTTCCAGAACGTCAACTGCTACTCCTCCACCAACCTCGTCGAATGGACATACCGAGGTGCTCTCCTCTCCCGCACCAGCGATGCAGGCGACCTCGGCCCCAACCGTATCGTTGAAAGACCCAAGGTCATTTACAACGATCAGACAAAGAAGTATGTTCTTTACATGCACATCGACAGCCCAGACTACAAGGATGCGCGGGTTGGTATCGCAACTGGTGATAGTGTATGTGGCAAGTATACCTATCACCGAAGCTTCAGGCCTCTTGGTAGGCAGAGTCGCGATATGGGACTTTTCAAAGATGATGACGGATCTGCATATCTCATGACTGAAGACGTAAGCCTTATACTGTGAACTTTGGTAGAGGACAGGGACTAATCAAATTGTAGCGAGAATATGGAACGCGAATCATGGCATTGTCAGATGACTACCTTAACGTCACTGAGATCACATACGAGTGGCAGTACTTTGCCGAGTCCCCAGCTATGCTGAAACAGAACGGATACTACTTCATCTTTGGCTCTCATCTGACCGGATGGAATGCCAATGATAATGTAAGCGGCCGTTCCGACCCTTGGCTATACTTCAAGGTTACTAACGCAACACCCCAATAGATCTACAGCTACGCCAAGTCACTGTCTGGTCCATGGTCCAACTGGACCGAGTTTGCACCTGTTGGATCAAAGACCTACCAAAGCCAGGTCAGCTACATTCAGCCCCTCGGTAACGGTAATGCCATCTACATTGGCGATCGCTGGGTCTCTACAAACCTCGCCGCTAGCACCTACGTCTGGCTTCCGCTAAAGGTCGATGGCTCCAAGGTGACACTCAGCTGGTACGACTCCTGGTCGCCAAACCTCTCAAAGGGCACTTGGTCCGAGACAAAGATGACAAAGATCGAGGGTGAGACTGCAACGATGGCCAATGATGCCAGGGTCATCTCATGCAGCGAATGCAGTGGCGGTAAAGCCGTCGGCTACATCGGAGGCGACAAGAAAGGCACTCTTACCTTCAAGAACATCAAGAGCTCGGGTGGTACAGCTACTATCAACGTTAAGTACCGAAATGGCGACACCGGATCACGATATGCGACTGTCAATGTCAACGGCGAATCTCAGAAGCTTGCGTTCTTGTCCACCAGCCATCTTTCTCAGACGGGACTCAGCAGGGGTTTCTTTGATCTAAAAGAGGGGTCGGATAACACGATTACTATCTCCAATGATGATGGATGGGGCCCGGATGTGGATGCGCTGATGCCCCCAGCGGCATAAGTTGGACAGAAAGACGATGCCGACGGTATAGTTGTAAGGTGTTCTAAGGGGAAGCAATTCTAGCCCCTCTCGAACACACATTGTCAGCCACATTTGTCGAGTGTGCTCTTTTGTTGCACATAAGCTAGTCATTGAATTCAATTTGACTCAATCGATGACCCATATGTGAAAATCGTGAGGCAAGAGTTTGCGAACATGGTCATTAGCTCATGCGGGGTAGCAGCAAGCAGTAGGCTAGATGCCGGCTTTCATATCCAAAACAGGCCATAATTATGCGATAAGTAATCAGGGTCTTATGATGTGTATGTCCCATAGTGGATCTTTTGCTTGTCTTGGAGCAAGAGTATCAACGACGCGACGTCTGCTGCGCTTGTTTGAGATCGCAAACTATTTCCTTGGGTCGTCTGTCTACACGGATCTCGGCAATTCAACTCCACCAACTATCGTCATGAAGCATCCATTATCCTGGAGTCTCAAAAGATGGATTTTGACCATGTATAAATAACCACCCTTCGTCTCCAGCATCAGGATAGAAAAGTGGCAGAGCGCGCCATCTCAACCTTGTCTCTCCTCACTGTAATAACCTTATCTACTCTACCTATCATGGACCAAACTGTTAAAGTCGGTGCCGTGCAAGCAGAGCCTGTATGGCTCGACCTAGAAGGAAGTGTTGACAAAACCATCTCCCTGATCGAGAAAGCAGCCGTTGATGGAGTCCAAGTACTTGGGTTTCCAGAAGTTTGGATTCCTGGTTATCCATGGTATGATCGGAATCTGTCAGCCAAAATGGTTTCATCTACTATGTACGCATGATGCTAACAGGGCTATGCAGGCAAATGTGGACATCTCCAGTCATCAACAATGGAGGTTGGATCCACGAGTACATGGCCAATTCTATGCGCCGAGACTCACCTCAGATGAAGCGAATCCAACAAGCTGTCAAGAAAGCGGGTATGCTCGTCGTTCTCGGGTACAGCGAGCGAGATGGAGCAAGCCTGTACATGGGACAATCATTCATCGATACAAGTGGCGAAATTATCCATCATCGACGAAAGATCAAGCCTACTCACGTGGAACGAACAATCTGGGGCGAAGGACAGGCCGAATCGCTCAAAGTTGTCGTTGACACCAAGTTCGGAAAGGTCGGCGCGTTGAACTGCTGGGAGCATTTGCAGCCATTGCTTCGATACAACGAATATGCACAGGGTGTGCAGATCCATATCGCCAGTTGGCCAGCTGAGTTCGAGATGCCAGACCCTGAAAAGATTGCTTGGCTGTACCACGAGACCGGCGAGGCGAGCTATCGCGCAAGTCAGTTCATGGCCATTGAAGGGGCAACTTTTGTCGCTGTGGCCTCACAGGTTCTCACCGAAAAGAACTTGGAAAGAAACGGGCTGACAGGCAATCCTGTCACCAAAACAGTAAGATGGCTAACTCCCATGGAAGCTGGAGAGATTGCTGACTGCTGATTTAGCCGGGTGGCGGATTCTCGATGATCTTTGGGCCCGACGGCAAGCCACTTGCAGAGCCTATCGGTGACGGTGAAGAGGGCATCATAACGGCTGTGGTCAATCTGAGAGATATTGATAAGCCCAAGGCTTTCATTGACGTCGTTGGGCATTATGCGCGGCCTGACCTGCTGAGTCTCAAGGTCAACGAGAAGGTTGCAAAGCATGTCGTCGTGGATTAGTGACAAGGAGAGATAACGAAATGCTGGTTTCTCTTTCAGTAGTATCCAAAGTTCATATTACCATGGCTCAGGAGATCTTACTCTCTGCGAAGGTTCGGATCATGCCCGGTTTCGTTTCCATGATAGCGCTTGTAGTTACTCGTCCTCTCAAGTATCTGATCGCACACACTGCCAATTGCCTTTTGGATTCAAATACTCTAGAAAATAGCTGTTCTCATGCATTTATTCAGTCTATTTTCAGCTTATGCTCCACGAATCCTTGAACTTATCGGACACTCTCGATTGCTGGGTCGAATTGCCTGTTTCGGATCATTGACGAATATGGCGATTATTGGCGGATGACACATCATCTTCTGGACCCCGCTGACTCCCATCAAGGATGGTAGTGACAAGATACTAGAACAAACTGACAATTCGTCCAAGGATTCTAATTTTCCTCCCGAAAAGTAGCTCGTGATAATCAGTGTCGCTCACTTTTGGGAGGTAGACCGGAGATGCTGCCGAAACAAAGCTGTTGGACCTGCAAACGTAAGATGACATATTCTATGGTGGTCTTCAAGCTGACAAGTGTAGGGCGCAAGATCGGCTGTGATAGGGCAACTCCGAGTTGTAATAACTGCATTCGGACGCAAAGAAAGTGTCTTGGGTATGGCCTTCAACTTCTCTGGCCAGATCGTCATGATGGACGGCGGAGAAAACGTGACCCTGCTGAGCATCGGCCCCCAGCAACACCATCAGGATCGGTTTACTATGGCAAATACTTCTTGAACACATCCATGTCAGATATTGATATTGCTTTCACAAATAGTGGTGGCCATATGCTTGTGGACCTCTTCCGACAACGACCTCGACGCAGTCTCACACTTCACGGCCCCTTGCTCGATCGTGCAGGCATGCTCCTCGGTTATTGTGTGTGAAATTCTCCATTCCCCTTGGGCAATGGCTAACGGAACCAGATCAAAACATTATATCCCCAATGATCTCTACAACTCAAGCTCAAAATGGCTTTTGTTCGACATTACTACCCATGGCTTTATCAAGCCAAGACAATTCAGCTCTTGCGTTGCTCAATGCAATGATAGCCGTAGCAATGATCCACTACTCAAACTCGATAGCTGATGCAATGTCGTTCAAACTGAAAGCCGTCCGGAACTTGTCAATATCTCTCGCAAGTAGTACGAGGTCAAAATGTGCATCGACCAATCAAGTCCAGCTTGCAGCAGTAATGATGCTTTGTGTTTATGATGTCCGTATGACCAGAAATTGGGCTACCGTAACTAATGCTTCACAGGTCTTTGATAGAGAAGAGCACAATTGGCACATTCATTTGAACGGAGCGAAGGAGATAATAAGGCGACAGTGCACAGATACCCCTGGCTCAAGCTCGGATTTCCTGCTTACCTGGTGGCTATATCATGATGTATTGGCTGCTTTCAACTATCCGTCATGGCGACTTAACGAAAGCCCTGGCTCCGTGTCAACATCCGCTCTTTGCGCTTTCAGTGGTGACAAGTTTCTCGTAAGTGCCCCCGTTCTAACGTCCACTCTTCTGACTCTGGTCCAGATCGTGGGGTCTTTGGGATGTTCTGTGGAGGTCCTTGAGATCATTGATGAGATCAACATGATGCGACTACACTCGGCACAAGATTGTCTGAGCACCTCAACGCTGCAAAGGTGCGATTTGGCAATGAAGCTTTACAACCTGCGACAGTTGGTTGCGCCCATCGAGTGCTCTGATAGTTTAAGATCACATCGCATTTTGGCTATCGCTGAGTTGTATCGTCTAGCGGCACTGCTCTATCTCCAACGCGTTCATTCCATCGCGGAGGATGATTTCACGCGGCCGGCTTACGTACAACAAGCCCTGGGAATTTTGAAAAGCCTAGATGTTGCAACCAGTCCATGGCCAGTGTTTATCATCGCGTGTGAAGTCGATGAGCAAGATCGAGTCAGCATTCTGCATACCCTTGACAGAATGGACAGCGTGAGGAGCATTGGCAACATCAAAGTTCTACGAGATATTATCAAGGGTATCTGGAAACAGCAGGATCTCCGGAGTATAGGGAAAGCTTGCCAGCGTGTCGATTGGTTGCAGTTTGTTGAGGGCGATGTTCCGGTCCCGTGGTTTATCTAGGTCACGTCTAGCTCTCGTTATGTCACATGAAGATGTTGAACAAAGGCTCCGACGGTGCTTCGCGCTACGACGTGTCCATCATGGTGTCCTGGCTTATGAACCCCTAGGGCAGACTGCGCATGACGCCACTGGCGGCCCTTTTAGCTTTGCGCGATATGTATTTGATCTTCAGGTAGGCAGCTGGAAATGATTGGCATGAGGAGGGGTCACAATGAGACAAAGGACTTGAGAGTTTGTCAAATGAGCGCGCTAGCAGCTGTGAATCCTCTGGTATCATGAGCATCATCAGGACTACCTCTAACGGCACTAGAAGCGATGGGGACTAAATGGTGACGCTCGGAAAGTGTTCTGAAAAGAAGTGCGTTATTAATTACACAGTGACAGGGAGCATCCGTGCTCAGTCACGCGTGCGGACGAGGACTTGGCATGATATAACGCGACGCGATGTGACACGTCGAGGTGCTTGCGTACTGAGTGGCATTGCGTGTCCTCTAACAATAATGGGGCCTTCAGATCGTTGTCGAACTGACCAGCCACAAATGGGTACTTCCGATAAGACGGCTTATCAGTGCGATAACACGTCTGTACCATCAGGGGATAACCCCTGTATTTGCGACCATGCGCTCGCTACGGCGGCACTCAAGAGCCATCAACGCAAAAGGTACATTTCCTTCTCCTGTCAACACAACGTCTTGCAAAGTCGCTAGAGCTGACAGAGCCAGCACCTAGAGCCCAACAGACAGGCAATTGAATGGCTTCAAGTACCTACCTCTTTTGCAGGCACCATTTCTCGGAGCTTCAATTTGCGCTGGTTCTCTTTTTATCGCTGAATCATCGTACTGCATTTACTTACTGGATGTCTGGGTTGCTGTCTGCCCAGCAACTATTGACTGCTTCTTATAGCTTATTGAGCTACAAGATCAACACGACAAGCAGACGGCTAAGGATCAGTTTGCTCAGCACGGTCACAACCGCGCACTTGGCGACAGCCAAAAAGTGATGCAGGTCACAGACAGAGCCAGCAAAAACATACAACAGCGGGGATTCGCTGGTCGTCACCGACCCAACTACTGATCCGCCCCTTACAGGCTTGACTATGGGAGAGCGGACGGGATCCCGTATTTTCCTGCAGGTATGGTCGTATGTGCAAGACAGAGCCTGTCTCTTGACCTATATCGACGACTTCACAGTAATCCCATCACCCACTATCTTTTCTCTTTACTCACAACATCTGGTGGTATTGTTTCTTTGAGTTATTCTTCTGTCTTTACTACCCCTTACAGAAGATCAGGTAACTTCTTATCGATTGAGTCACAATGAGTCAATTTAATTCGCTACAGTGGTTAAAATCCTACTCCAGTGGATCGCTGACCACATGGTTGGCATCCACTGAACTCACCTCAATCGCATCAACATCAAAACAAGCTTATTTCCACGATACTACCTGTCCAAAATCAGGCAATGGTAAACAGTCAATATGCAAGCACTATGCCCAGTTTAATAGAGAGTCGGCTTCATGGTCTCAGGGAAGATATGCCAATTGACTTTTTCGGCCATACATCAAAGCTTACCCTTGAGCTTGGACTCAAACAATTTCGCCATGGCAAGTGGCGGCAAGACAGGCCAACATCAATCGCACGCGCCAACGACCCAACAAGTTCTGGTTGGCTATGCTGCTCAATTGTCATTGGAACTCCCATAACTGTAGATTGAGGAAGTGATTCAACAAACTCGACCGAATCAGTGCATAATCCCAAGCTCAAGAGTCCGTGGTTCGTGGCCGGGAGTCGTCTATGGTGCCCGTCAAATTGCGGCAAAGCAACAAGCGGGTTTAGCTCAGTTGGGAGAGCGTCAGACTGAAGTCCAACTTCAATCACTATCATCCGATATCTGAAGGTCGTGTGTTCGATCCACACAAACCGCATGTTTCCTTTTTGCTCTCCTCGCTAGTTGCCGGTGGGTCTGGTCTACTTGACTGGAAAGTGTCTAGCGTTGAAGAACCATATGAATGGGTAACATCAGGAACTTCGTGTTCAAGGTCCTGGTCGTCTTAGCGTGCAGACTGGATGACGCAGGGTCTTTATGCCTGGCTACTGGGGCAATATCCTTGATTGAGGCGCGTCTTGGAATAACAGTCCTATGATATCCCTGCTACCTATCATGCTGCCAATTATTGATCAGCTTCGACTTCATCAAATCAATTCTTGTATGGCAATTCTTTCGCTCTCCGCCAACAAATTGAGTGGGCATCCCAACCCACTCAAAAAGCACTGTCGGTGTGGCTCAGTTGGTTAGAGCGTTGGTCTCATAGCACGAAGCGTGATTTGGTCCCAGATCAGAGTAATCCAAAGGTCGAGAGTTCGAGCCTCTCCACCGACAAGAAACTGTCTTTTTGATCGTATCTCTCTTTTTGATCTTCCGCGTTGACGAGTGGCTCAAAGACAGCCAATTCAAGTTCACATTTTCCCTATGAAACTGCTGAAATGACCCAGCCACAGGTACTGACCAGCACGATCTATGCCAATGTCGCAGCGGACCCCAACTTGCTGGGATCAATATGACGAAGTATTAATTGGATGCGATTCAAAGCTCCAGTTATAAGTCGATCGTTCTTTTTACTCGGTTATGTCGGCACTCTGTAAGGCTGTTCTCAGTATGTCAGCATGAGCCATGACGCATCATGTAAGCACGGCTCATGAACGCCGCATACTCGCTTGTCCGAATACAGTATCTCATTCGAGATCAGTCTCAGCCTTATGATAATTATATCATTTGCGAAGTATTCAGAATAGAGATTCATGGAAGTGAAGGCTTAAACGAGTAACCCATTCGAGCATGTCCAACATCATCACATCGTTGTGCAGGAAGAGGCCGTCGAGATGAACGGCATTTAAGAAGTCATGATGCTGGAGAACAGTCTTCCTTTCCATCGACAAGAAACGATCTCACATCATCTATCAACTGTCACGTTTAATACTATCGTCATCTTACTCAGGATGCTCTCTTTCTCTTGCATCATAACATGGGGCACGCTCCTTGCAGCGGTATTCCTCCTCGACATAGCCTCTAATTTTAACCTATGCTGACAGATAAACAGGTTACCAACGCTCATGAGACCGAAGCATATCCTCCAAATGTCACCATTTCCAACACGACCACGTCCATGTTCCAGCTCAGCAACGACACCGAGTTCTCATTCATCCTCAGCGAATATCTTTCCTTAGCCAACGAAGGCGGTAGCGCTACAGGGGAAGTCCTCCGAGCAGCTGCTGTGATCGAGCCAAACAATCCCGAGAGTTGGTACCACGAATTCAAGTTTCTTGCAGACAAGATTCGTGAACAGGCTGTTGCTGCTGAGAAGAAGAAGGACTGGGTCTCTGCTCGCTCAGCCTACTTCCGGTCCTCATCTTACTACAGGGGTGCCGACTTCTTCTTACACGGCAATCAGTCTGATCCTCGTATTGACATTCTCTGGCAGAAGCAAAACGCAAGCTTCACAAAGGCCGTCAATCTTCTTCCCAATCCTCCGACCTTCGTTGAGCTAAAGGCAACCAAGTTTACTGTTCCGGCCTACTTTTACCCAGGAGATGCTCAACTCCCCGCTGGGAAACACCTTAGCTATGGCAAGAAGATTCCTACAGTCATAGTTGGAACTGGATACGATGGGTCTCAAGAGGCTCTCTACCATAGTAACTGTCGTGAGATCATACAGCGTGGCTGGAACTGCATTACATATGAAGGACCAGGACAAGCGACAGTGCGCCGAAAGCAAAATCTTGGCTTCATGCCCGAGTGGTGGGAGGCCGTCACCCCCGTTGTCGACTATGCTCGCAATCGTCACGATGTTGACCCTGATAGAGTCGCTCTCATTGGCATGTCTTTTGGTGGGCTTCTTGCACCATTGGCAGCGACACATGAGCACAGATTGGCAGCTGTTCTTGCTATTGACGGCATGCTCAACCTTCAGCGCTCTATCCTTGAGCAGTTCCCTCCAGCTTTGACCAAGCTCTTCCTTTCAGGTAACAGCACTGCTTTTGATGGTGAGATCTACAGTCTTCTCAAGAACCCCAAACTCCCAACTGCCCTGAGCTGGCCGATCAACCAAGGAATGTGGGCGTGGAATACCAAGAGTCCTTTCAAGTGGTTGACCATGGTGGGAGAGTTCAACCTTGACAAGCAAAGCCTGGCCAAAATCAGGTGTCCCGTGTTTGTCGCCTCGGGCCAGGATGACATGACTGCTCCGGAACAGCCAGAGGAGATGGCGAGGGCTTTTGGAAAACAGGCGCACTACTTTTTGTTCAAAACGAAGCTGGGATCTGGGGTTCATTGTGCAATTGGAGCGGAGAATCAACTTGCTCAGGAGACATTGGGCTGGCTTGAGGGTGTCTTCGACAAAGCCTCCAAGTGAGTATCATGAAGGGAACTTGTGGTCCAATGGGCGACATCATAACCTGAGCTTTTTAAGAAGGTCATCGTGAGAGAAGCACACACACTTTGGCTCGAATTGTTTCAAGCTATTTATAATTTCGTTATCTGAGTGTCCTCGGAGCAGTATTGCTGCCATCTATTTCACGTTATTATATCTAACAGTACAACCTGGATCTATCATTTTATTTATACCATGCGTCGTTTTAGCTCCGCCTCAATCACTTTCTGCTTCACTCTGTGACGATTCCATCTCTGCCTTTAGCCTCTGATAAAACTTGCTTCGTTGTCGAATAGTATTCCCGTATCGAATGAAGATGAACGGGATAACACACATAAAGACGCTCACAACCCCAAGAAGCGTTGAAGCCCATCCAACACCGAGTTTGGTGTACATGGGTGCCGCAGCGATACATAGTCCCGCACCAGCAAGATTTCGTAGGCACGTCCCCGCCGCCATGGCCGATGCTGAGTACACTCCGTAGCAATCGCCCAGGTAAGTCGTTAGAGCGATACTGATGAGAAGCTGAGCAGCTCCGAACGGAATTCCTGCAACCATGGGCGACACCCACGAGATATCGGACCGTGCGGTCCAGCCAGCCCAGAAGAGTGAGATTGCCAGAAGAGGCCCGCCCATGCATGCTAGAGGCAACCTGCTGTACTCATTCTTCTGTGCCCAGGTTCGACCGGCCTTCTTGCAGCGTCTGTAGTAGGCATCCCATAGGAAGAATATTACCAGGCCAAGGCAGATTCCTCCTGCAATGGGCAAGTACATGAAGCTGCTTTTCTTGTTTGACATCCCGTAGGTGCCCTTGAAGACGATAGGATATGTCTGAAAGAACATGTAGTATACGCTGTAAGCTAGCGCGATATATGTAGCTGTTGCAGCGACGATCAGCTCGGTGAAGAGCATGTGCAGTGGTCGAATGAGCACGACACTCATGAGGTTGCGCCAACCCTTTGCTTCAAGTTCAATCGCGGCATACGTCTCAACATTGCCCTGACCAGTCTTCACTGCAGATCGCCTGATCTTTTTCGCACGCCTGGCAAGGATGGTAGGTCCAAAGGTCTCTGGTAAGAATGCCAACGGAATGATGGTCACACCTGCAAATATGAGACCGAACCAATATGCCCAACGCCAAGAGATCGGGGCCAAGTAGGCAGCTATTGTTGGAGCAATCAATGGCGCGCAGATACTCGCTGTGTAGTAATATGTGAGAGCTCTGCCTCTCTGAGTTAGGTCGCTGTGTATGTCTGCGATGATGCCGCCGCCAAGTGTGCTAGGCGAGCTGCCGACAATGCCCGACATGAGCCGGAAGACCAACATTGACGGCCAGTTCGGCGCTAGAGCGCAAGCAAGAGTGAATAGGGTGTAGACGATAAAGGCCGCTTGGAGAACGTATTTGCGGCCTTGGAGCTCTGAAAGAGGCCCGAAGAGGAGAGGTCCGAAGACGTATCCTACGAGGAAAAGTGATATTGGAAGTGCCAACTGTGGGTTTCCTCGTGTATCGTCGATACCGAACTCAGCGGCCATCGGTGACATGGCATTGGCTGGGAGGGATGATGAGAGCGTGCTGTTGAATAATGTCAACGTGAGAGTAAAGACTACAAATCTCTTCTTGGCCTAACAATTGTCAGTACTTGGAATCCTTTGTTGATACGGGAACCGCATACCTTGGACCAGTTGTTGGGGTTCTCTGGATCATTGCTGTCGAATGTGACGATGACCCTTGTTGTTTGTTGCGACTCGAATGATGTCTTCTTCTCAAGCATCAACAATCCTGGTTCGGGATCCGATATCGCCTTTGAGACCTCCATAACGATATGAAATGATTGCCGTCTTGTGTATAAGAATGTGGCGTCTGACGAATCGGGATTACAAATGCAATTATTATCACCACAGATAGTATATTGGAGGATTTTGGAACGTCACACGAACAGGAACAAGGTGTGCATTGCTCGAAAAGGTAGGATATTCTCAGACTTAAACAATCCTTCTCTTGGCTGGAAGCCCGTTCAGTATTTCCGCTTGGGGACGCTGCAAGCGGCAAGCCATTGTGGGACCATGCATTTCGCCATCGATATTTGTTCGTTGGTTGACCTCGAGTCTACTCAATCAATTCGGCCCAATAGCAATGCTGTTCATATTAGAGACGTTCGGCATTGCCTTAGTCCCACCTCTTTCTTGTACTTTAGCTGACAATTGCCTGACTATCAGAATGCTCGCAAGAGGCGTAAACATGGTTATAGTCCGGACACAGAAGGATTCATCAAGAGATTGCGCTCAAGAGCGCCAATGTGTACTTCCATGGGATCCATTCCTCATGTTCGTGTACTTGAAGGATCTTGTCTGGCCGATTCTTCGCCTGGCTACAATGTCGGGAGCTCCATCTCATCAAGTGAACGAAGCTTAGAGACGGCAGATGTAACTGGCTGTGCACGTCGCGAATGACCAAGTCACTCTCTATATCTTGACCATGACAACCGTGAAATTGATTCGAGGTCGATGAGTCTGTGATGTAATCATGCGGCGATGCACCCTTCAGCCTTGCGAATCATTGTAAGATTTCGCACAGCAGACAAGAGAATTGTGTCGGCAGTTTACAATATGCATAAGTCGACGGGCCTTTGCCCAATCGGGTCTAGAACGACAATCAACTTTGCATGCAGTCCCCGCTCGTCTGAAATGTCCCAATAGGGCTATTCTATACGATCGTTCGTCATCGGCAATCACTCAGGCTCTTCAGTTTGTTTGGTAGTAAGGAAGCGTCCAACACGCTGACCTGGCTCGTTCATTTCCGCCAATTCCGATCACTGTTAATTACGCTTGTGCAGAGCAATGTCTGGCCGTGTTGTACGACGGCGAAACGTCAAGACTCGCAACCGCAATGGCTGCGTCACGTGCCGAGCTCGGCGGCTGAAATGTGACGAGACAAAGCCAGAATGCAATAACGTAGGTCTTTGCCAATGACTCGTATGCCATCTCCATAGGGCTGAGTTACTGATTCGTGGTATCCACAGTGCACACGCTTGTACATGCCATGCGGTGGTTATGCAAACCAGATCATCTTCAAAGATCAGAACAAGCTGTTCGCTCATGACTCTCCCCGCAGGACACGGTCAGGCCAAGCGATAGCCGAGTCTTCAGACAGGCGAGGTAGTGTTGAAGATGCACCACAAGGCGAAGAAGAACAGAGTCCGGCACCTGAGTACTATTCTTCGTATGTAGCTCCAGCACCAGAGTTGCAGAATGATACCATTGCGGCTCAAACCCCTTCTTACGATGCTGGTCAGGCAAATAATAGCTCCGACGTAACTGCCGCACTTTCTTCTTCTGATACACCCGCGGCTTGGGACTCTGGATTAATACCTGACGCCGATGTTGACGCGCCGGCACTGGCTGGAAGTATCCGTGGGGGCTTACCATACATCGTGTCACCAGTTGCTACATCGGACCAAAGTCACCAAACTTCTTTCCCATTCTTCGGGCCATTGAGCGTCTCATCTCCACAGCTAGCTTCAAGAACACAGGTTCCGACCCCGAGAAGTAGTCAATTCTTCAATGGACTTCACACTGCGCCGATCATCCCTCAAGGGCTTCTTGAGAGCATGAAGTTTCCCGAGGATATGCTCTACTACCATCACCTTCGGGATACATCGCCATACGGTGTCCTCACACTCCTATATCTAAACGATATCATGGATGCCGGGTTTCTCAGTGCATCATTTTACCATGCCGCTTTAGCCTTGTCAGCTCTCAAAGTCTCCAAGTCCAACATGGGACAGCAGCTACGGAGTCAGGCAGCGATACACGCACTAGAACACTTTGTCATAGCTCTAGGAGATGTTGGGAACATTCCGATAGAGGATATGAACCCAGACATGCCGACACCGGGAAACGAACACGGCCCTGGGAGACGAGAGAAGATTGTGTCTTGGCTTAGTACAGTCTTGTTACTGGCACACTTTGAACTAAGAAGAGCGCAGATGAGGCTATGGTGCGTACATGGTCGCGCAGCGGTCGAGTTCCTGTCGACCCATCTGAGCCTTGTGAGGGAGACAACTATTGGAGAATCTCTGGTCTCGGCTTTCTCAAGGATAGCAGCCCTTTTGGAGATCTATGAGGGGACACATTCGATCCAGGAGCAAGTTGTATCATCTGAGGCGTCACGGTCTCTCGTCCAGTATCTCGCTGGCTCTACGCTGCCCTATGATAGGCTGCTCTACATCATGCCCAGAGTGAATGATTTGGAAGAGAAATGGAGGTCCAATCTTCGACCAGGCGCGGAGTGGGATCAGCGTGTTGACGAACTTAGACTTGAGCTCGAACAATGGCGAGCTAGCCTATTGCCGGAAGACATCCCTGACTTCGACGGCGAGGGGCCAGAGGCAGACATCAATATGAGGCCCCTAACGCTTCTTTCCGCCCCGGAACCAGTCAGGCCGGCTACAAGCTTTACGCATTACCTCGTATCTACGCTTCGACTTGACCTGATGTACTCCCCAGAATCAGGCCCCAGACTCTCTCCCTCTGAACGATCAGCCATATTGCGCAAGATCTGTCGCCTTGCAGCCGGCCTTCCGTATGACCTCTCCGTTATCGTCAACAACTACGGATATGGAATGCTCCCTGCGATGCTCAACGCCTACCATATGTCCGATGCTGTTATAGCAAACTGGATCAAAGGATGGGTTGCGTCTAGGCCTGACACAAGAGAAGGCATTTGGGACATAGAGCGCGTCCAGAGATTGATAGCGTATCTAGATAAGGAGTATAATAGTGAGGGATCAAGATCTGGATGGACTGTAATCAAGACTCGGATGGTAGACGCGGAAGAGAACCGAGAGGACGCGCAGCAAAATACGAGAGAAGAGCAATCTCGAAGTTTTTGCGTAGAGATATCCTGCAAGGGAAAACGTGGTTGGAGCATTGACTTTGTCGAGATAGAATAGCTTAATAATGCGGCGATAACAAAAGCCAATACATTGACGTCCCAAAAACAGAGAGGAAGAAAAATAGTAAGCTCACATCGCGTGATCCATTGCGGTGTAAAAAAAATCATTCGCCTATGTCAGAAAAAAGCGTCATTGCGATTATCGGATTACCAATGCGAGAATGACAAGTTTAATTGCTGAAAACTTGTAGGGCGTAGTGGACGACAAGCTCATATGACTCAGAACAGTCACTACACAATGAAGGGCGCAATTGTCAAGTTGACATTCTAAGCAAAGATGACAAATGACCTAAAGATTTTGACAGTAGCGCATGCCACAGGGTGCAGCCACTAAATTTTCATCGGGCCGGTGGCCAATCATACGCGGCGAAAATTGCATAGCTCGTTTGTCCAAGCCCGAAAGGGAACTATTGAACGAGGACATATCATGTTATGTCAAACAGGAATTTTACAGGGAGACAATTCGAGAGAATTCTATAGAGTCATATGTTAGGTGAGAGAGGATGTCCAACAGGATATAAGAGCATGCGATTTCCTGGCAGTTTTTGTCTTTCACTCTACTCATCATCAAGCAACTCATTAAACAAACATCAATTCAAGAGCATCTTCAACTCTAATATCAACACTTCAAACAAGTTCAATCACAAGATCTATACACCATCTCCACATTACAACTATATCCTGCATATTGCAGCCGACCCTATAAAACCACTACTATATACAACTACAATACCTCAAAAAAAAAAAACACCACAAATTCCAAACACAATGGAATCCACCAAGATCAACGCTCGACGAGTCTGGTCCTCAATTGTCCGACATGCCAAAGAGCACCACGACTCGGTCAACGCGGCCGTAGTTGCATACTACCCCCAGCCATCGCCTGCCTACACACCTGGCAGCAAGTCTGCGACATCCTCTGTCCTGTCATCCCCACGATATTCGTTTGATAAGCCTCAGTAGAAGCTTTGAAGAGAAATGGCATAATACACGAAGTGGATGATTAATGTGTTAGCTGGAGTAAACCATAGGCTAAGAGTTATTGCATACTGCTAGTCTATTTTGAAGGATCTAAAGGAGTATGTAAGAGTTAAACGATTAATAATAATTAGAGATTGAATACCAAAGATACAGTTATATGGGTGTCCTGAACCATTTCCACGCACTGTGATCTAATGTTATTGATTAGTTATATACCTGAGTCAACTTTCCGCGTCTTGTGCAGGCTTCTACAGTCTGTGTCGGACCAGTTATATAATAACATATCTGACAGACGTTGTGTAAAGCGATAGTGATTACTGAACAACGCAGTCTTCTTGCGGAGTTGCGGAGTTTCTGCTACGATAACCTCAACATGAGACCCGAGATATCCGTCAACATCATTTAAATACAAGAGGTAGGACCATATATCTGCGAAGAAGAGCTACATTGGTAGGGACCTGAAGAACCAAGTGGCTGCCAGTATTAAGATACTCTTTACATCTCTTCAATACGTGTGAGGGTCTTTCAACATCACCTCCTGTCTCCCGATACGTATGTTCAATCCAGAAACATGACTACCGAGCAGTCCCACAAAGCCGAAAAATTCTTCCCACGAGCAGGACTTGCACAAGATGGATGGTCGACGGAAGACGAAGCGACAGCGACATGCTACTGTGGTGCGGTTCAGCTGGTCTTGGTGAAGCCCCTGTAAGCAACCGGAAACCCCAAGACAGTCACTAATGGCCACCAGCCTTTAAACAAGCCTGGCTTCGTTTTCTCCTTCATCTGTCACTGCAGCGATTGTCGCAAGATCACGGCTTCGATGTTCACCACTGGTATCGTTGTTCTCGACACACACCTAAAGCATGTCCGTGGTGAAGAGAACCTCAAACTGTTCAGCCAGTCGGATACAATTGAGAGAGATAGAAGCGCAATAACCAATTTCTTCTGCATAACGTGCGGATCGCTTATGTACCGACGGTCTTCGGCTTATGCAGGTGTTAGTGTCCTAAGAGGGGGCACAGTTAATGATTTTAAGCTTATAGAAACAGTGCTAAAGCCAGGCGATAAGCAATTCTGCAAACATAAAGTGGCCTGGTTAAGTAGTATAAAAGATTTAAAGCAAAGCCAAGGACAAGTTAAGATATAAGACTAAGTATCTTTAGTTTAAATTACTACTTTTTTATTAATATTATATTAAGGGTTTAACCTTTACTTAAGCCTTTATAAAGTTATATAACTTTTAAGTTTAAATTAAACTTAAATTTTAATTTTAAAGTATATAAAAAAAATATTTTAAAAGTTCCTTTTTTTAAGTTTAATAATATTTATATTAATATCTTTTTATTATAATTAAAAAGTTAATATAATTAATTAATAAGTAAGTTGTTTAAGTAAGTAAGTTACTTTTTTTAATATTTTCAATATTATAACCTTTATAATTATATTATATATACTTTATAATTTTTTTTATTATTATTATTAATTATTTCAGTTTAACTTACTGCTTTTTTATTAATATTACTTTATTTACTCTTAAATATAAGGTTAATTAATTATATATCTTAATATATATAATTAATTAATAGATATTAATTTAGCTTTTATTAATTGATTTATATAAATAAAATTAATTTAATTCCTTTATTATAACCCTAGTGTTTATATTATATATATATAAGGGGTCTATAATTTTTATTTAATAGAAATATAACTACTATTAGACAATAAGTTTAATAATAAACTAATTCTATATAAGACTAATTAATATTAAATTAATAGCAGTCTAGAAATATATTATATTAAAACTAATAATAACCTTATATATAGTTAACTATATTAAAAATATTTTAATATATATATATATATTTATTTAATATTAAATAAAACTTAATTTATTAGCTATTAATAAAGTATCTTTATATTAATAAGCCTAATATATATTATTTAATTATTAAAAGATATAATACTTTATAAGCTTAATATTATACTTTATATTATTTATAAATATAAACCTAATATAAATTAATTTATCTATTTAGAAACCTTAATTATTATATATTAATAGCTTTTAGTTAAATTATATTATATAATATTAAACAATATTAATATAATAATACTTATAACTTTTATTTAACCTTTTAATACTAGATATATATAGTATATCTTATAATAAAAAGTCCTTTTTAATATAAAAGATATTTTTATAGAAATTAATAAAAAAAAAAAAATTTACTTTAATTTATTTAATTATCTATAAAGGGAAAGTTATAAAGCTTAAATATAAATTTATATATTTTAGCTAGTAATATAATATATTATTAAGTAACTTTAAGGAAAATACTAAAATCTTTTAGAATTAAATTAAAAGACTAAAAAAAAAGGTAATTAAATTTATTAGATTTATTAAAGCCCTTAAGGCTAAAGCTAAAAAAAGTTAAAAGCTTTATAGAAAGTATATTAAATATATTATAGTATTTACTATTATAAATAAAAACCTTAAAAAGATTTTATAATCTTAATAATTAGATTTATTTAATAGTAATATAAATAAACTTTAAGGATTTCTTATTAATTTATAAAGCTATTAAATATATTACTTTATTTAATTTATTATTAAAAAACTTAAGGTTAAATATAAAATAAAACTCCTTAAAAATAAAGTATTATAATTTATAAATTCTATTATTTATAATTATATTAATAACCTTAAAAAGAAATAATAAAATATAATAAAGTATAATATAGTTAATAAGTAAGTAAGTTATTTAAGTAAGTAAGTCACTTTCCTTAACCTTTTTAACCTATAGCTTAAAAAGCTTAAGTTACAGTTTAAAAAGGCTAGCTTTTATTTATTAAATTCCTCTTTAAATAACTTAAAAGCTATTTAATAAGTCTTTATATTATAATTGCCTTTATTATATATACTATAGTGCTAATTGCCTAATTACTTTAATCTTTTTTAATTATTACTTCTTAATAATTTAGCTACTACTTATATATTAATATCTATCTAATTAATTACTTATAATACTTTCTATATAGTTATAATCCTTCCTTTTTATAATTTAGTCCTTTTTGCCATATAGTATTAACTTAATATCTTATTTATATTTTAAAGATTATAAAGCTTAGCCCTTAATAAAATAACTTTATATATAATTGCCTTTATTGCCTTAATAGCTAACTTTAAAGCTTTAATAATAGACTTTAGAGAGCTATTATAATACCTTTTAATTTGCCTTTTAAGGTATTTAAACTAAAATTAGGCCTTTATTACTATCTTTAGGGTCTTTAAAGCCTATAGTATTAATAGTTAAGTGGCCTCTTTAGGAGGTATTAGGGTCTATAGCTATATATTAAGCTTTAAGATTACAGTTTTTAGATTAAAAGAAGTAAGTCTAGCTCCTTTAAAACCTTTCTAAATATTACTTTCTATAAAGATAGCTTTAAATATAGTATAAAAGGCAGAAAAGAACTTAATTTTAAAAATATAAGTTATAAAGTATTTAATTAAATACTCTATTTCTTAATTATAAGCCTTTTTTAGTAGCCTAAAGTACCTAATATTAAGAGGCTAAAGTAAATAAAATATATAAGTAGGTATATAAAATATAATAATCTTATTCTCTTTATAATATCTCTTGAAATTAGCTAAATAGTAGCTTTTATAACTATTAAGAATTAAAAAATAATAAAAACTAATTAATTAATTAATTATAAATTAATTAAAATACTTTAGCTACTTAAGATCTAGCTTATTATTTATTTACCTATTTTAGCTTATTATAATAACCTAATCTAGTAAAAGGTTATATTCTTAATACTAATTAATAAGGTAATATTAGCCTATATTAATAATAAATAGTATAATTACTTAACTTTCTGTATTAATTACCTAAATTACAGTAATCTATTTCTAGTTTTTAGGCTATATTAATTTTAGCCTTTTTTATATTTCTAAACCTATAATAGCTATTCTGGCTATAATAAGGCCTATTATAAAGCCAGTCTTATTAAAGTTCTAGATATTATTTAATTAAATACTATACTTTATAATTATATTTTATATAAGCTTAAACTAGCTATAAATAATAGTTAGATCTTTATATTTAGCTCTTTAATAGTTATATCTTTAAAATAAATATATCTTTAGCTTTAGTTATTACTTTATAAAGTTATAAGCCTAGCACTTATTAATAGGTAATATATTACAGTTAGCTAGTAGGGAATTAGCTATTTCTTCTATAAAATATAATTATAAGGGAAATCCTTATAAATTTAGGTTAAAAATAAATTAGACTATTATCTACTCCTTTAGATTAAATAGTCTTTACGATTTTAAGATAGAATTATATTATAACTAAATGCTATAATAGCGGCAATATAAGGTCTTAAAGAGCACCTTATAGTTAGTTATAGTCTATTATAAACTTAATTTTAGGTTATTTTAAAGGGCCTAAAGGGTAAGAAGTATTCTAGCTTTATTTAAAGGCTGTAATATATTAAGTTATTAATAATTATTTAATTAAATAGAAATGTTATAAGGTAAGGGATTTTTAACCCACTTACTTAGATAACCTACTTACTTATTAACTACGTTATTTATAAGAAATATAAATACTTTAAAGATAAACTTAAGAATGCCTTTAAAGTTATAAATAAGAAACAAGCTATAGAAATAAAAATTTAATAATTTAAGTAATAAGGATTTATAATAAACTATTTAATTAAATATTAATATTAAATAATTAAATTTAATTAAAGTAAAGAAATATATATAATATAAATATGTTTAGGACTTAAATTAAAAGTTAAAAATATTATAGTTAATATTAAATTTAAGCCTAAAAACCTAAATAAATTAATTAATATTATTATAGAAATTAATAATTAATAATTTAAATAATAATAGAAAAAATAAATTAAAAAGAATAAAAGATTATATAATTCTTAATAAAATATAAAATAATAGAATATTAATTACAGTAAGAAATAATTACTTAATACTTAATATAAAATTAAATTAAAACTTATAATTTTAAAGGCTATATAGTATAATAATAATTAAAGATAATATAATATATTAAAGGTTAAATATAATAATTATAATTAATTTAAATATATTACTAATAAATGCCTTTAATTATAATAACCTAAAGACTTAAATTAAAGTAAGTAAATACTAAAAGCTATTAATAAATAAATCCCCTAAATAGCTATATAGACTTAGATTTTAGGAATAATATAAAGTATATATAATATATTATAAGATATTATATTTAAGAAAGACTATATAAGTTATAAATAGTAATAATATATTAATAGTTTTATATAAAAGCTATAAAATAAATTCTTAATTAAAGATAATATAAAAAGAAATAATATACTATATATTTTAATACTATATAATTAAAAGGTATAGAAATACTATAAAAAGGCTAAAAAGGATATAGCCTATTAAAAAATAAAATAAAAATAATAATAAAAAATATATTAAAATTAAAAAGTAAAATAAAAGGCTTTTAAAATAGGAATATTAAAAATAATAAAATAATAAAGTATAGTAAAAGGGAAAAAAGTAATATAATATATTAATATAATCTTAATTAAAAATACTATTTAAGCTATTAAAGAAGTAATAAAAGTAAAGAAATTAATAAAAATAGTCTATATATAAAGAAATACTAAAAAAATTAAAGTATAGAATATAAAGGAAATAAAGTATATATAATTATATAATATCTTTAAAAGGAAAATAAATAATTAAAGTAAAAATAAAAATAACCTTATAAACCTTTATATAATAAATAAGAATTAAAGATTTAGACCTTTAGAGAGAAAATATATATTTAAAGGGCTAAAGAATATATTAATATAAATAACTTATTAACAATTTATCTTTATATTTATTATATAGAGAATACTATAAATATATTATATAAGGAATTAAAGTTTAACTTTTAGGATTATATAATAATACTATTTATATACCTAAAATATAATAAATTATTATAAATATTTTATAGATATTATTAATATATTAAATATAAATAGAAAAAAGAAAATAATAATTACTTTCTTATGATAATATTAAAAATACTTAATAATAATCTATATTAAAAAGAGAAAATTAAAAGATATTTATTAAGTATTTAATATAAAAACCTTAAAGTATTAAAACTTTAATTCTATATAGCCTACTATAAGGAAATTTAGAAGAATAAAAATATATAAGTAAAACTATAATAAATAATTTAAGATATTACCTTAATAAAAGAAAAGTTTAATTAATAATATAAAGATAATAATAATAAATAGTCTATAAATAATATTAATTTAAAAGAATTAAAGGAAGTTATAATATAACTAAAAATATAAAATAAAATACTAAAAGAGCTAAAGAAGTTTTTTAATATATTTTATATATAATGGCATCTTAATATAGATAGTTAGCCTAGTCTTTAGGTTATATAATTTTAGGACCCTATAGAATCTCTTTAGAAAACCCCTCTTTAAGGAATCTTCTCTCTTTAAGCTTTAATTAATATAATACTATTATATCTATTTAGCTATTATTAATTTACTATAATAATTTTAAAGTTTTTACTTAAATTACTTAAATATAATAATTAATTCTTAAAAAACTATAATAACTAGCTTAAACTTAAATAAGTTATTAATAATAACCCTAAAAGTTATTAATAATTTTATTTTAATTAATTAGAAAGAATAATTTTAAATAATAATTTGTTTTATTAAGTAAGTTATATTATTAATTTATATTACTGCCCTTATAGTTTAAATTAAATAGTTAAAAAAAGAGCTTACTTTTAAATAATAAATAAAAAAATTAAAATAGTAAATTAAAAAAATTATTAAAAATCCTCTTAAAAATTAAAAAAAAAACTTCTAAAATATATCTTTAATTAATATTAATAATAAAGAACCTAATTAAATTAGCAGTAATATTCCTTTTTCCCTTACTATTAGCTTTATAAGGCTATTAAGCTTCTAACTTTATATATAAAGGCTTAAATAATAAGGCCTTTATAGTAGGCCTATATCTTAAAGGTTAAAATTATATAAGGTTTATCTGCCTTAATAGTATAATTATTGCCTTAATTAAGCAGTATTAATACTGCCTATAGGTCTACCTTTAGTAACTATATTAGCCTTTTGCCTTTATCTTACCTAAAAGATCTTAAATTAACCTTTTTAATATATTAGGTTAAGTCTATTATACTTCTATTTAAAAGTTAATTAGACCCTATCTAATTAAAAGATTAAATATAAACTTATAAATATATTTCTTAACCTATTAGTTATAGTTATTAATATTAATTATAGCTATTATTATAATACCTATATATAATAGCCTATAGGCTAATTAGGCCTATCATATAATTAATTATAACTTTATTAATATAATTAAATTAATATTAATAAAAGCTATAGGCTATAAATACTATAAGCTTTATATAATAGCTATAACTATTAAAAAGAACTTCTTATTAAAGAATTAATTTAATTTAATTAAAATAGCTATTTTTAATTATACTTTAATTAATATAATTAATTATATAAATCTAAATATCCTATTTTATATAATATCTCTAAACTAGCTAATTAAAGAGCTATTATAACTAAAGGACCTAAAAGAAGCTATAAAGTAAGGTAAAACCTTAATAACTAACTAAACTATCTTTTTAACTGCCTTTTTAGGCCTAAACTTAACTAGCTATAAAAAGTAACTATAGAATATAATTATTAAGGCTAAATATATATTTAGCTTCCTTTTATTTATATAGAGATTAAAAATAAATATAAAATAATAATAGAGTTTTATAAAGGTTTAAAGGAATTAGGTTAACTTTTAAATAAGTTAGTTAATAAAAGTCAAATTAACCTCAAGTTAATAACAACTCTATTAATTAAATGTATATACCTAGATATATAACTAATTAACCTTATATCTAAAAGCTACAGTTAAAGTAATATTAATAAAGAAGTAGTGGTTTAAACTAGGGTTAAATACTATAAAAGCTTTTCTTTTAGTAATAAAAAAGAAGTAAAAATTAAAAATATAATTACCTTTAAATATCTAACTATTTTCTATAAAAGAGATAAATAGCTAGATAATATAAATTAAAGCTTTAAAGAAGCTTATAAATAATATTATATTAATAAAAGCTAAACTCTCTTTATATATAATAATATAACCTTAAATACCTAACTTATATAATTAAGCTATTTAAATAAATAAATTTAAGCTTAAAAAGAAACCCTAATAAGAGATTAAAAAGCTTTTAAAAAATAATCTTTAATTCTTACAGAAAATAAAAAGAATTACTAGATTTTTATTATAGTTTAACTTAAAAATACCTAATAATAATTAAAATAGTCCCCTTAAGACTTTTATAAATATCTTATTTCTATTAAAGATTATTTTCTTTATAAACTTAATATTATTATATAAATATATTAATACTATATAAAGCTATTTTTAATCCTTTAAAATATTATAGCTTTTTAAAAAGGTATTAAATTACTTAAAATTAAAAAGGAATTAATATAACTTATATAAAGGTTATAAAATATATTAAATTATAAAAATAAATATATAAATAACTTTTTTAAAACTTAATTAACTAAAAAGAAGCCCTATATATTAAAAAAAAGCTTAAAACTATATTTATTATAATATCTTTAAGATAATAACTTAAATTATATTTTAATTTAATAAATAAAAAATAAATAAAAAAATAAAAAAAGATTTCTTTTTTTAGTAAAATACTTTAATTATTATAAGATAGAATATTACTTTAAAAACTGCCTTAAATCTTATAAAGTTAATTAAATTAAAAGATTAAAAAATTAATTTTAGTTAAAAATATATTAATTTTTAATTAAAAACCCTATAAAAGATATTAATTATTACTTAAAATATCTCTAGATTTAATTTCAAAAGAGAATCTCTATTATAGCTAAAATATAAAGCTATAAAAGTATTATAATATAAATATATTTGAATTATAAAATAGAAATTAATATTATTAATAAAACTTTTATTAAATTTTAAAGCTTTTAATAATTAAAAAATATTAATATCTTTTTATAAAAAGCTAATAATAATTAATTAAAAATAAAAGAAAAATAAAAAGTACTTTTTATTTTAATAAAGTATTAAAAATAGTTTAAAGAAATAACTAAAAGCTTAATAAATATTAAAAAAAGAGATTATAATAAATCTATCTTTCTTTTTATAGTTACTTTAAAAGACCTTTAAATTATAGTTAATTTTAAAATTAAAAAGTAATAATTTAAAAGTTATTATAATAGCTTAAAACTCTTTTAACTTTAATAATTCTTAAAAAAAAACTTATAATAAAATAAAGATTTTTATTATTATTATTTTTAAAAAACATTATTATATTTTAAAAGAAAATATTAAAAAGTTTAATTAAATAGTAAAAATATCTTTTAAATTAAAAATATATATTAAAGTCTTTAGCTATAATAAAGTAATTAAAATTCTTAATTTTATAAAGATAGATTATATTATTAATTTAATTTAAAAAAAAAACCTTTTTATAGATTTATTTATTTAATATTATAGGCTAAATTAAAAGAACTTTATAAATATTTATAAAAGAACTTAAAAATTAAATAAATCTGCCTTTTTAAAAGCTTTATTCAATAATTTATTTTATTTATATTAAAAAAGAATAAAAGATTTTACTTTTATATTAATTATTAAGGCCTAAATATAATTACTATTAAGAATTAATATCTTTTATTTTTAATTTTAAAAATTATAAATTAAATTTAAAAAGTAAAGTATTTCTTTAAAATTAATATTAAAGATATATATTATTAAATTTATATTTAAAAGAGAAATAAATAGAAAACAATATTTAGAACTAAATATAACTATTTTAAGTATATAATTATATTATTTAAATTAATTAATATATTTACTATATTTTAATATTATACTTATTAGGCCCTTTAAGGCTTTATAGATATAATTTATATTATTTATTTTAATAATATATTAATATTCTTTAAAATTAAAGAACAATATATAAATTACCTTATATAAATCCTAAAATAAATAAAGGCTATTAAATTATATATAAAACCCTTTAAATATTCCTCTTATTAAAATAAAATTAAATTTTTAAAATTTATTTTAACTATTAAAAAAGTAAAAATAAGCCTAATTAAGATTTATATTATTATTAAATAGCTTAAATTAATAATATATAAAGAAATATAAATATTCTTAGGATTTTATAACTTTTACTAAAAGTTTACTTATAATTACTTTAAAATTATAGTTTTTTTAATTATTTTATTAAAAGAAAATTAAAATAAAAAGAAACTAAAAGCTATAAAATTAAATAACTAAAAAACCTAAATATTTTAGGCCTTTATTATTAAGTTTAAAGAAGCTTTAATCTTAAGGTATTTTAATTTTAAAAGATAAATTTATATTAAAATAGATATATTAAACTATATTATTATTAATATTTTATTTTAATTAAATAATAAAAAAAATTATTTCTTTATAGTATTTTAATTTTAAAAGTTTAATAATATTAAAAGGTTATATAATATATTAAATTAAAAACTAATAGTTATTATAAAGTTATTTAAATATTAATAATATTACCTTAAAAAGTCTTTAAAATAAATAGAGATCTTAAATAATTATTAAAACCTTTAGTTATTTATAAAAAATACTAAATTAAATAAAAAATAGGCTAAATAGTGCTTATATTTAATAATATATAACTTTATTATTAAATATAAAAAAGAGATAAATAATCCTATTAATATCTTTTTAAGATCTTTAAAAGATAAAAAAGAAAGCTATTATATATTAAAATTAATTAATTTCTTAGAAAAAAGAATAATTAAAGTATAAATATTAATAAAAAGTTAATAATATAAAAAAAAGTTAAATAAAATATTTAAAAAAAAAGTAATTTTCTTTTAAACCTTAAATAAGTTTAAATTAAATAAAAAGTCTTTAAGTATTAAAATTAATTTAACTTTATTATTAAATAATATAAATAATTTAGGCTAAAAACTTAATATTAATATATAATTTTATAATATATTAAGATTATTTATAGTAATTTTTAATAAAATAATAAAAAAGTCTTTATATTAAAAGAAATGTTTAAAAAATAAAATATTAAAATTAATAATTTAAGTTATTAAATTAATTTAAATAAAAGATAAATTAATATTTAATTAAAAAACTAAAGTATTTTAAATAAATAGAAAAAAAGGGTTTTAAAAATAAATAGTAAAAAATAACTTTCTTTATATAAAAAAGAGGCTTTATATATTATTAAAACTTAACTTAAAATAAAAGATATTATAGCTATATTATAATAATTTATTAATAAGTTACTTTAAAGTTAAAAGGACTTAAAAGTTAATTTAAAAAAAGTTTTACTAAAAAGGCCTAAAAATTAATATAAAATAATATATAATTATATATAATATTTATTAAAAGATTATATTAAAAAGATATTAACTCTATAAAAAGCTTAAAAGTCTATTAATTGTTTTCTATTTCTTAAAGAAATCTCTATAGACTTTATTATAGAATTACTATTAATAATCTTTAAAGGCTAATAAGTTAATATAATCTTTATAATAGTTAATAAATTAATAAAATTTATATAATTTTTACCTATTTTTTAAAAGTGATTATATTTAAGTTTATTAAACTTTTTTATAAAAAAATAAAGCTAAAATTTAATATATTAAAAGGTATTATTTTAAATAGAAAACTAATTTTTATAAATATATTTTAATTAAAACTTTATTATTACTTTAAAGTTAAATAAAGATTATTTATAGTATATTATTTTTTAATTAATAAATAAATAGAATAAATAAATTAAACTTTAAGTTATTACTTAAAGAGCTTTATTAATAAGAATTAAAATATCTAATTAAAACTTCTTTAAACTTTATAATTTATTTATAACTTAATAGTTAATATTATTATAGGTATAATATTAAATAGGGCCTTTATAAAATTTAATTTTAATTTCTATATTACTATTAAAAATAATAGCGTTTAAAAAGGGATTTTAAAAATAAAATAAAGAATCTAAAAGCTATAAAAGCTAAAAAATAGATTTATAATATATTAATAAAATATTACTAAAAGGCAGATTAAATATATTAACTTTAAGTATTAAGAAATAAACTTTAAATAAAAATAATTAGTTATATTATTAAATAAAAACCTTAAGCTTAAAAGAAAAAAGAAAAAGTTAGCTTTTTAGTTTATTAATCTCTTTAGAATTACTAAAAGAATTAGGCTATAAATATTTAAATTAGCCCTTTTAAATTAATATATATAACTTTATAATATCTTTTATATAAGCTTTTTTAAGCTATATTAAATAAAGTATTAAGAGAATAATAATTTCCTATTAATATTAAACTTTAAAGAAAAAGATAATTAATAAAAAATAAAAAAGATTAAAAAACAAAAAAAAATTTAAAAAAAAATATATTACTTAATAAAATAAAAAAAAATAGCCTATAAAATATAATTAATAAATTATTACTATATATATAAAAAATACCTTTTAAATTATTACTATTTAAAAAAAGCTTTAAATTAAATAAAAAAGAAAAAGGCTATAATTATAAATAAAATAAATATTATAAAAAAGAGAAAGGCTATAAAAAAAATAATATATTAAAGTCTAAAAATTAAAGTAATTAAAATACTTAAAGAATTAAAAAAAGTAAAATTAATTATAAATAAATCTCTTTTTATTTAAATTTATTTCTTTTAAAAATTATTAATTATCTTTAATTTTTACTTTTAAATTTAATAATAATAAAATTAATTATAGGCCTAATTCTTTATAAGGCTATCCTTTAATATAGGATTTCTTTTAAAGTAATTATAATTATAACTATAAAAAGTAGGCACTTTTAATTAAAATAAAAGATTAATAGTTATATTTTTTTAAAAAATTAAAAAGGTTTTAAAGATAAAAGCCTAAATAGCCTTATTAATAAAGTTATTATTAAAGATTTATTATTACTTAAATAGACTTATAATAATTAAGATAAAACCTATTTTATTAGAAAAATTAAGTAATAATTTAAAATAAAATTATTAAAAACTTAAATTTATATAAAAAAAGAATTAATTTATTTAAAGATAATTAAATAAATTAACTAAAAAAGATATAAAAGGTAAAATTAAAGTAAAAACTAAAGTTATAATAAAAATGAAACTTTTAAAGAGATTCTTATTTAAATAGAAATTAAATAAAAAAAAGGTCTTAAAATATACTATAATATTATAAAGGTTATTTTTTAATATTATTTAAAATAATTAATAAAATATTAAATTTATAATCTTTTATATTATAAAATTAGAATTTACTTTTTTTACTTAAAAAATATAATTTATTTTATATATAACTTAAATCTTAAAAAACTAAAAATATTAATAAAAAATAATATGAATATAATATTAAGACTTATAGTAAAAATTAAAAAGGTATTATAAAAGTATATTTATTAAATATAATAGTAGGCTATAATAATAATATAAAAGGTTTTAACTTTTTATATTAAAAAATATTAATAAAAAAGTAATAATATTAAAATAAAAGATAAGATTTATTAAAAAAATATTAATACCTTTAAATCTATAAGTTAATATATAAATTTTCTTTAAGTAATAAAAGAAAATTAAAAGCAAAAGAAGGTATATTTAAGCTCATAATAGATATAAGTAGTAAAATATTATAGTTAATTAATAATATAAATAGTAATTAAAATAATTATAAACTTTAAGGCCTTTATTATATTTTTAAAGTTACTTTTTATTATAATAAGAAAATTATAATTAAATTAATAATAAAATATAAAAGACAATTATAAAAGAAATATATAATTTATAATATTCCTTATTATAATTATATTAAATATAATAAGAGAAATTAAAGTTATTAAAGATATAATAATTAAATTAAAAAAATAAAAGAGGTTATTAAAATTCTTATTGATTAATAATACTTAAAAGTTATTTTTATAAATATAAATATAATAAATATAAATTTAATAGCCTATAATATAATTAAGGGACTTAAAGGATATAATTACTTTAAGCTTTTTAGCCTTATTAGGTATTTTAAGAATAGAAATAAGTTCTTTATTAGCTATTATAAAAGAATTAAAATAGATTTATTAAAGAATTAAAGAATAAAAGATTAAAAGGTAAAGATATAAGTAAAAAGAAAGGTATATAAATTAAAAAAGGTTATATAAATAAAAGAAAAAAAAAAAAAAAAAAAGTAAAAAAAGAGAAAATTAAATATTTATAGCTAAAAAGAAATTAAATAACTTATAAAGGTTAAAAAAGCCTAAAAAATTAAAAAATTAACTATAAGTTAAAAGATATAAATTATATAAAGCTATAAGATATTATAATAAAGCTATTTATAGACTTATAGTAGGTTTTATATATAAAATAGCTAAAATATAACCTATTATCTCTATATAAATCTAAATAAAGAATTAATTACTATAAGTAAGTATATAATAATAAAAGCCTATTAATAATTATATAATTTAATTTTATTACTATTTTAGCTAAAGATAGCTAAATAGAAAGAAAAGAATAATTATAATAGCATTTTAATATAAATAGTTAGCCTAATCTTTAAATTATATAATTTTAAGACCCTATAAAATCTCCTTAAAAAACCCCTCTTTAAGGAATCTTTTTTCTTTAAGCTTTAGTTAATATAATACTATTATACCTACCTAGCTATTATTAATCTACTATAATATTATAATAATAAAAATAAACTTATTTAGAAATAAAAAGAAGCCTAAAGGAAATATAATAAATATAAATAGAAACTTATAAAGGAGTAATATACTATAAGTAAGGCAGATTATATAGAAGGCTATATAGACCTTAAAAGGTATTATAAAAGTAACCTTAATACTAATAGAGTGCTATATAAATAATAAATAATAGAGTTATACTAATATAAATTATAATTAAAAATAGTTAAAAAATAATATAAGGAATTAAAAGACTATTATTAATAATAAATATTTAATAATAAATTTATTAATAATTATATTAATAATAAGGATTACTATAATAATAATTATAAATAAACCTATTAAAATATCTTAAGAAAAGCAATATATCTTTTATAATAATAAAGCTATAAACGTATAAAAGTTAAAAATAAAAATAACTTAAATCTATAAAAGTTCTAAAAGCTATATAAAATAATAGGCCTAATTATTTAATACTAGAAGCTTAAATTAAAAGAAAATATCTAAATACTTAAATTAATAATAAAATAAAGAAAAGTTTTATTAACTTAAAAATAGTTATAAAGCTAAAATTACTATAAAGAAAAAAGAAATAGATTTACTATTTAATTAATATAAAAAGATAATTATTTAATTATAATAATAGTATTATTAATTAGAAAATTAATTACTTTAAGGTCTTTATTAAAGAAAAGAATTAGAAAATTAGTTTTAATATTATACTTTTAGAAAAGAAAATAGATATTATTTTAAATATAAATTAATTAAAATAATAAAACCTATATATTTATTAGAAAATTAGCTAAATTATATTTTTAAGTAACTTTAATAGTAATAATAGAATAATTATAAAGAGTAATAAAAGATCTTAAATATTAACTAAAAGAGATAGTTATAATAAGGCAAAAATAATTAACTATTACCTTTAAAAGGAATATAATATAAGTATAAGAAAGATATAAAAAATAAAATAGAAATTTTAAATATTTTATAAAAAGAGGATTTATAGAAAGAAAAGATAGAAATAAAGTTAAAATAAAATTAACTTAAAAATATTCTGAAAGAATATTAAATATATAATAAATTATTTAATAAAGACCTAAAAATAGGAATTTTTAAATGTAATTAATAAAATTATAAAATTAATTTAATAAATAATAAGTTATTATTATAAAAGCTTTGTATATTAAATTAATTAGAACTTTAAGTTTAAAATGAATATATTAATAAAATATTAAAAAAACACTATATTAAAATATCTAATTTATTATTAGCTTTAATAATATTTTTTATATTTAAGAAAAATAAAAAAGATTAATTAATAATTAATTATTAATTATTAAATATATATATTATTAAGAATTAAACCTTATTTTTATTTATTATAAAATTTTAGGATTAATTATAAAGAAAATAGATCTTTATAGCTTTGAATCTAAAAGAAATATATAATTTTATTTATATTAAAGAAAGAGATAAATAAAAAATAGTATTTAAGACTAAATTAAGACTTTATAAATATATAGTTATACCTTTTAATTTTATTAATATATCTATTATATTTTAATATATAATTAATAATATATTTTAATAATATTTTAATATCTTTATAATATATTACTTTAAATAATATTTTAATTTTTTTAAATAATAAAAGAAAAATATAAAGAATATATCTATAAGGTTATAAAAGTATTATAAAATATTAAGACTATTAATTAAACTTAAAAAAAGTTTCTTTTTATATTATAAAAGTAAACTTTTTAAAATATATTATTATATCTTAAAGAAATCTAAATAAAGTAAAAAAAGATTTTAATAATAATAAAATAAAAAGTTCTTAAAAATATTAAAAAAATATAAGTATTTTTAAGATTTACTAATTATTATTAAAGGTTTATTAAAAACTTTAATAAAATTATTAATTTATTAATAAAATTAATAAAGAAATATTAACTATTTAATTAAAATAATATAATATAAAAAGCCTTTAAGTAACTTAAAAAAGCTATTTTTAGTAAATTAATTTTAATTATATTTAACTTAAAAAAGGAAATTAAATTAAAAATAGATTTATTTAATTATACCTTAAGAAAATAAATTAAATAATAAGATAATATAGGGAAATTATACTTTATTGTATTTTATTTATATAAGCTATATAATATAAAGCTATAATATTTAATTTATAATAAGGAATTTTTAAAAATTATTAATTACTTTTAGGAGTTTAGATATTATTTAATAGGAAGTAAATATAAAATTAAAGTATATATAAATTATTAAAATATTTTATATTTTATAACTATTTATAAATTTAATTAATAATAATTATATTATATAAAGTATTTATATAAATTTAACTTTATAATTAGTTATAGAAAAAAATTAAAAAATAGAAAAGTAAATACAATTAATTAATAATTAAATTATAATATTAATACTATAAAAGTAAATAAATAAATATTAAAAAAAAACTAGAAAGAGAAAATATATCTTTATTTAATAAATATAAATTTTAAGATAGATAGAAATTAAAATATTTTATATATAGATATTAAAAGGTAATAAAAACCCTTAAATAACTTCTATAATATAGATATAAAATATAATAAATAATAATAAAAAAGGTTATTAAATAATATAACTTTTATATTAAAATAAAGATATAATAATATAAACCTTATAGAAAATTTTAATTATTTTTTATAATATAATAACTATAAGATTTAATTATAATAGACTTTATTATAAAGTTATTACTATTTAAAAAACTTTTAATTAAAAATTTTTATAATAATTTTATAGTTATTATAAATTAATTTATTAAGTTTTTATATTATTTATTTTATAAAAAAGATATAAATTAAAAAAACTTNTATATATAATTATAAATATATTATTAATATATATAAATTATTAATTAAAATTATTTTAAATAAAAAAATTAATATTTATATTAAAGTTTTTAAAATATATTTATAGTATTATTAGGCCTAAATTATAAATTTATAATAATATTTAAAGCCTAAATAAATAGATAAATAAAATAAATAGATTAAATATTAAAATAAGACTTAAAATATTATATTAACTATAAATAAAATAATTAAATTAAAAAATTACTATATATTTAATTAATATATAATACTGCCTATAATAAAAATATAAAATTTATATTAATATATATTAATTTTAGGTTTATATTAAAAATATATTAAAATTTATAAGAATTAAAGATAATTAATTTAATAATAATAATTAAAAGTAATAATTTAAAAAACCTATATAATAAACTTTAAATAGAATTTGAATTTATTAAAAAAAAGATATAATAATATTATAATTTTAAAAAAATAAAAAGACCTATTTTTTTTAAAAAAAATATAATTTATTTATTTATAAAAAATATTATAATTAAATAATAAAGTTATAAACTTAACTTTAAGTATATTAAATTATATAAAATTATTAAAAAGGTCTTAAAAAATAATTATAAATTAAATTTATTATTAAAAGTTAAAATCTATTTTATTTTTTATATTTTACTATTTAAATTAATAATAAATATAATTTATATTAAAATATAAAATAAATCTATAAAAATAAAAGAATTAAAAAGCTATAAAGTAAAAGCTATAAAGGAAATAAAAATAATTAATAAAAAAATAAAATATTTTATTAAATAGAAAAATTACTTAAGAAATAAAAATATATAGAAATTATTAAAATACCTTATTAATATATAAAAATACTTAAAAAATTTTTATTAATATTAAATAAAATTAAAATATTAAAAAACTTATTTTTTAATTTAAAAGTAAATTAATTAATACTATTAAGGATATAATTAACCTAAAGATTTTTAATTAATATACTTTTATATATATTTAATATAAATAATAAAATATTTTATTACTTTATTTTTTATAAACTTTAATAAAAAGCTTTAAAATACTTCTTTTTTATTTAATTTTAAATTTTATAAATATAAAAAAAATAATTAATAGCTTTAATAAGATATATTTATAAAGCTACTATTTCTTATAAAGCTTAAAGAGATCCTTGTTTATTTAATCTTTATTATTTTTTAATTTCTTTTTTTATTTTCTTAAAGATATTACTATAAATTTAATAAAGACCTTAGAAAATTAAAAAATTATATTAATTTATATAAAGAAATAATATAAATACTATTATAAGACTTTTTAGCCTAAATATATTTACTATAATATAAAAAATTTATAGATATAAAATATTTTTTACTTTTATTAATTTAAAAATAATAAGTATATAATATATTAGCTTTTTTATATATAAATTTAATAAAAAATATAAATATTTAAATTTTATAATCTTTTTAAAATATTTGTTTAAAAATATAATTAAATATAATAAAATATATTAATAAAAGGTTTAAATTAAGACTTATTAAAAGAAGTATAATATTAATTAAAATAATAGGCCTTAAAAATAAAACTATTAAAAAGAGAAAATTATATTATAATTTTAATATTTGTATTATATATATATAAAAAGTCTATAATTTTTATTTAATAAAAACATAATTATTATTAAAAGATAAATTTAATAATAAATTAATTCTATATAAGATTAATTAATATTAAATTAATAGCAATTTAGAAATAATATAGTTAATAAGTATATTAACTAAATAAATATACTAACCACTTTCTTTTATTAAATTAGGAGAATAAAATAATTACTTATATCTAGGTAAAACCTTAGCAAGATACTAGAAATTAAGGGATTTAAATATAGAATTTCCCCTCTTTTAGAAGAAAGATAATATATAAGCTTTCTAATAATTAAAAGTCTTATTTATAAGAAAAACTACTATAAGTATAACTAAAAAGGAAAGCCTAATACTTATTAAAGACATTTAAAATAATAACTAATTAAATAATTAGGCTTAAATCTAGCAATAAGTAAATTAGTTAATATAAAGCCCTAAAGGTTAAATTAAAGAATAAGGATCTATAGGCTTATATTAACTTAATAGTATTTAATAAGCCTATCCTTAAGGTAATTATATTTATACCCCCTAATATATTAGCAGTAAAATAGTAAAGTACTATAGCTATCTAAGCAGTAATTACTATAAAAATATTATTTTTATTAATATAAGAAATAGCTATATAGAAAGTTAATCTTTTTATTATTAAATTAAATAGAAATTATACTAAATATAAAATATAGACTTAATAAATATTATATTTTATAGAAAAAGATTACTAAATAGTTACTATAATAAAGGTAATATATAAAATATATCTAAAGAATTATAAAGACTTAAAGAGAAGGATATTTATTATTTAAGATTAAGTATTAAATATAGTAAATAAAGGGATTATAAGGTACTATTTTTTAAAAGATAATACTTTAATAAAATAGATTTAATCTCTTTATAATAAGTTCTTTTTAATATAAATAAAGTAAAAGTAAAAGACTTATTAAATATATAGAAAAGTCTTAATAAAACCTATATACTAAAGATATATAATCTATAAAGGAGTAAGTAATTAGCTTAAATAATAAAAGACTTTAATTAATAAAGCCTAAAATATAGGCCTATAAGAGGCTAAAGAGATAAATTAATAGTTTCTTAATTTTATTATAGCTTTAAGGTTAACCTTACTAAAGTTATAGATAAATGCCTATAGTATTACTTAAATAAATTATATTTAGTTTAATACTTTATTTATTAGTGTAATAACAGTAGATATTTGGCTAATATTAATATTATAGCTAAATATATAGAAAGTAAAAGTAAGCTATAAAGCTTTCTTAATTAAAAAGAGGGAAAAGGCTAAAAAAGACTAAAAGACCTAAAAGAAGCCTAAGTAGAAAGAGTAAAAGGGAAAGAAATACTTTTATTAAGGCTTTAGTAAAGATAAAATAGAAAGATATAAAGTATATAAACTAAAGTATACCTTATTAAATTACTTTTATACTTTCCTTAAAAAGGCCTATATTAGATTTAAATTAATATAGGCTCTTACTAATTAAGTATAAAAAAAGATAAAAGAAAATAAAAAAGGTATAGCTAATTAAGTTAAAAAGCTAAAATTAAAAGGATTAGCCTAACTATATTTAATTAGCTTTACTTAATTAAATATAGGCCTAATAGTAGCTAACTATTACCTCCTAAATAAAAGTATATTATTAAATTTAGGAGTAACTATATATATATTTAAGGATATAAAGTAAATAAAGAACTTTAAGGCAGTAGCCTTTAGGGATTTCTTTTAGTTAAAAGTAATATAAATCTTAATTAAAAAATATAGTAAAGTATAAATTAAACTTAAGTTAAGTAATAGTATATTAAAAATATTATAACTCTATAATATAGCCTTATATATTATATTAGCTATAAACCTAATATTATTTATTAAGTTAAGAAAATAAGGAATTTAATAAGATATAAGCCTAAAAAATAATTATTTATAGTATTTAAATAGAAGTAAATTTAATAAAGTCTTAAAGATTAAAGGGCAATAAATACTTAAATATAAGTATTCTTCTTAAGACCTAAAGTTAATATAAGCTAAATTAGCAGTAAATATACTTCCTATCCCTTTAAAATAGTATATATATATAATATAAACTAAAAGAAAGCCATTAAGAGGTAATACCTTAATATAGCACTTAAAGTTAGGCCACTTAAGGCTAAAGGCTTTTTAATATCTAGCTATATTTATAAGAGAAGTATAAATAAAGTTAAAAATTCTAATAGAAATATAGTAAATAACTATAATTAATTATAATATATATAAAGTAATAAAAGCTTATTAATTAATATACTATATTTCTTAAAAGTTAGTTTAAATTATAAGTCTAAAAGATTAAATAGCTATAGATTTCTACCTTATATTATTAGGATATATAGGCTATAGTTTAATATAGATATTTATAGATAGAGTATTAAGGTTTACTTAAGACTATTATATAATTAATTAAATAACCCTTACTATTCTTTTAGCGCTAAAAGGCTTTCTAAATATAATAGAAATATAATACTTTAAGAAAGTAAAGGTAATTAAGTATAATAATAAGATTATAATAATCTATCTATAAGTATATATTAAGATAGTTTAATAAAGAATATACTATAAACTATTTACTCTAAATATATAGGCTTAAAATAATAATATAAAAAGAGTAACTATAGTTATTATTTAGAAAAGTAAGGTAATAAAGGTAAATATAAAAATTCTAAAATACCTCTAGCTTAAATTAATAAAGGCAGCTACCTATTTCTAAAATTATATACTATTAGTTTAAAAATAGTATAAATTACTATATAAGATATTTTATTTAAAGTATATAGCTAAGTAATTAGTAAAACTAGATTTATTATACCTTAAACTATATAGATATAAAGTATTTACACTAATAAAGGATATATAACTATAATATAATAGATTATATTATTAAACCCCTAAAGGCTAGATTAAATATTTAATAAAATATATATTAAGTAATTCCTATAGGATTTAAAACCTATTAAATAAAAAGGTATTTTTAATATAAGATATTACCTTTAATAAATATTAATACTTTAATAAAAATATAGTAACCCTTTAAAATAACCTATAGGCCAAAGACCTAATAGTAATAAAAAAATAAATTAAAGAATTAATCTTACTTTAATAAATTTAGCCTAATTTATAGCAGATATATCTAGTAAATAAAGAATTAAATAAAATTACTAATAAAAATATAGAATTTATAAGCCTTAAAGCTAATAACTTAATAAAAGTAAATAATAAATTAAAGCTATATACCTAATTTAAATTTAAGCTACTATTAATACCCTTAAAATTACTTCTATTAGGTTTCTTCTATATAATAAAAGATAATCTAAAGGTAAAAAGAGATAGTAAGCCAGTAAGTAAAACCCTTACTAAAATATAAGTAAGAAATTGCATTTTATTTAATATAGTATTTCTAGTAGAGATATTATAGTATAAAATATATATAGGTACCTAATAGAAGACTTAAGGTTATAAAAGTTAAAAGAGTCTAGCTAGCTTTAAGAACTTACTAAAGGGAGAGAGCTTACTTTAGCCTCTAAATTAATTTAATGCAGGAAAGTAAGAGGCCTAAAGGAATAAAATAAGCTCTATACTAGGCAAGAAAAAAAGGCCCTATATTAATATATATTAAAAGCTCCTAAAGAGGCTCCCTAGCTTATATACTAATATAAAGAATTATCTATATTAAGATATAATCTAAAAGGCAGAAAAAGCTTATTTAGAGAGCTATAAACTCTCTTAATTATAAATAGAAGTAGCTAAAACTATAATAAAGGGTTACTAAATACTTAAATATTACTAAATATATATCTATAAGTTAGATAAATATAAAAGATTTCTAAAAATTAAGGCAAGATTAATAATCTAAAGAGATTAATAGGTAAAAGATAGCTAAAATATATATATAGCTATACTAGCTAGAATATCTTTTAGGGTTTTAATAGTAATTATAACTAGATTTAACTATAAGATACTTTAGTATAATATAGTTAATATATTTATATAATTAATATTAAATAAAGATATATATATAGAAATACTAATAGATTATTAAAAACCTAATATAATCTTTAAGCTATAAAAGGCATTATATAGACTCTAAAGGTTACCTCTCTTATAGTAAAAACACTTTAAGAAAGGTCTATTATATATAGGATTTCGCTAAGTACTTAATAAGGACTGTTATTAGGTTTAAGGCAATATAGTATTTTTCTTTTATATAAATAACTATATTCTTTACTACCTAAAGGAATAAAAAGAAAAGGTAAAAGATTTAATAAAGAAATTATAAGAGATATATTATATTAAAAGAGGTAAGACCCTATAATAATTCTTAAGTATTAAGGTTATAAGGGATAGACTAAACTATTACTTATAGCTCTTTTAAACTATATATATTAATAAAATACAATAATTACTTCTAGACCTTTTATTAAAATATAGAGTAATTATCTTAATAATATAAAAAGAGTTATTACTATATATTAAATTATTAAGCCTAAAAAGTATAAATAGTTACTAATAGAAAGTAGGTATTATTATATATATTACAGTAATAACTTACCTAAATATTACCTTTATAGTTAGCTAATTAATAAGATTTAACTAAAACCTAAAACTATAATATTATAAGGTAATAGATAGAGCACTATAGTATCTTACTTAAATTAAGGATTTAGCCCTTTAATTTAAAAGTAATAATAACTCTATTATTAATAAATTATTTATAGCCTTAAATATAAGCTTTATTAATAATTTAATAAACTATTAAAGCTTATAAGCCTTTACTATATAACTATTTAGAGAAGTAATAAGCTAGTAAGTAAATAAGTAAGATACTATAATAATATCTACTATAGAGGTAGAATTACTTACCCTATTATAGGTAGCTAAAGAGGCTATCTTTATAAGCTAGCTTATATCTTTATTATAAGTTAATCTAAAAGATAAAATCTCTTAGTAAGGCCTTATTAAACCACTAAAAGTAACTATTTAATATAATAACTTATAAACTATTTAATTAGTTAAGGAGGAATTAATTAAGCTATATATAAAGCTATAATATATATAAATTTATAACTATTAGCTAAAATAAAAAGTAGTAAATAGAATAGTAGATATAATATATACCTTATTAACTTAATTAATAGCTAATAGCCTAACTAAAAACCTTATTAATAAGAAATTCTAAAAGTTTCTTAAATAATTAGGGCTTACTAAAATTATAGTAATTAGATAGTAAATAGAAATTATTTTAAATTAAGTTATATAATAAAATAAATACCTAAAAGATTTAATTTAAATTTATTATCCTTAAAAAACTACTAAAATATAAAAAGGGTAAAGCCTTAGTAAATACTTATATAACTAATATTAACTATATAATAAAGACTAAAGAACTAAAAACCTCTAGCTAAATTACTTAAAGGTATAAAGAGGCTTAGCAGCACCTTAATAATAGGCAGGAGTAAACTAGCTAAAATAATTAATAAAAATAATATTAGTAAAAGTAATTAAAATATTAAAAATAGGGTTATTTAAATACTTATTAAGTAAAGTATAAAGAGCTAGCTTAGCTTTAAATATAAATAGAAGTTTATTGCAGGTCTTCTTGCCCTTAATAGAGATATCCTTATAGGTATTTAGGCAAAGGATTGCTAAATAAAGGCAGGTTATAGTAAAGATATTATAGATATAGAGAGGCATTATAGAGGCAACCTAAATAGATACTTCCTTAAAAAAAGTTTAATATTACCTTAAAAATAGATTAATTAAAAAGTTAAAAAAGCCTTAATAAAAAATATATAGAAATAAGACACTAAAATACCTAAAGGTCCTAAAGGGATATAATATCTTAAGACTAAATTATAGTAGCTAAAGTACTATTACTACTAAAGGTAAGATTATATATATAGTTAATAACTACTTACTAAGCTATACTATAAGACTTAATTATAATATAGGCCTATTAGACCTAAATAGGATTAAGTTCCTTATTAGTAAAATAATCCTAAAGGCACTTAATTATTAAATAATAAGCCTAAATTACATTAAAATACTTATAAGGAATTAATAAAATATTAATAAAGACTTAATAATTAAAGTAAAGAAATATATATAAAGCTATATTTCTTTTAGTTATTAATATAGAAAATATAATACTTTAGTAAAAGGCTAGTATAGTATTAAAGAGAGAGATTATAGTAAATATTATAAATATAATAAAAATATAGAATTTTACTAAAAGACTAATTAATTAGCTAAACCTTTAGATTATAGATAAACTTTTAAAGAATATTTATATAGAAATTAATATAAAATATAATAATAAAATGATTAGAAATTATAATTAAAGAATTTTAAAGATAAATAAATAAGATATTAATAAAAGCTTACTAAAGACTAATAATTTTAGTAAGGCAGAAAAATATAAATATTAAAATCTAGTTATTAAAATAATATAAGTATAGATTACCTTATAACAGTTTATTAATATCTTACTAAAGTAATATAATATAATACTTAAATCTTTAAGACTAGTATATTACTATTAAAATTATTATATACTAAAGAGAGATATTAGATTAGGAGAATAAAATAATCGCTTATATTTAGGTAAAACCTTAATAAGATGCTAGAAGTTAAGGGATTTAGATATAGAATTTCCCCTCTTCTAGAAGAAAGACAATATACAAGCTTTCTAATATCTTTAACCTTTTTAACCTATAGGTTAAAAATCTTAACCTATAGTTTAAAAAGGCTAGCTTTTATTTATTAAATTCTTCCTTAAATAACTTAGGAATATCTTTATAAGTCTTTATATTATAATTACCTTTACTATATATATTATAATATTAACTATTTAATTATTTTAATCTTTTTTAATTATTATTTCTTAATAATTTAGCTATTATTTATATATTAATATCTATTTAATTAATTATTTATAATACTTTTTATATAGTTATAATCTTTTTTTTTATAGTTTAGTCTTTTTTACTTTATAGTATTAATTTAATATTCTATTTATATTTTAAAGATTATAAAGTTTAGCCTTTAATAAAGTAACTTTATATATAATTACCTTTATTACCTTAATAATTAACTTTAAAGCTTTAATAATAAACTTTAAAGAGCTATTATAATACCTTTTAATTTACCTTTTAAAATATTTAAATTAAAATTAGGCCTATATTACTATCTTTAAGGTCTTTAAAGCCTATAATATTAATAATTAAATAGCCTTTTTAAAAGGCATTAAGGTCTATAGCTATATATTAAGCTTTAAGATTATAGTTTTTTAAGTTAAAAGAAATAAATTTAATTTCTTTAAAAGTCTTTTAGATATTACTTTCTATAAAAATAGCCTTAAATATAATATAAAAGGTAAAAAAGAACTTAATTTTAAAAATATAAATTATAAAGTATTTAATTAAATACTTTATTTTTTAATTATATATCTTTTTTAATAGCCTAAAGTATTTAATATTAAAAAATTAAAGTAAATAAGATATATAAATAAATATATAAAATATAATAATTTTATTTTCTTTATAATATTTCTTAAAATTAATTAAATAATAGCTTTTATAATTATTAAAAATTAAAAAATAATAAAAATTAATTAATTAATTAATTATAAATTAATTAAAGTATTTTAGCTATTTAAAGTTTAATTTATTATTTATTTTTTATTTTAATTTATTATAATAATTTAATTTAGTAAAAGATTATATTTTTAATATTAATTAATAAAATAATATTAATTTATATTAATAATAAATAATATAATTATTTAAAAGGTTTTATATTAATTACTTAAATTATAATAATTTATTTCTAGTTTTTAAGTTATATTAATTTTAGCCTTTTTTATATTTTTAAACTTATAATAGCTATTCTAGCTATAATAAGGCCTATTATAAAGCTAAACTTATTAAAGTTCTAAATATTATTTAATTAAATATTATATTTTATAATTATATTTTATATAAGCCTAAATTATTTATAAATAATAATTAGATTTTTATATTTAGCTCTTTAATAATTATATTTTTAAAATAAATATATTTTTAGCTTTAATTATTATTTTATAAAGTTATAAATTTAATATTTATCAATACATAATATATTATAATTAGTTAATAAAAAATTAGCTATTTTTTCTATAAAATATAATTATAAAAGTAATTTTTATAAATTTAAATTAAAAATAAATTAAATTATTATTTATTTTTTTAAGTTAAGTAGTTTTTATAACTTTAAGACTTAATTACTTTATAATTAAATACTATTCCTTTAGTTATAGAGGGTACTATATCTAACCTTATATATAGTAATAGTATATTAAAGATATAATTTTAGGTTATTTTAAAGGGCTTAAAAAGTAAAAAAAAATTCTAGCTTTATTTAAAGGTTATAATATAATAAGTAGTTAATAAGTATTTAATTAAATAGAAATAATATAAGATAAGGGATTTTTGGTTAGTATATTTATCTAGTTGGTATGCTTATTAACTATATTATATTATATTGTAATTAATAATAACTTTATATATAATTAACTCTACTAAAGATATTTTAATATATATATATATATTTATTTAATATTAAATAGAACTTAACTTACTAGCTATTAATAAAGTATCTTTATATTAATAAGCCTAATATATATTACTTAATTTCTAAGAGATATAATACTTTATAAGCTTAGTATTATGCCTTATATTATCTATAAATATAAACTTAATATAGACTAGTTTACCTATTTAGAAACCCTAACCGTTATATCCCTTTAACTTTAACTTTAATAAAACCTTTAGTTTAACCCTGCTATTATTTTATATTTATCTTTATATTAAAAGTAATACGCCCTTTACTATAATAACCCTTTTAGCTATATTAAAAAGCCACTCTTTATATATTTAAATTACCTATAAAAGTAATAAGAAATATAGTTTCATTTAATTTAAAGAAATAACCTTTCTTTAAGACCTTCTTTAGGTCTTTTAGACTTAATAGCTTATAATTAACTTAAATTAAATTAATTAAATTAAAATAATTTGTATAATAAAATAATTTAATTAAATTATAATTAAAAATAGCTGTTTTAATAAAGTTAAATTAGCACTTTAATAAGAAGTTCTTTTTAATAGTAATTACTATTATATAAATCTCTTTTAGTTTTTTCTTATTAGCTTTCTATAAGGTAGGCCTAATAGCTATATTAAGGTTATAGCTAATTATATAATAGGCTTAATTATATAGCTATAGGCTATTTTATATAGTAAATATTATATTAATAGTTATAATTAATATTAATAGTTATGATTAATATTAATAGTTATAATTAATATTAATAGTTATAATTAATAGTTAGGTTAGAAAACATACTTATAAGTTTATTCTTAATCTTTTACTTAATTAAGATCTAACTGACCTTTAAGTAGAAGTATAATAAATTTAGTCTATCTTTTAGCTAGGATAGAGAAAAAAGTCTAATATAGCTACTAAGAGGCAATATTAATACTACTTAATTAAGGCAGTAATTATATTACTAAAGTAAATAAACCTTATATAAATTTAACCTTAAAGATATAGGCTTACTATAAAGGCTTTATTATCTAAGGCTTTATATAGAAAGTTAATAGCTTAATAGCCTTATTAGGATAATAGTAAGGGAAAAAAATATATTATTAATTATAATTAAATTAAATACACTTTAATTAATTTTTTAATTTTAATTAATTAAAATAAAACTAAAATACTATTATATTAATTTAAAATTAAGAAACTAAAATTCTAATTTTTAATAAAACTATTAATAAATACCTTATAAATAATAATATATAATTTATATATATTTATATTTCTATAAAGTTAGTTTATTAACTATTAATAAAACTTCTTTATATTAATTAAGCCTATAATATATTTAGTTTACTATTAAAAGATATAATATTTTATTACTACTTAATATTATATTATATATTATTTATAAATATAAATTTAATATAAAGCCTTTTTAATTTATTATAAAAAATTATATTACTAAATTTAAAATAAAATAATAACCTTTAATATTTATATTTTATAATAACTTTAATAGTTTTAAAAATATATTTAAATAAGTATTTAAAATACTTAATAAAAAGAATATATATTAAATAATATATTAATTCCTTTAAGTAAATTAAAGTAGCTTTAAACTATATTATAGAATATTAACAGGTAATATTAAAATTACTTTAAAATTAAAAATTTTTTCTATTACTTTTTTTAATAAATTACAAGAAATTATTTAAGTAAAATATATAAAATATTTAAACTTAATACCTTAATTAAATATATTAAAATAATAATAAAAATTATTAATTATAAATTTACTTAAAGAAATTAAAATAATAAATATAATTTAAAATAATAGAAAAATAAATTTTATTATAATATAATTTAATATAAATAATAAAATATTTTTTTTTCCTTACTATTAGCCTTATAAGGCTATTAAGCTTCTAACTTTATATATAAAGGCTTAAATAATAAGGCCTCTATAGTAGGCCTATATCTTAAAGGTTAAAATTATATAAGGTTTATTTGCCTTAGTAATGCAATTATTACCTTAATTAAGCAGTATTAATACTGCCTGTAGGTTTACCCCTTAGCAGCTATATTAGTCTTCTTTCTTTACCCTACCAAAAAGAATACCAGGCTAAGTCTATTATACTTCCACTTAAAGGTTAGTTAGACCCTACCTAACTAAAAGATTAAATATAAACTTATAAATATATTCTCTAGCCTATTAATTATAGTTATTAATATTAATTATAACTACTATTATAATACCTATATATAATAGCCTATAGGCTAATTAGGCCTTTATATAATTAATTATAATCTTATTAATATAATTAAATTAATACTAATAGAAACTATAGGCTATAAATGCTATAAGCTTTATATAATAGCTATAGCTATTAAAAAGAACTTCTTATTAAAGAATTAATCTAGCTTAATTAAAGAGCTATTATAACTAAAAGACTTAAAAGAAGCTATAAGGTAAGATAAAACCTTAATAATTAATTAGGCTATCTTTCTAGCTGCCTTTTTAGGCCTAAACTTAACTGGCTATAAAGAGTGGCTATAAAATATAATTATTAAGGCTAAATATATACTTAACTTCTTCCTGCTTATATAGAGGTTAAAGATAAGTATAGAGTAATAGTAGGGTTTAAAGGTTTAAAGGAATTAAGTTAACTTTTATATAAGTTAGTTAATAAAAGTTAAATTAACCTAAAGTTAATAATTACTTTACTAATTAAATATATATATCTAGGTATATAATTAATTAATATTCTATCTAAAAGCAGTTAAAGTAATATTAGTAAAGAAGTAGTAGTTTAAATTACGGAAATAATAAAATATAAATATATTTTATAAAATTAAATTTTTTAATTTAATTTATTACTTTTTTATTAATATTACTTTATTTACTTTTAGATATAAGGTTAATTAGTTATATATTTAAGTATATATATTTAATTAATAAAGGTTAATTTTACTTTTATTAACTAATTTATATAAATAGAATTAACTTAATTCCTTTAAACCTTTACAGAACCCTACTATTACCTTATATTTATCTCTTTACTCTTATAGTCTTAGACTATAACTAGCCTATCGATTTTATATAACTAAAAGGATATAGTATATATATTTAGCCTTAATAATTATACTATTAAGCCATTTATAACAGTTAGGGTTTTTAAACAGGTAAACTAGTCTATATTAAGTTTATATTTATAGATAATATAAGGCATAATATTAAGTTTATAAAATATTATATCTCTTAATAATTAAGTAATATATATTAGGCTTATTAATATAAAAATACTTTATTAATAGCTAGTAAGTTAAGTTCTATTTAATATTAAATAAATATATATATATATATTAAAATATCTTTAATAGGGTTAACTATATATAAGGTTATTATTAATCTTAATATAATATATTTTTAAATTATTATTAATTTAATATTTATTAATTCTATATAAAATTAATTTATTATTAAACTTTTTTTTTAATAATAATTATATTTTTATTAAATAAAAATTATAGACTTTTTATATATATATAATATAAATATTAAAATTATAATATAATTTTCTTTCTTTAATAGTTTTATTTTTAAGGCCTATTATTTTAATTAATATTATATTTTTTTAATAAATTTTAATTTAAACTTTTTATTAATATTTTTTACTATATTTAATTATATTTTTAAATAGATATCTTTAAAAGATTATAAAATTTAAATATTTATATTTTTTATTAAATTTATATATAAAATAGCTAATATATAATATATTTATTATTTTTAAATTAATAAAAGTAAAAAATATTTTATATTTATAAATTCTTTATATTATAATAAATATATTTAGGCTAAAAAGTCTTATAATAGTATCTATATTATATTTTTATTCAAATTAATATATTTTTTTTAATTTTTTAAGGTTTTTATTAAATTTATAGTAATATCTTTAATAAAATAAAAAAAGAAATAAAAAAATAATAAAAATTAAATAAAGAAAGATCTTTTTAAGCTTTATAAAGAAAAAGTAACTTTATAAATATACTTTACTAAAACTATTAATTATCTTTTTTATATTTATAAAATTTAAAATTAAATAAAAAAGAAATATTTTAAAACTATTTATTAAGATTTATAAGAACTAAAGCAATAAAATACTTTATTATTTATATTAAATATATATAAAAATGCTTTAATTAAGGATTTTTAGGTTAATTATATTTTTAATAATATTAATTAATTTACTTTTAAGTTAAAAAATAAATTCTTTAATATTTTATTTTTATTTAATTTTAATAAAATTTCTTTAAAAATCTTTAAATATTAATAGAATATTTTAATAATTTCTATATATTTTTATTTTTTAAATAACTTTTCTATTTAATAAAGTATTTTATTTTTTTATTAATTATTTTTATTTCTTTTATAATTTTTACTTTATAGCTTTTTAGTTTTTTTATTTCTATAAATTTATTATATATTTTAATATAAATTATACTTACTATTAACTTAAATAATAAAATATAAAAAATAAAACAAATTTTAATTTTTAATAATAAATTTAATTTATAATTATTTTTTAAGACTTTTTTAATAATTTTATATAATTTAATATACTTAAAATTAAATTTATAATTTAATTATTTAATTATAATATTTTTTATAAATAAATAAATTATATCCTTTTTTAAAAAAATAGGTTTTTTATTTTTAAAAATTATAATATTATTATATTCTCTTTTTAATAAATTTAAATTCTATTTAAAGTTTATTATATAGGTTTTTTAAATTATTACTTTTAATTATTACTATTAAATTAATTATTTTAAATTTTTATAAATTTTAATATATTTTTAATATAAACCTAAAATTAATATATATTAATATAAATTTTATATTTTTATTATAGGCAGTATTATATATTAATTAAATATATAATAATTTTTTAATTAATTATTTTATTTATAATTAATATAATATTATAGGTATTATTTTAATATTTAATTTATTTATTTTATTTATTTATTTATTTAAACTTTAAATATTATTATAAATTTATAATTTAAGCTTAATAATACTATAAGTATATTTTAAAGTTTTAATATAAATATTAATTTTCTATTTAAAATAATTTTAATTAATAATTTATATATATTTATAATATATTTATAAATAATATATATAAGTTTTTTTATATTTATATCTTTTTTATAGGGTAAGTAATATAAAAATTTTATAAATTAATTTATAATAATTATAATACTATTATAAAAGATTTTAATTAAAGGTTTTTTAAATAGTAATAACTTTATAATAAAGTCTATTATAATTAAATCTTATAGTTATTATATTATAAGAAATAATTAAAATTCTTTATAAGGTTTATATTATCATATTTTTATTTTAACATAAAAATTATATTATTTAATAACCTTTTTTATTATTTTTTATTATATTTTATATTTATATTATAGAAGTTATTTAAGGGTTTTTATTACTTTTTAGTATTTATATATAGAATACTTATAAAATCTTTATATAAACTTTTATAATTCTTTTAGGATTTTTTTAATTATTTTAATTTCTATTTATTTTAAAGTTTATATTTATTAAATAAAGATATAATTTTTTTTTTATTTTTTCTTAGTATTTATTTATTTAATTTTATAGTATTAATATTATAATTTAATTATTAACTAATTATATTTACTTTTTTATTTTTTAATCTTTTTCTATAAATAATTATAAAATTAAATTTATATAAATATTTTATATATAGCTATAATTAATATTAATAACTATAACTAATAGTTAGGTTAGGGAATATACTTTAGGAGTGTAATAGACTTAGTCTATCTTTTAGCGAAGGTAAAGGAAGAAGGCTAATATAGCTGCTAAGGGGTAAGTAGTATTAAGATTACTTAATTAAGGCAGTAATTATACTATTAAGGTAAATAAACCTTATAAGATTCTAACCTTTAAGATATAGGCCTATTATAAGGGCCTTATTATTTAAGCCTTTATATATAAAGTTACTAGCTTAATAGCCTTATAAGGCTAATAGTAAGGAAAAAAAAAAGAAAATTTAAATTAATAATTATTAAAACTATAATTAAAAATAACTTAAATATTATTTATTTATATCCTTTTTTAATTTATAATTTTTATATTATATTATTTTATAATTTAATTTAATTTATTATTAACCTATTAAGCTAGCTTTAATTTATTAATATTCAGTATTTTTCCCTTAATATTAAAACCTTTAATTTTTTAATTTACCTTTTTTTTTCTTTTTTTTTTTCTTATTATTAGCCTTATAAGGCTATTAAGCTTCTAACTTTAGATATAAAGGCTTAAATAATAAGGCCCCTATAGTAAGCCTATATCTTAAAGCTTAAAACTATATAAGGTTTATCTATTTTAGTAATATAATTACTGCCTTAATTAAATAGTATTAATACTGCCTATAGGTCTCTTAATAGCTATATTAACCTTTTTCCTTTATTTTATTTAAAAGATCTTAAATTAACCTTTTTAATATATTAGGCTAAATCTATTATACTTTTAAAGTATATTCCTTAATCTAACTATTAATTATAGTTATTAATATTAATTATAGCTATTATTATAATACTTACTATCTATAATAGCCTATAGGCTAATTAGGCCTATTATATAATTAATTATAACTTTATTAATATAATTAAATTAATATTAATAGAAATTATAGGCTATAAATACTATAAGCTTTATATAATAGCTATAATTCTTAAAAAGAACTTTTTATTAAAAAAATTAATTTAATTTAATTAAAATAGCTATTTTTAATTATATTTTAATTAAAGTAATTAATTATATAAATTTAAATATCTTATTTTATATAATATCTTTAAATTAGCTAATTAAAAAGCTATTATAATTAAAAGACCTAAAAGAAATTATAAAGTAAGGTAAGACCTTAATAATTGATTAAACTACCTTTTTAATTACCTTTTTAGGCCTAAACTTAATTAACTATAAAAAGTAACTATAAAATATAATTATTAAGGCTAAATATATATTTAACTTTTTTCTATTTCTATAGAGATTAATAGGCTAGTTATAATTTAAAACTATAAAAGTAAAGGGATAAGTATAGGGTAATAGTAAGATTTAAAGGTTCAAAGGAATTAGGTTAACTTTTATATAAATGAATTAGTAAAAGTTAAATTAACCTATATTAATTAAATATATATACCTAAATATATAATTAATTAACCTTATATCTTAAAGCTGCAGTTAAAGTAATATTAATAAAGAAGTAGTAATTTAAATTAAAAATATTAATATTATAATTTAATTTTCTATTAATTATATGTACTGCTCTATTATTTAATTCCGTTTTATAAATAATTATAAAGTTAAATTTATATAGATATATAATATATTATAGTTACTATTAATTAAGCTTTTATATTATTATAAAATATAAAATATTTTAATAATTAATATAAACTTTAATTTAATATATACTTTTAATAAAATAGTATTTAAATTCCTTAAAATAGTTAATAACTACTAAAAACTCTTTATTATAGATAGAATAATTAAGTTCTACTTTATATACCTTATATCAGTAAAATATAATAAGGTATAATTTATATTAATTATTATATTAATTAATCTATCTTTTTAATATAAAATTTCATAATCTTAAATTTTTCTTTCTTATTAAAGTTAAATATAATTAATATAGGTTTATTAAGGATTATATTCTACAGTTATTGAAATACTTTTTATATATTTAATATTTAAATAAACTTTAATTTTTCTTAATAACTTCTTTAATAGATTTATTATATTATTAAAGTCTTTAATAAATTATTAATAGTAATTAATAAAACCTAAAAAGCTTTATATTTCTTTAGTTATTTTAAATATAGGCTAATTTATTATCATTAAGATCTTTTTTTATTTTATTCTAATTTCTTTAAATATAATAATATATCTTAAGAAATTTACTTTTTTTATATAAAAGTAACTTTTCTTTAGTTTAATTAATAAATTAATATTCTATAGGGCTTTTAGGATTTTATAAATATATTCTTTATATTTTTTTTTATTATTTAAAAAGATTAAAATATTATTTAAGTAATATATTATAAAAATATTTAAATACTATTAAAATATATTATTAATTAACCCCAGTTTAAACCACTGCTTCTTTATTAATATTACTTTAACTGCAGCTTTTAGATATAAGGTCAATTAGTTATATATCTAGATATATATATTTAATTAGTAGAGTTATTATTAACTTTAGGTTAATTTGACTTTTACTGACTAACTTATATAAAAGTTAACCTAATTCCTTTAAACTTTTAAACCTTACTATTACCTTATATTTATTCTTGACCCCTATATAAGTAAGAGGAAGTTAAGTATATATTTAGCCTTAATAATTAAATTCTATAGTTACTCTTTATAGCCGGCTAAGCCTAAAAAGGCAGCTAGAAAGGTAGTCTAATTAGTTATTAGGGTCCTGCCTTACTTTATAGCTTTTTTTAAGTCTTTTAGTTATAATAGCTTTTTAACTAGCTAATTTAAGGATATTATATAAAATAGGATATTTAGATCTATATAACTAATTATATTAATTAAGGTATAATTAAAAATAGCTATTTTAATTCGGCTAAATTAGTTTTTTAATAAGAAATTCTTTTTAATAGCTATAGCTATTATATAAAGCTTATAGTATTTATAGCCTATAGCTTTTATTAGTATTAATTTAATTATATTAATAAGGTTATAATTAGTTATATAATAGGACTAATTGGCCTGCAGACTATTATATAGTATTGTAATGGTGGTTATAATTGATGTTAGTAACTGTTACTAATAGTTAGGTTAGGGAATGCATTTTGGAAGTATAATAGACTTAGCCTGGTATTATCTTAATCTTTTAGGTAGGGTAAAGAAAGAAGGCTAATATAGCTACTAAAAGGTAAACCTGCAGGCAATATTAATACTGCTTAATTAAGGCAGTAATTATACTATTAGGGCAGATAAACCTTATATAATTTTAACCTTTAAGATATAGGCCTACTATAGGGGCCTTATTATTTAAGCCTTTATACATAAAGTTAGAAGCTTAATAGCCTTATAAGGCTAATAGTAAGGAAAGAAAAAATTATTATTAATTATATATTAAAATATTAAAAATATATTAATAAGTTTAAATAATATTATTAAATACTTAAAAAATTTAAATTTAATTTTAAATACTATTTTTTACTTATCTCTTTTTTTAATATAAATTAAATTATAGGCTTTTTTAAAGTTAAAAGTAATAAAAATCTATTTCCTTACTAGGTAATTCTTAAGTTCTATAATAAATAAAAATAAAGTCTTATCTTTAATAGTAAAGATATTTAATTTTCTATAATTTATAATAAATTATAGTTTTTTATTCTTTTTAAAAATAAATATTATTAAAAATCCTATTAATAATAAAAATATCTTAATATTTCCTTTTATTAATTTTATTTTTAAGTATTCTTTTAAAGTATTAAGTTTCTTTTTATTAAGGTTATAAATCTTTTAAAATAATAAGTCTTTTAATTTAAGCTATATTCTATAATCTTAATAGCTATATTATAGTGTTTATATTTTAAGTTTTTTATTAAATTATTTTTTATAAATATAGTATTTTTTTAATATATTTTTAAATTAATTTTATTATTTCTTTTTTTTAAGTTCTTTTTATATTTATAGTTAATTATTTAAGCTATATAGTTATATTTTAAAAAGCTTTAAGATTTATTAATTTTATTGTTTTTTGCCTTTTATATACTTATATTTAGCTTTTATTAAAAATAGTAAATTTTTTACTTTATATTTATTTATACTATCTTTTTTAATTAAGGTTTAAAATCTCTTATTATTTATTATAATTATTTTATTATTACTATTAATATTATTAAAAAAGGTAATTTAATTAATTCTTTAATTAATATAAAGGTTCTTTTTTTATAGTTAATTAATATCTAAAAGGATATTAACTTTTTAATTTAAAGAAAAAATATTAAAGTCTATTTTTTAGTCCTTTTTTGAAATAAAGACTTTAAGGTAATTAATCTTTTAATTAATAATTCTATTATTTTAATTAAATAGTTAGCCTTTTATATTAATTAATAAGTAAAGTTTTAATTTCTTTCTTTATAGTTATTATAGTTATATAACTATTTTTAGGTTAATAAAATTTTATTTAATTTTATAATTAATTTAAGGATTTAGCTATTTCCTTTTAATTTAAACTTTTAGTATTAAGTATTATAACACAGGATTTTTATATAGTTTTAATATATTTATTAATTTAAGTTATTCTTATTTAGTTTATTAGCTTATTTATAGCTTAATTATAGATAGTATATAACTTTACTTAATATATTTTAATATATTTACTTATAGTTATTATTATTATATTCTTAAAGATATTTATTTTTTCTTTAAGTAGTTTTATTAAATTCTTTTTTTATATTTTTAATAATTTTTATATTTTCCTTTAATTTTTATATTAATTTATTAATTTTATATATCTTTCTATAAAGTATTATATTAAATTATAGCTTTATTGCTTTAAGGTAATTATATTAAAAGTATATTAAATATCTTTTTATTTCTTTTATTTTATAGAATTTATTATTAAATATTTTAAATATAATTATAAAAAAGTAATTATTATATATTTTATTTAATTTATATTACTTATATTAATAGTTTTTATAAAAAATTTAAGCTATTTTATTATATTAAAAATATATTAATATTATTTATATATTATTTTATATATTAAAGATGGGTTTTAAGTATAATAGGTTTAATATATTATTAATATAATATACCTTAATATAGATTTTTTTTTCTATTTTTAATTTTCTTCTTTATTTTAAAGTGTTATTTAAATAGAAATATTATTTATTAATCTAGCTAGTTTATTTAGTTTTTTTATATTAAAGATTATAGCTTTTCCTTTTTTAAAAACTTTTAATATTTATAGTTTTTTTATTTTTAATTTTATTTTAAATTCTTTAAGTTTTTATTTATTTACCTCTTTTTATTATTATTTTTACTTTTTATTAAAGTATTCTTATTTCTTAAAGTTTTATATATATCAATAATAGTTTTATTTTTATAATTTATTTTATTAAATTCTTTTTTCTTTAATTTCTTTTAAGGTAAGTAATTTTTCTTTCTTTTTATTCTTTTAGGTTTTTCTTTAGGTTTTAACTATATAATTTTATTTTTATTATTAAATTACTTATTATATTTACTTTAGGTTATTTCTAGAGTTTAAGTCTTTTTAACTATTTAAGGTTTAAGCTATTATATTAGTTTTAATATCTACTTATTATAATTAAGATTTTATAGCCTTTTAAGCTATAGGTATTGTTATTTTATATATCTAAATTAGTTACAGTTATAGCATCTATATTTAAATATATTATATAGTCTATAGCTTCTATTATTAAGTTAGGTAACCTTTAGAGTTATTAGTCTTTTATAAGATTTATATTAGGTATTATTTTAATAATTCTTTTATTATTATTATTAAATTTAAGAGTTATTTTAATTATTATTTTATCATTAATTAAAGTAATAAAGGTTAAAATTATTTCCCTTTTTATAATTTACTTTTTCTTTTTTATATTTATATTATTATTTATTAATTTTAATTACTATAGTAATATATATAGTTAGGTCTTTAGGCCTATTAGTTAAATATAGTTTATTCTTAACTTCTTATTTTAAGCTTTAGTAATAGATTTCTATAAGTAAATTATTATTCTATTATATTTAAGCAGTTAATCATTAAAACTTAGCTAAATAAACTATATTTAATTCATATTATTTAAATATAAGTAATTTAACTATTATCTATTACTTTTTATTAATTACTTTAAAGTTATCTTTAAGTATTTATTTAAAATTCTCCTAATTTCTAAAGAGATTTTAAATATCTTAATCCTAAAGGTTTTCTTTATTCTTAAGGTATTCTTTTATAATAGATTTAAATTAATTTTTAATATCTCTTTAAATTAATAATATAGTAAATAATAACTTTTTAATAAAGCTATTTAGTCTTTTTAAAAATAGTTAAAAGTAATCTTTTATTTAAGTAAAAAATAGGATTATATTACTTACCTATCCTTTAAAGGGTTTTAATTTAGGTAGCTTAAATACTTCTTTAAGGTCCTTTCTATATTATTTATAGTTAACTTTTTTATTATTAATAATAGATTATATATTTATTTAGGCTTATAATATATTAATAGTATTATAAAGCTATTAAACTTTAGTTACTATTTTAATATAGTTAGATATTACTTTAATATAAAGAGGTATTAAAGTATTAATATTACTAAATATTTTAATAGTATAGTATTACTTAATATATATATAATATATATTAAATAAAACCTATTAATATATAGTAATTATAGGTTTTAAATAGAAAAATTAATTTATATTAAATCTATATTTATATTTATATAAACTATATATATTAAGCTTAAGTATTATATCTCTTAATAATTAAGTAATATATATTAGGCTTATTAATATAAAAAAGTCTTATAAATAGCTAATAAATTAAGTTTTATTTAATATTACATAAATATATATATTCTTAAGGTATTTAATAGTAGTTAGTAAGGTTATTATAGAATTACTAGTAATTCTTAAAGATTATTAGTAATTATTTAGAATAACTAGTAACTTTATTTAGTTATTAATAATTAAGGCTTCCCCAGTTTAAACCACTGCTTCTTTACTAATATTACTTTAATTGCAGCTCCTAGATATAAGGTTAATTAGTTATATACCTAGGTATATATATTTAATTAATAAAGTTATTATTAACTTCAGGTTAATTTAACTTTTGCTAACTAACTTATATAAATAGAGTTAAATAATTCCTTTAAACCTTTAAACCCTACTATTACTCTATATTTATCCTAGCTTTGCTTTTATAGTCTTAAACTATAACTGGCCTATTGACCCCTATATAAGCAGGAGAAAGCTAAGTATATATTTAGCCTTAATAATTATATTTTATAGCCACTCTTTATAGCTAGCTAAATTACCTAAAAAGGCAGCTAGAAAGGTAGCCTAATTAATTATTAAGATCTTACCTTACCTTATAGCTTCTTTTAAATTCTTTAGTTATAATAGCTCTTTAGCTAGCTAATTTAGGGATATTATATAAAATAGGATATCTAGATCTATATAATTAATTATATTAATTAAGATATAATTAAAAATAGCTATTTTAATTAGGCTAAATTGGTTTTTTAATAAGAAGTTCTTTTTAATAGCTATAGCTATTATATAAAGCTTATAGTATTTATAGCCTATAGCTTCTATTAGCATTAATTTAATTATATATAATAACGCCCCAGTAATAAGGCTAACCGGCCTCCTACTATATAATCTTAAGACCCCCTTAAGTCTATTATAAAAACCCTTTAGATAGAAATCTTACTTCCTTAAACTTTAATTAATATAATACTATTATACCTACCTAGCTATTACCTATTTACTATAATAATTCTAAAGCTTTTACCTAAACTACCTAAATATAATAGTAAACCTATAAAGAACTACTGTAATTAGTATAAAACCTAATAAGCTATTAGTAAATCCTCTAAAAATTAGTAATAACTTTACTTAAAATAGCAATAGAAAATCTTCCTAAATAGTAATCTATATAGTCAGTTATATTACCTATATTATATATATTAATGCCCTAAAAGTTAAGATTAAGTAGCTAAAAGATAAGCTTATTTTTTAATAGTAATAAAATAAATTAAAATAATACCTTAAAGAGAATAAAGGTAGATTATAAAATCCCCCTAAAACTTAAAAAAGGAATAGACTATCTATATAATTACTTAACTTTAATACTAAAGACCTACTATAAATAAGTAATAATACCTTAATAAGGCAATAATAAGTAGGAAATAGCTTTACTTCTAACAGTAATAAAGAAGTAAAAGCTAAAAATATTATTACCTTTAAATACCTAACTACTTTCTAAAAATAAAATAAATAGTTAAATAATATAGATTAAAGCTTTAAGGAAGCCTAAAAATAATACTATATTAATAAAAGCTATATTCTATTTACCTATAATAATATAATACTAAATATAAGGCTTATATAGTTAGGTTATTTAAATAAATAAATAAAAGAAAGAAAAAAAGACTTAAAGAGAGATTAAAAAGTATTTAAGGAATAATCCCTTATTTTTATAAAAAATAGAAGAAATTGCTAGATATTTATAACTATATAACTAAAAAATACCTAATAATAACCTAATTAATTCCCCTAAGACTTCTATAAGTATCTTATCTCTATTAAAGATTATCTCCCTTATAAGCTTAATATAGCTATAAGAGTTTATTAATATTATATTAAACTTTTACCTACCCTCTAGAATACTATAGCCTTTTAGAGAGATATTAATCTCTTTAAAACTAAAGAAAAATTTATTTAATTAGTATAATAACTTTAGAATACTTTAAACTAGAAGAATAAATATATAGAAAACCTACTAGATTCCTTACTACCTAAAAAAAAACTTTATTAACCCTAAAAACTGCTTAAATTATACTTATATTAATAACCCTAAAAAAATAACTAAAATCACTTTTTTATTATTAACTTAAAAAAAAAAGAAAAAACTTAAATTCTATAAAATACTATAATTATTATAAAAAAGATTACTATTTAAGAAATTGCCCTAAACTTAAAAAGATAAATTAAATAAAGAGATTAAAAAACTAAATATAACTAAAGATATAAATTAATTTCCAGTTAATATCCCTAAAATAACCCCAATCTATAATCAAAATAGACTCTAAACCTACTTTAAAAGGAAAATCTTAATTACAGTAAAGGCTTAAGGCTATAAGATTATTAAAGTATAGACTTACCTTAATTATAATATAGAAATAAATACTATTAGTAAAACCTTTACAAAATTTTAGAGATTTTAATAATTAAAAGATATTAATATCTCTCTCTAAAAAGTAAATAATACCTAACTAAAAACTATAAGATATTAAAAAATAACCTTAACTTTAATAAATTACTAGAAATAAATATATAAAACTATATAAAACCTAATAGATATTAATAAATAAGACTAAAATAAATTAATACTTCTTTCTATTACTACCCTAAAAGACTTTTAAATTATAATAGACTTTAAGATAAAGAAATAGTAGTTTAAAGGGCATTATAGAGGCCTTAAACTCCTTAAATCTTACCAGTTCTTAAAGAAAACCTATAATAAAGCTAAGATCTTTACTATTATTATTATTAAGGAACCTTACTTACTTTTTAGTAAAAAACCCTAAAAACCTAACTAACTTAAAGGCATTCCCTATAAACTAAAAGCTTATATTAAGGTCATTAGCTATAATAAGGTAATAAAAATACCTAACTTTAAGAAGATAGACTATATTATTAACCTAATTAAAGGAAAGAAGCCCCTATATAGCCCTATTTACTCCCTTTTATAGGCAGAACTTAAGGAATTTTAAAAGTATATCTAGAAAAACCTAAAAACTAAATAAATTTATCTATCTAAAAGCCTAACTAAATTCTCTATCCTTTTTATCTCTAAAAAGGATAAAGGTCTCTATCTCTATATAGATTACTATAGCTTAAATGCTATTACTATTAAAAATTATTACCCTTTACCTCTAATTTTAGAAATTATAAATTATATCTAAAAGGTAAAATACTTTTCTAAAATTAATATTAAAAATATATATTACTAAATTTATATTTAAAAAGGGGATAAATAAAAGACTGCCTTTTAAACCTACTATAGTCACTTTAAGTATATAGTAATGCTATTTAGATTAGCTAATATGCCTACTATATTCTAATATTATATCTATTAGGCCCTTTAAGGTCTTATAAATATAATCTATATTATCTATTTAAATAATATCTTAATATTCTTAAAGATAAAAGAAAAGTATATTAAATACCTTAAATAAATCCTAAAATAGATAAAAGATACTAAATTATATATAAAACCCTTAAAGTGCTCCTTTTATTAAAATAGAGTAAAGTTCCTTAACTTTATTTTAACTATAGAGAGTATTAAAATAGATCTAGTAAGGATTTATACTATCCTTAAATAGCCTAAACTTATTACCTATAAAGAAATTTAAGTATTCCTAAAATTCTATAACTTCTATAGGCAGTTTATCTATAGATACTTTAAGGTTACTATTCCTTTTATAGCCTTTATAAAAGAAAGCTAAAATAGAAAAAAATTAAAAAGTATAAAGTAAAATAACTAAAAAAGATAGTTATTTTAGGCCTTTATTATTAAATTTAAAAAGGCCTTAGTCCTATAATACTTTAATCTTAAGAGATATATTTATATTAAAATAAATATATTAAATTATATTTATAGTAAGAATCCTCTTCTAACTAGATAATAAAGGGAGATACTACCTAATTGCCTTTTAATTATAAAAGTTTAATAACCCTAAAAGAAGATATAATACCTCTAATTAGGAAATAATAATAATTATAAAGTTATTTAAGTACTAGCAGTACTACCTTAAAGGCTCCCTAAAATAAATAGAGATTTTAAGTAACTATTAAAATCTCTAATTATTTATAAAGAATACTAAATTAAATAAAAGATAAGTATAATAATACTTATATCTAATAACCTATAACTTTATAATTAAATATAAAAAAGGATCTATAAATCCTATTAATATCTCTTTAAGACCTTTAGAAGTTAAAAAAAAGAAATATTAAGAGCTAGACTTAATTAAATCCCTAAAAGATAAGATAGCTAGAGTATAAATAATAATAAAAGGTTAAAAGCTAAAAAAGAGATTAAGTAAAAGGCTTATTGAGGGAATAAATCTATCTTAACCCTTAGGTAAGTTAAAGGCAGATAAAATATCTTTAGGTATTAAAGATAATTTAGCCTTACTGCTAAATAATATAGATATTATAGGCTAAAAATCCAGTCTAAATATATAGTTTTAAGAGATATTAAAATTATCTATAATAATTCCTAATAAGATAGTAAATTAATCTTTATATTAAAAAAAACCCCTAAAGGATAATATATTAAAGCCTCTAATTAAAATAATTAGACTAATATAATTAAAGAATAAGATAATACCTAGCTAAAAGGATAAGATATTTAAAGTAAATTATAAAGAAGGATCCTAAAAGTAAAAAGTAAAAAATAACCTCCTTTATTTTAAGGATAGGCTCTATATACTACTAGAACCTAACCTTAAAAAGGAAATATTAAAACTATATTATAATAACCCCCTAGTAAGGTATTTTAGCATTAAGAAAACCTAAAAGCTAATTTAAAGGAAACTCTATTAAGAAGGCCTAAAAACTAATATAAAATAGTATATATTTATATACTGTATTTACTAAAGGATAGTATTTAAGAGATACTAACCTTATAGAAAGCTTAAAAGCCTACTAATTTTATTATACCCCTTTAAGGAAATCTTAATAGATTTTATTATAAAATTGCCACTAATACTCTTTAAAGGTTAATAAATTAATATAATTTTAGTAATAGTTAATAAACTTATAAAGTTTATATAATTCCTATCTATCTTTACTAAAATTACTATATCTAAATTAACTAAACTCTTTTATAAGGAGATTAAACTATAGTTTAAAGCCCTAAAGGGTATTATCTTTAATAAAGGCTCTATATTTATAAATATATTCTAGTTAAAATTATATTATTACTTAAAAATTAAGTAAAAACTATTAATAGCTTTTTACCTTTAAATTAATAGATAGATAGAGAGGATAAATTAAGTTCTTAGATATTACTTATATTACTTTATTAAAGATAATTAAAATACTTAGCTAAAATTCCTATAAATAGCCTAATTTACTTATAACTTAAGGGTTAATACTATAATAAATATAACCCTAAATAGGGCCCTTATAGGTTTTAACCTAAAATTCTATATTACTATTAAGAATATTAATTTAAAGAAAGGAGTTTTAAAAGTTAAATATAGAATCTAAAAGCTATAGGAACTATAGGATAAGCTTATAATATATTAGTAAAATATAACTAAAAGGCAGGCTAAGTACTTTAACTTAAAGCATTAAGAAATAAATTTTAAATAAAGATAATTAATTATACTTTTAATTAAAAACCTAAAGCTTAAAAGAGAGAAAAAGAAACTAGCCTTAAGATTTATTAGTCTATTTAGAATTATTAAGTATATTAAATTATAAGTATATTGCCTAGCCTTACTAAACTAATATATAAGAATATATAATATCTTTTATATAAGCCTCCTTAAAGTATATTAAATATATAACTAAAAGAATAATAATTCCTTATTAATATTAAACCTTAAGAAAGAAAATAATTAATAAGAAGTTAAATAAATTAAAGATAAAAAGGAGATATATAAAGAATTATATTATTTTATAAAATAGAAAGGATAGCTAGCTAAATATAATTAGTAGGTTACTGCTATAAATATAGAGAATGCCTTATAAGTTATTACTATATAAGAAAAGTCTTAAATAAAGCAAAAAGGTAAGAGATTAAAGTTATAAGTAGAGATAACCCTAAAGAAAAGAGGATATTTAAGAAAAGAGCTATAATTAAAGCTAAGAGGCTTAAGCTATAAAAATGCTATTAAGAAAAAATAAGTAACTATAAACTATAGGTAAATCTCCCTCTATTTTAACCTAAAACTATTAAGTAAGACTGCAATAACTATAATATTAAAAAGCTATCCTTTAAGCTAACTTATTTTCTTTTATAGTATAAGCCTTATATAAACTACTAGAATATTTAGGCAGTATATTCTAGAAGCTAAAGTTATTAGAAGGAGGTTAACTATATTTCTAAGGGGTTAAAAAGGGATATATAACTATTATAATAAAAGGTTAAGAACTCTTTATAGGTAAGGCAGGTCTAAATATAATAAAAGGCTATATAGAAAGAAAATAATAAAAAGGGGGTAAAGTTATAGCCTTTACCTTAATAGAGATTAAAGAGGCAGGTATAATAAATATCTAGAAATATTAGTAAGGGTTTAAACCTAATATAAAGCTAAAGGTAAGGATTTAGGCAATAATATTAAAGTTATTATAAGGGTTACTAGTAAGACCTAAATATATAAGATAGTAAAAAGTATTAATAGTAGCCTGCTAGGCTATATACCTTTTATTATTTTTTTCTAAATATAAGACCTATAAATTCTTAAATATAACCTAGACCTTTTTATTAGTATTACTTTAGAGAGATAGATATATTTTAGTATAGATATAGCAATAAGTTATAATAGCTTAAGTATATAAAAGGGTAGCTTTTTATATTATAACTTTATTAGCTAATATAATAAGAGAGATAAGAAAAAGAACTTATAAGTAGCTTTTTAATATTAATAAAGTAAAAGTTAGTAATATAGATAGTCTTTAAGTATAGAAAGGCTTTTAATAATTAGTAAAAGGTATAAGTAAGTTCTATATAGGTATTATAATAGAGTTTAAAATAGTTTTTTTTATCTATAAAAAAGATAGCCTTATAAATAAAGTTAAGGGTATAGTAAATATCTGCCTAATTTCCCTTAATTATAGCTATAAAACTATAAAGAAGTTAGTTAAATTAGTAATAAAAGATAATAAAAAAGAAATATATAAATAATAGCTATATTTATATTTATTATACTTTTTATAGCATAAGGTATTAAGGTTAATAAAGATATACTTAATATTATAGAAGTAATATAAATCCTATATAACCTTAAAGTTTATAAAAGTAGCTACTAATTAATTATAGTATTTATAAATATAATAAATATATATATTCTTAGATATAGTAAAGCCAGGGGGATAATAGGGGACCTATAGCTTGGAACTAAAGGCTATAGAGGATAGAAAATAGGCATATTTACTATTAGATATTATAGCAATAAATATAGGGAAGTTAGGGTAAAGTTAAAAAATAAAAGGTTAATTAAAGATTAAAATAAAAAAGGTATAGGCTATAGATAAAAAGTAAGGATAAGAGGTATATAAGCTAATAAGGTTATATAAGATAAAGAAAAAAAAAAGAGAGAGAAGTTTAAATTAAAGAGAGAATTAAATACCTATAGGTAAGGTAGAAATAGAAGCCTATAGAAGCCTAAGGAATTAAGGGTATAGCCTATAATTTATAGGCCTAATATATATATATATTTAGGGGTATTTTAATAAGGCTATAGAAAACAGTCTAATAGTTTATATAGAGAGAATATTATAAATATAACCTTTTACTGCTATAATATCTAACTCTACTATAAAAAGCTAATAAGAAGTAGCTATAAAATAAAGAGATATTAATAACTTTATAACTTTATTATAATTATATTTAGCTAAAAATAGCTGCCTAAAAAGGGGGAGATAATTATAATAATGCCCTAATAATAAGGCTAACTGGCCTCTTACTATATAATCTTAAGACCCCCTTAAGTCTATTATAAAAACCCCTTAAATAGAAATCCTGCTTCTTTAAGCTTTAGTTAATATAATACTATTATGCCTACCTAGCTATTACCTATTTACTATAATATTATATTAATAAAGTTATAATTAACTATATAATAGGCCTAATTAGCCTGCAGGCTATTATATATAGTAGGCATTATAATAGTAGCTATAATTAATATTAATAACTATAACTAATAGTTAGGTTAGGGAATATACTTTAGAAGTGTAATAGACTTAGCCTGGTATTATCTTAGTCTTTTAGGTAGGGTAAAGGAAGAAGGCTAATATAGCTGCTAAAGGGTAATATTAATACTGCTTAATTAAGGCAATAATTATATTACTAGGGTAGATAAACCTTATATGATTTTGACCTTTAAGATACAGGCCTACTATAGAGGCCTTATTATTTAAGTCTTTATATATAAAGTTAAAAGCTTGATAGCCTTATAAGGCTAGTAGTAAGGGAAAAAAATTTTTAATTAAGGCTTAATAGTTATTTATAGAATTACTTAATATATAGTGATTATAAATAATTAGAAGAAAAATATAAGGTATATATAATATAAGCGCTTCTTCTATTTAGGTTATAATACCTTAGGCCTTATCCTTAAGGCCTAATTAAAATATCTTTTATTATTAAAAATCTCTCTATTTTTTTATTATAGCCTTTAAAAATCCTATTATACCTTATTTTAACTGTATTTATTATAAAATAATAAGTTTATATATCCTTAATTCTATAAAATTAAGTTACTGTAATCCTTATATTAAGTCTAGATTTTCCTATAATAGTTATAGTTTATCTATAATAGCTAATATATCTTTTTTTATAATTTATTTATAGTTTTATTAATATAATATTAATTTAAAAAATTATTAATAAAAAGTATTATTTTAAGTATAAAAAAGAGGCTATTAAAAATAAGCTAATTAAGCTTTACGTAAAGTCTACTTACATTTATAATAAAATAAATATTTAATTTACTAAAATTACGTATTTAAGGTAATAATATTATTAAGTTAAAATAAAAGGTCTAGATATAATTTAATATAATTTAAGCTCTATAAATAAGCTTAAAAAAGTAAAGTAAAATAAGCAGTTTACTATAAAAGGTATTATTATTAATAGCACTTTTTATAATTAATTTGCTATTATTTAAATAGTTTAAATAGAAATTATTAGGTTTTAATATTTTTATTAATTTTAATAAAAGTTCTTTAGAAGTTATTAAGTATTATTAAAGTATTTTAGTAATTCCTTTATATTTTTACTTTTTTAATAGTTTTTTTATTTAATTAAATACTTCCTTTTACTATTAATTAGTTATATTTCCTTAATAACTTTTACTTTATAGATTTCTAGCTTATTAATTTCTTTTAGTTTATTACTAATTTTAATATACATTATATTAACTATTAATTCTAATAATATAATATAAAAGATTTTATAAAATCTAACCCTTATTAATAAATCTAGCTTATAGTTATTTTTTAAAATCCTTTTTATAATCTTATAGGATTTAATATAATTAAAGTTTAATTTATAGCTTAATTATTTAATAATAATATTTTTAATAAATAGATATATTATATCTCCTTTTTTAAAAATTAATCTATTTAATCTTTTAAAGTTATAATATTTTTATATCTATTTATTAATAAATTTTAATTCTATTTAGAGTTTATTATATATATTTCTTAAATCCTTACTTTTAATTATAGCTATTAAGTTAATAATTTTAATTTAATATATAGTATAATATATTACTAAAGTATAGTTAAAATTAGTATAAAATAGTATAAGCTTTATACTTTTATTAGAAATAATATTATAGGCTAATTAAATATATAATAGTTTTTTAATTTAATTATTTTATTTATAATTAATATAATGTTATAAGTATTACTTTATTACTTAATTTATTTATTCTATTTAGCTATTTACCTAAAGTCTAAATATAGTTATAAATTTATAATTAACTTTTATATATATTATTAATATTTTATAAAACTTATTAATAAAGGTAATATCTCTATTTATTAAATTTTTTTTAGATATTTATTTTTCTTATATTACCTTATTATAAAATATATAGACTAATATTTCTATATTTATTACCTCTCTATAAGGTATATAAATTAAAAACTTTATAAATCTTTTAATAATAACTAAAATATTATTATAAAAGATTCCTATTAAAGGTCTTTTTAATAGCAGTAACTTAATAATAAAATCTATTATAATTAAAGTCTATAATACTTCTATAACTTTAAGTAATTATAGTTCTCTATAAAGCTTATATTTATATACCTTTCTTTATATATAGATATTATATTATGTAATTACTTTTTTAACTATTTTTTGTAATATATTATATACTTACTATAGAAATTATTTAAATATCTTTACTACTCTTTAATATCTATATATTAAATATATATAAAATTTATATATAAATACCTTTAATTCTATTAAGGTTTTTTTATATTTCTTTTTATATTTATTTTAAAGTTTATATTTATTAAATAAATATATATTCTCCTTTCTTATTTTTTTTAGGTATTTATTTTTTACTTTTATTATATTTATATTATAATTTAATTATTAATTAATTATATTTACCTTTTTATTCTTTAATCCCTTTTAGTAAATAATTATAAAGTTAAGTTTATATAGATATTCTATATAATATAATTATTATTAATTTAGCTTATAAGTAGTTATAAAATATAAAATATTTTAATAATTTATATATACTTTAATTTAATATTTACTTTTTATAAAATAATATTTTAACTCCTTAAAGCTATTAATAATTATTAAGAATTCCTTATTATAAATTAAATATAAAGTTCTATATTATATAGTTTATATAAATAAGAAATTTTTCTTTCTTTCTTACTATTAGCTTTATAAGGCTATTAAGCTATTAACTTTATATATAAAGGCTTAAATAATAAAGCCCTTATAGTAAGTCTATATTCTAAAGGTTAGAATCTTATAAGGTTTATCTGCCTTCATAATATAATTACTGCCTTAATTAAGTAGTCTTAATATTGCCCCTTAATAGCTATATTAGCTATCTTTTTTTACCCTAGCTAAAAGAGTATTATGCTAAATCTATTATACTTTTACTTAAAGGTTAATTAGACCCTTATTAAATAAAAGATTAAATGCAAACTTATAAATATATTCCTTAACCTAACTACTAATTAAAGTTATTAATATTAATTATAGCTATTAATATAATACCTATTATATAAAATAACTTATAGCTATATAATTGTAACTACTATATAACTAGCTATAACTTTAATATAGCTATTAGGCCTGCCTTATAGAAAGCTAATAAAGATAAATTAAAAGAAATCTATATAATAATAGTTATTATTAAAAAAAGCTTTTTATTAAAGTATTAATTTAATTTAATTAAAATAGTAATCTTTAATTATATATTAATTAAGTTAATTAATTCTATAATGTATTTACTTTATTTTAATGTAATTAATTTAAATTAAATTTATTATAAGCTATTAGATTTAAAAAAGCTAAAAAGAGACTTAAAGGAAAGTTATTCCCTTTAATTAAAATAAATAGCCTTCCTTATTGCCTTTATAAATAACTTAAATATATATAAAAAGTAGCTTTTTAATATAGCTAAAAGGGCTATTATAGTAAAAAGGGTATTACTTTTAATATAATAGGCTAATTATAGTTTAAAACTATAAAAGTAAAGGGATAGTATATCTATATATAAAGTTAGATAAATATAAGGTAATAGTAAGGTTAACCTAAAGGTTTTATTAAAGTTAAAATTAAAGGAATTAGGTTCACTTTTATATAAGTTAGTTAATAAAAGTGAAATTAACCTCTATTAATTAAATATATATACTTAAGTATATAACTAATTAACTTTATATTTAAGAGCTATAGATAAAGTAATATTAATATAAAAGCAATAAGTTAAATTAAAAGTTATTATTTTATAGATATTATAATAAATATAATTTGAAGCTTTTTTTAAATATATAAAGCTTTTTTTTTAATTAATTAAGTTTTAAAAAAAGTTTTTTATATATTTATTTTTTTAATTTAAGATATTCTATAATCTTTATATAAATTATATTAATTTATTTTTAATTTTAAAAAAATTAATATTTTTTTAAAAAGCTATAATATCTTAAAGTATTAAAAATAGTTTTATATAATATTAATATATTTTTATAGTAATATTAAGTTTATAAAGAAGGTAATTTTTAATAAAAATAAAATATTTATAAAAATCTTAAGAAAATTATTTTAATTATTATTAAGTACTTTTAAGTTAAATTATAATAAAAATTTAATAAGTCTTTTTATTTTTTATAAAACTTAAAAATTATTTTCTAAAACCTTTTTAATTTCTTTTTAAAATTTCCTTTTAAATTTAAATTTATTTATTTAAATAGCTTAATTATATAAATTAAATACTTAAAGTTATATTATTATATATAAAGTGAATTTAGGTTTTATTAATATAATATTATTTATAGATTTCTTTAAAGCTTTAATTTATAATATTTAGCTATTTATTTCTTTTATAAAAAAACTAATTAAGTATTTATATATAATAATATTTTTAATTTTTATTTCTTTTTTTACTTTTAAAACAAGAGCTTTTATAGTATTTAAGGTTATTTAATAAGATATTATTATTAATTTAATTTAATTTTTTATTATTAATATTATCTAAAGATATATTTTAAATATTTCTTATTTTAATTTTTAAAGAGGTCTTTAATAGTCTTTTTAATTTATTATTTTAATTTTTTTATTTATTATTTAAAAATAAGCTTTTCTTTTAACTATTTAATTTAAAATTTAAAGGTAATAATATAAATTAATAATATAATTTATTTAATAAAATAAATTCTTATTTAAAATAGTTTTTTTTAATTAATTAAAGTAAAATTATAAATAATTTTTAACTCTAATTTAAACTATTACTTCTTTACTAATATTACTTTAATTGCTTTTAGATATAAAGTTAATTAGTTATATACCTAAATATATCTATTAAATTAGTAAAGTTATTATTAACTTTAAGTTAATTTAACTTTTACTAATTAACTTATATAAATAGAGTTAATCTAATTCCTTTAAACCTTTAAACCCTGCTATTATCTTGTATTTATCTAACTCTATTTACAGATATATGTTTACTTTTATACTTTTAGATTATAACTGGCCTGTTAACCCCTATATAAGCAAGAGGAAGCTAAATATATATTTAGCCTTAATAATTATATTCTATAGCTACTTTTTATAGCTAATTAAATTTAGGCTTAAAAAGGCAGCTAAAAAGGTAGTCTAATTAGTTATTAAGGTCTTACCTTACCTTATAGCTCCTTTTAGGTCTTTTAGTTATAATAGCTCTTTAGCTAGCTAATTTAGGGATATTATATAAAATAGGATATCTAGATCTATATAATTAATTATATTAATTAAGATATAGTTAAAAATAGCTATTTTAATTAGGCTAAATTGGTTTTTTAATAAAAAGTTCTTTTTAATAGCTATAATTATTATATAAAACTTAAAGTATTTATAGCCTATAGCTTCTATTAGCATTAATTTAATTATATTAATAAGGTTATAATTAGTTATATAATAGGCCTAATTAGCCTGCAGGCTATTATATATAGTAGGTATTATAATAGTAGCTATAATTAATATTAGTAATTATAACTAATAGATTAGGGAATGCACTTTAGAAGTATAATAGACTTAGCCTAATTAAAAAGGTTAATTTAAGATCTTTTAGGTAAGGTAAAGGAAGAAGGCTACTATAGCTGCTAAGGGACCTATAGGCAGTATTAATACTGCTTAATTAAGGTAGTAATTACACTATTAAGGTAAATAAACCTTATATAATTTTAATCTTCAAGATATAGGCCTACTATAGGGGCCTTATTATTTAAGCCTTTATATATAAAGTTAGAAGCTTAATAGCCTTATAAGGCTAATAGTAAGGAAAAAAAAAAAAAAAGTTAAGGAAATATTATAAAGGCTATAGGCTATAGGCTTTAATTTTAATTTAAAAAAATATAAGTTTATAATAAATAAAGTTATAATACTTAAAATATATTATAAAAATAGAAATAAAGATTTATTTTAACTTTTAAAAAGTTAAGGCTATTTATTTATAAAAACCTTTTATATAATTATAAAAGATCTAAATCTTTTTAAAGTTTATTAACTTTTATTATAACTGTATTTAAAGATTTATTACTTTAATTACTTTTTTTAATTAATAAAAAAAAAAGGTTTTTTTTTAATAAAGGTTAAAATAAATAATAATTTTTAAATAATTAAAAAAGTATTTTATAATAAAATTAATATTAATATAATAAAGGCTAAATAAAAAAATAGTTATAAAAGCTAATAGCTTTAAGGAGGTATTAAAGGGTTACTATTTATAAAAAAATAAAAAGGGTATCTTATATTTAATAATTTATTATTTAATTTCTTTAGTTTTAGCCTAATAGAATTAATATATACAATAAGCATATAGCATAGATAAGTATATAGCATAAAAATCCCTTACCTTATATTAACACTATTAGATCAATTAATTTTTAACTAAATAATATATTGCAATTTACTAATAAGGCTTATATTCTTCTTACACTTTAGGCCTATTAAGAAGACCTAAAATTAAATCTATAATAAGCTGCATTTCTCTATAATGTCTATTTCTGTATCCTCTATTACTAATCCTAAAGCAGGTAAGCTTAGGATAATTATATCCCTAGCTTATAGAAACTAACTAATTAGAAAAAACAGCTTATAGTTAAGTATATTTTAAATCTAGATTTATAAGGATTTCTCTCTTAGCATTATAATATTAAAGAAATAGTAAATTAACTGCTTATTAATTATAATATATTATTAGTTAGTAAGTACTAGGCTATTAATTTTATTAAGTAGTAATTAAAACTTAAGATATATTCTTTTTATAAAAATAATTATTAAAGGGCTAAATATAAAAATCTAATTATTATTTATAATTAATTTAGGCTTATAAAGAATATAATTATAAAATATAATATTTAATTAGATAATATCTAGAACTTTAATAAGACTGGCTTTATAATAGGCATAATATTAAGCAGTATAGTCATTATTAGCTTAAAAAGGCATAAAAACCTAAAATTAGTCTAGCCTAAAAACTAAAAATAGGTTACTATAATTTAAGTAATTAATATAAAAGGCCAAATAATTAATCTATATATAGTAATTATAGGCTAATATTACCTTACTAACTAATACTAAAATAGTAACCTTTTAGATATTTAGGCTATTACTATAATACTAAATAGCTAAATAGATAACAGAATAAATATTAACTAGCTAAAGTACTTTAATTAATATATAATTAATTAATTAATTAAAGCCTATTATCTTTTAATCCTTAATAGCTATAAAAGTTATTAATCTATTAAATTCTAGCTATATTATAAGGTTAATAATATTATTATACTCTATATATCTCTTTATTTTTTATACCTATTATAGCCACTTAATATTAGGTACTTTAGGCCACTAAAAAAGGTATATAATTAAGAAATAGAATAATTAATTAGATAGTCTATAACCTATATTTTTAAAACTAAATTCTTTCTAGCCTTTTATATTACCTTTTAATTAACTATAATTAAATTAAATATTAAAAGAGGTTTTAAAGGAGCTAGTCTTATTCCTTTTAACCTAAAAGTTATAATCTTAAAGCTTAATATATAATTATAGATTTTAATGCCTATTAAAGAGGTAACTTAATAAGCTTAAGTTTAGACTTTAAGGACCCTAAATACAGTCCTTAAGGCTAGATTATAGTCTAAATACCTTTATAATTAAATTAAAAGATATTATAGTAACTCCCTAAAGTTAATCCTTAAAGCTCTTTAGTCTCTTATAAAGGCAATTATAAGAAATATATAGAAGACTGCCTTATTAAAGGCTAAAAACTAAAAGCTTTATAAGGTAAATAATATATTTAGCTAGCAGCATAAAGTAAAAAGGGCATACCTATAAAATAGAAAGAGCTTACTTATATAAAAAAGTTAGGATTTAATTAATTAAATAGATATAAGTATATAGATATTAGCCAAATTATTAAGAAGTAATAATTAAGAAAGATTAATTAGGCTAGGTATTTAGCAATATAATATATATAGTAAGACTAGATATAATATAAAGACCTATTAAGTAGTTCTAGAGGTATTTAGTAATAAATATAGTAATTAATTTTAATTAATTAGATAATCTGTTATATTTTTATTATAATATATCTTAAGAAGGTTAAGATTTTTGTGCTATATACTTATCTATGCTATATGCTTATTGTATATATTATATAATTTATAATAAAAAGCTTTTAGTAATAATAAACTGCCTTAAAGTATAATTAATTTAACTTTAGGGAGTTTAAAAGCTACTTATAATTTTAATTAATTATAAAAACTTAAAATACTTTATAATAATAAAGGAGATTTTAAAATATTAGGCTAAATAGATAGATTTACATTTCTATTATAATTATATACTTTACTATAAGCTAGAGAAAAAAGCTTTATAATTAAATGCCTTATTTTATTAAAATTAAAACTATTAAAAAAAGGTAAAATAGATAAATTAAGTTATATAGCCTATTAAGATATTATTTATAGTAATAATATATAACTATAAGCCTAACTTAAAAAAAAATAGAAAATAAATAGATATATAGAATAGGTTTAATTTAAAAGAGAATAAAAAATAAATAGATATATAAAATAGATTTAATCTAAAAGGAAATTAAACCCTATTAATAGGCAATAAAGTCTTTTAAAATATTATACTTTAGGAGCTATAAAATTAAGGTATAATAAGCTTTTTAACTTATAATTATAGGCTTTAAGCTATAATTAAAAAAACTAAAAGTTCTCTAGAAAAATTAAAATTAAAAATTAAATCTAAAATTATAGTATTAATAATTAAAGAATATTATTATATAGAAAGAAAATAATATAGTTAATAGGCGAGCGCCGCAGATAAGTAAGTGCCGCACTTTTCCCTTCTATATCTAACTTTTTATCTAATTAGATAATTCTTAATAACTAAAAATGCTATAACTTTTAGATAAAGTTAGAACTCTTTTTATACTTTAGGCCTTTTAAAATAATCTTAAACTTAATATCTAATATACTATAAAGAACTATAAGATTAATAAGAGGTAATTACATTACTGCTAAAATAGTATTTAATTATAATATAATTCTATTTTAAATTTATAAAAACTATTTAATCTAAAAGAATAAATAATAATCTAATTTATTTTTAATTTAAATTTATAAGGATTTCTTTTATAATAATATTTTATAGAAAAAATAATTAATTCTTTATTAGCTAACTATAATATATTATTTATTAATAAATATTAAGCTTATAACTTTATAAAGTAATAATTAAAGCTAAAAATATATTTATTTTAAAAATATAACTATTAAAGAGCTAAATATAAAGATTTAACTATTATTTATAGCTAGTTTAGGCTTATATAGAATATAATTATAAAGTATAGTATCTATTTAAATAATATTTAGAACTTTAATAAAATAGGCTTTATAATAGGCCTTATTATAGCTAAAATAACTATTATAGGTTTAGAAATATAGAAAAGGCTAAAATTAATATAGCCTAAAAATTAAAAATAGATTACTATAATTTAAGTAATTAATATAAAAGATTAAGTAATTATATTATTTATTATTAATATAGGTTAATATTACCTTATTAATTAATATTAAAAATATAACCTTCTATTAGATTAGGTTATTATAATAAATTAAAATAGATAAATAAATAATAAATTAGGTCTTAAGTAACTAAAGTATTTTAATTAATTTATAATTAATTAATTAATTAATCTTTATTATCTTTTAATCTTTAATAGTTATAAAAGCTACTATTTAATTAATTTTAAGAGATATTATAAAGAGAATAAAATTATTATATTTTATATACTTATTTATATATTCTATTTATTTTAGCCTTTTAATATTAAATATTTTAAGCTATTAAAAAAGGCTTATAATTAAAAAAAAGAATATTTAATTAAATATTTTATAATTTATATTTTTAAAATTAAATTTTTTCTACTTTTTATATTATATTTAAGGCTACCTTTATAAAAAGTAATATTTAAAGGGATTTTAAAGAAATTAAATTTACTTTTTTTAACCTAATAACTATAATTTTAAAGCTTAATATATAGCTATAAACCTTAATGCCTTTTAAAGAGATTATTTAATTATTAATATTATAGACTTTAAGGACCTTAAAGATAATAATAAAAGCCTAATTTTAATTTAAATACCTTAAAAGGTAAATAAAAAAGTATTATAGTAGCTCCCTAAAGTCTATTATTAAAGCTTTAAAGCTAGCTATTAAGGCAATAAAGGCAATTATATATAAAATTACTTAATTAAGGGTTAAACTTTATAATCTTTAAGATATAAATAAAATATTAAGTTAATACTATAAGATAAAAAAGATTAAATTATAAAAAGAAAGGAATATAATTATATAAAAAGTATTATAAGTAATTAATTAAATGGATATTAATATATAAATAATAGCTAAATTATTAAAAAGTAGTAATTAAAATAAATTAAAGTAATTAGGTAGTTAGTATATTTATTTAGTTAGTATATTTATTAACTATATTAGCCTATAAAGGATGTAATAATAATAATAAAGATAGTTATATACTTTAAAAACCTTAATTAAATTTAAATTAAATTTAATCTTTATTTATTTAAAATATATAAAAACTAAAGATATAATATTATTATATATTACTTTTATTATTTTTTTCTTTTTTATTATTACTTTTTTTATTATTACTATTAAAACTATTAATATTATTATTATTAAGACTTTTTTTTTTTTTAAAAAAAAAAGTCTTTTATAAATTATAGAAAAACCTCTTTTATAAAAAGATTAAAGTAAAAAAAAAAAAAAAAAGGAAATAAGAATTTATATTTATACTTTTTTAAGGTACTATTTAGGCTATTATTATAATAATAATAACCCCAGTTTAACTTACTGCTTCTTTACTAATATTACTTTATCTATAGCTCTTAAATATAAAGTTAATTAATTATATACCTAGGTATATATATTTAATTAATAGAGGTTAATTTTACTTTTACTAACTAACTTATATAAAAGTTAACCTAATTCTTTTAGTATAACCTTTATAGAATCCTGCTATTACCTTATATTTATCCTTATATTAAAAGCAGTACCCCTTTTACTATAATAACCCTTTTAGCTGTATTAAAAAGCTACTCTTTATATATATTTAAGTTATCTATAAAGATAGTAAAAAAGGCTACTTAATTTAATTAAAAAAAAATAACCTTCTTTTAAATCTCTTTTTAACTTTTTTAGATTTAATAGCTTATAATAGATTTAATTTAAATTAATTATATTAAAATAAGGCTAATAGATTATATAATTAATTAATTTAATTAATATATAATTAAAGATTACTATTTTAATTAAATTAAATTAATACTTTAATAAGAAATTCTTCTTAATAGTAATTATTATTATATAAATCTCTTTTAATTTATTTCTATTAGCTCTCTATAAGGTAGGCCTAATAGCTATATTAAGGTTATGGCTAGTTATATAGTAGGCCTAATTATATAGCTATAGGCTATTTTATATAGGCATTATATTAATAACTATAATTAATATTAATACCTATAACTAATAGAAGGAAAGTTAGGTTAGAGAATATACTTTATAAAAGACTTAGCCTAATATATAAAAAGGTTAATTTAAGATATTTTAGTCTTTTAGCTAGAGTAAAGGAAAAAGGCTAATATAGCTGCTAAAAGGTAAACCTATAGGCAGTATTAATATTACTTAATTAAGGCAGTAATTATACTATTAAGGCAGATAAACCTTATATAATTTTAACCTTTAAGATATAGGCCTATTATAGAGGCCTTATGATTTACGCCTTTATATATAAAGTTAATAGCTTAATGGCCTTATAAGTCTAATAGTAAGGGAAAAGAAAATAATAAAAATCCTTTTTTAATTCAATAATAAATTAAAATATTATTTAATTACTTTTTAATTATAAAAGCTTAATAACTTTAAAAGAAAATATAATATTTTTAATTAAAAGATAATAATAATTATAAAATTATTTAAATATTAATAGTATTACCTTAAAGACTTCTTAAAATAAATAGAAATCTTAAATAATTATTAAAATCTTTAATTATTTATAAAAAATATTAAATTAAATAAAAAATAAATATAATAATATTTATATTTAATAACTTATAGCTTTATAATTAAGTATAAAAAAGAATCTATAAATTTAATTAATGATTCTTTGAGATCTTTAAAAGTAAAAAAAAGAAATATTAAATATTAAATTTAATTAAGCCTTTTAAAAATAAATTAATTAAAAAATAAAATATTTAAAGTAAATCATAAAAAAAGATTTTAAAAGTAAAAAGTAAAAAATAGCCTTTTTATTTTAAAGATAGGCTTTATATATTATTAAAACTTAATTTTAAAAAAAAGATATTAAAACTATATTATAATAACCTTTTAATAAAATATTTTAAAATTAAAAAAACTTAAAAATTAATTTAAAGAAAACTTTATTAAAAAAACCTAAAAATTAATATAAAATAATATATATTTATATATTATATCTATTAAAAAATAGTATTTAAAAAATATTAACCTTATAGAAAGTTTAAAAATCTATTAATTTTATTATATCTCTTTAAAGAGATTTTTATAGATTTATGTATAAAAATACTATTAATACTTTTTAAAAGTTAATAAATTAATATAATTTTAATAATAATTAATAAATTTATAAAGTTTATATAATTTCTATTTATTTTTATTAAAATTATTATATTTAAATTAATTAAACTTTTTTATAAAAAAATTAAATTATAATTTAAGGCCTTAAAAGGTATTATTTTAAATAGAAAATCTCTTTTAATAAATATATTTTAATTAAAATTATATTATTACTTAAAGATTAAATAAAGACTATTAATAGCCTTTTATTTTTAAATTAATTTTTTTTTCCTTACTATTAGCCTTATAAGGCTATTAAGCTTCTAACTTTATATATAAAGGCTTAAATAATAAGGCCCCTATAGTAGGCCTATATCTTAAAGGTTAAAATTATATAAGATTTATTTACCTTAATAATATAATTACTGCCTTAATTAAGTAATATTAATACTACCTATAGGTCTACCTTTAGTAGCTATATTAGCCTTTTTCCTTTACCTTACCTAAAAGATTTTAAATTAACCTTTTTAATATATTAGGCTAAATCTATTATACTTTTATTTAAAGGTTAGTTAGACTCTATTTAACTAAAAGATTAAATATAAACTTATAAGTATATTTTTTAATTTATTAATTATAATTATTAATATTAATTATAGCTATTATTATAATATTTATTATATATAATAGCCTATAGGCTAATTAGGCCTATTATATAATTTATTATAATTTTATTAATATAATTAAATTAATACTAATAGAAGCTATAGGCTATAAATACTATAAGCTTTATATAATAGCTATAGCTATTAAAAAGAACTTCTTATTAAAAAATTAATTTAATTTAAATAAAAAAGCTATTTTTAACTATACTTTAATTAATATAATTAATTATATAGATTTAAATATCCTATTTTATATTATATTTCTAAATTAGCTAGTTAAAAAGCTATTATAATTAAAAGACCTAAAAGAAGCTATAAGGTAAGGTAAAACCTTAATAATTAATTAAGTTACCTTTTTAACTGCCTTTTTAGGTAATTTAGCTAGCTATAAAGAGTAGTTATAGAATATAATTATTAAGGCTAAATATATATTTAGCTTTCTCTTATTTATATAGAGGTTAATAGGCTAGTTATAGTTTAAGACTATAAAAATAAAGAGATAAATATAAGGTAATAATAGGGTTAAATTAAAGGTTTAAAGGAATTAGGTTAACTTTATTTATATAAGTTAGTTAATAAAAGTTAAATTAACCTAAAGTTAAAAATAACTTTATTAATTAAATATATATATTTAGGTATATAATTAATTAACCTTTTATTTAAAAGCAGTTAAAGTAATATTCATAAAGAAGTAGTAATTTAAATTAAGGTAAAAACTTAATAGCCTTATTAAGTTAATAATAAAAAATAAAAAATTATATTTCTTAATAGTTAATAATATATATAAAGCTTATTAAAATTAAAAAGTATTATTAATAGTTAATAAGTATACTAACTAGATAAATATATTAATTAAAAATCCTTTATTTTATATTATTTCTATTTAATTAAATATTTATTAACTACCTATTATATTATAACCTTTAAATAAGGCTAGAATTCTTTTTACTTTTTAAGCCCTTTAAAATAACTTAAAATTATATCTTTAATATACTATTACTATATATAAGGTTAAATATAATACCTTTTATAATTAAAGAAATAGTATTTAATTATAAAGTAATTAGGTCTTAAAATTATAAAAACTATTTAATTTAAAAAAGTAAATAATAGTTCAATTTATTTTTAATTTAAATTTATAAGGATTTTTTTTATAATTATATTTTATAGAAAAAATAGTTAATTCCCTACTAGCTAATTATAATATATTACTTATTAATAAGTATTAAGCTTATAATTTTATAAAGTAATAATTAAAGCTAAAGATATATTTATTTTAAAGATATAATTATTAAAAAGCTAAATATAAAGATCTAATTATTATTTATAGCTAATTTAGGCTTATATAAAATATAGTTATAAAGTATAGTATTTAATTAAATAATATTTAAAACTTTAATAAGACTGACTTTATAATAGGCTTTATTATAGCTAAAATAGCTATTATAGATTTAAAAATATAAAAAAGGTTAAAATTAATATAACTTAAAAACTAAAAATAAATTACTATAATTTAAGTAATTAATATAAAAGATTAAATAATTATATTATTAATTATTAATATAAACTAATATTATTTTATTAATTAATATTAAAAATATAACCTTTTATTAAATTAAATTATTATAATAAATTAAAATAGATAAATAAATAATAAATTAAATCTTAAATAGTTAAAGTATTTTAATTAATTTATAATTAATTAATTAATTAATTTTTATTATCTTTTAATTTTTAATAGTTATAAAAGCTATTATTTAGCTAATTTTAAAAAATATTATAAAGAAAATAAAATTATTATATTTTATATATTTATTTATATATTTTATTTACTTTAGCCTTTTAATATTAAGTATTTTAAGCTATTAAAAAAGGCTTATAGTTAAGAAATAAAATATTTAATTAAATATTTTATAACTTATATTTTTAAAATTAAATTTTTTTTTATTTTTTATATTATATTTAAAGCTATTTTTATAAAAAGTAATATTTAAAAGGGTTTTAAAGGAACTAAATTATAACGATTAGGCAGCATTCTAATCCGTTAGACTAAAAGATAAGGCAATAATAGCTAATCCGTTAGCTAGTATTGTGCTACTTACACTATATAACCTGCTATAACCCCCCTATAACCCCCTAGTTACAGTGGCTTACAGGCTAGCGTTATAATTATCCCCCCTTCTATATAATGCGTCCTCGCACTGTGCTGCATAGCCGAGCTACTATATTTTAGGGCACCCCGGTTAATCTATAGGTGCAATTAGGCGATAACATAAGTGTGCAAACCCCTAAGACTTATGTAACTATAGGTATAGCCTAAAGGCACCTACCAAGGAAGGCATGAGCCATATAGAGGTCTTGTGAGCCGGGGCGGGATTCGAACTCTTAATCCTGCAGTATCCGACTTACGGCTAGCTATTATTTTTATAACGATTAGGCAGCATTCTAATCCGTTAGACCAAAAGATAAGGCAATAATAGCTAATCTGTTAGCTAGTATTATGCTACTTACACTATATAACCTGCCGTAACCCCCCTATAACCCCCTAGTTACAGTGGCTTATAGGCCAGCGTTATATAAATTTACTTTTTTTAATTTAAAAATTATAATTTTAAAGCTTAATATATAGTTATAAATCTTAATGCCTTTTAAAAAGGCTATTTAATTATTAATATTATAGGCTTTAAAGACCCTAAAGATAATAATTATGACGGTTATAGGTTTCAAACAGGAAACTAGTCCATACTAGGTTTTATATTTGCAGAAACATAAGGCATATATACTAAGCTTAGCTTAATTATCACGTCTCTTAATAATTAAGTAATGCATATTAGGCTTATTAATATAAAGAAGTTTTATTAATAGCTGGTAAGCTAAGTTCTATCTACTGCTAAATGAATATATATATATACTGTAGTATATATAAGTCGAATGTGGTCGGTTTGACTCTATTTGTGTTTGTTTGTTATGCAAGTTGAATGGCGTGCGTTTGACTGTTACAGGGTAGGTAGCTTTTGATTGGTGAAAAATAGTGGGGGTGTATATATATATGCATAAGACTGTGTTAGGTTATAACACAATCTCTCCCCTCTCTAGGGTCTTATCCTTAAGGCCTATAAGTAACTAAGTGTAGAATTATTAGTATGTCCTGAACTTACTCCTATAAATATTTTTCTTGCTGATAATATATCTAGCCATGTCTCTAAGCATGTTAATTATCTTAAAATAGCTTCTAAACGCCGCAAAGATATTTCTAAATTAATCTATAAATTCAGTTTTAAGATGCCTTATTATTTAGCTTGTTTTCAGGCTAACTGTCTACAATATATAGTGGCTAAAGGCAAGCAGTAATGCGATTTTTGCATCTTTAAGAAGTATACCAATTATAATTTCAGGGGAGTGACTTCTTAAGCTTATTTATCCTTCCTTCTTCCATATTCCCTTACTTACTGACCTAATAGTTGCGCGTATATCGCATAAAAAAGACCATATTGATGAGTAGAAAGAGCAGGTTAAGGCTAATCTTTAAGAGGCTTTAGCGCATCTGTAGCGTTTGTATTATTAAGAGAAGCATCTTTATAAGAAGGCTGCTAAAATAGTTCGTTATAATTATAAGGATCTTAATAAGTTAGAGGCGTTAGAGACTTAAGAGTTATCTAATCGTTAAGCTGCTAAGTTGTCTGCGCTAAATGATATTTAATTGTTAGAAGACCATAGGGTTATTAACTGGAGTTCCATACCTGATTCCTTTTTCCTCAGAGTCGATAGAAGTTCTTCAGAAATCGCTGGGCATTAATGAGGTATTTTGGTAATTCCTATATATTTTCGCTTTCTAGGTAGTTTTTCCATTTAATTAGGTACCTTATTTATCTATTGATTTTTTGCATATCCCTGACTTCTTCTGCTTTATAGAGTTCTAGTCTATCGATTTCTTCTAGTTCATTACTGGTTTTAATATAAATCGTGTCTACTGCTAATTCAAGTAGTAAGATATAAAAGACAGGGTGGATCCTAACCTTCAGTAGTAGGTCTAATTCGTAGTTATTTTTTAAAACCTTCTTAACAATCTTATATAGTCCGATGTATTTAAAGTTAAGTTTATAACTTAATCGTTTAGTGGTGATATTTTTTGTAGATAGGTAGACCATATTCCCCTCCGAAAAGGTAGGCCCTCCTACTCTTTTAGGGTTATAATACCGTTATATCTATTTTTTTACAAATTCTAGTTCTGTCTGTAGTTCTTTGTGTAGGTTTCTTAGATCGTCGCTTTTAAGTATAGCAGCTGGATTAATCGTCTTGGGTTTTTATGCATCATAATATACATCTAGTGTAAATCCAAAGTTGGCATTAGATAGTATAAGTTATATACTTTCATTATAAGCAGTATTATAAGCAAGTTAGGCATAAGGTAGCTTTTTAACCCAATCATTTTATTTATAATTGATATAATACCGCAGATACTGTTCTAATACTTAATTTATTCATTCCATCTATCCATCCACTTACAGTCTAAATGCTATTATAAGCCTGTAATTCAGTCCTAAATGCGCCATAAGTGCTTTCTAAAATCTTAATACAAACATTCCTCCTCTATCTAAGAGAATCTCTATTAGCATTCCGTATATACTAGCAATATATCTATAGAAGATATACGCAAGTTACTTAGCATCTATATCTTCTCTATAGGGTAGGTAGTAAGAGAACTTTATAAGTCGATCTACTATAACTATAATACTATCATAAAAGATTCCGGTTGAGGGTTCTTCCGATAGTGGTAACTTAATTATAAAGTCCATTATAATTAAGTCCCAGGGTCGTTATACTACTAGTAGTGGTTATAGTTCTCTATAAGGTTTATATCGTCAGGCTTTGGTTTTTATACAAAAGTCACATTATCTAACAACTTCTTCTACTGTTTTTCGTAAAATCCTATACCCTTATTGTAGCAGTCATTTCAGAGTTTTTATTACTCCTTAGTATCCATATATTAGGTATAAGTAAAAGCTTCTAATAAATTCCCATATATCTCTTAGGGTTTCCCTTACTTATATCGTTTACATCCATCCCAGCATCTATATTAGTTATATAAACTGGTATTCTCCTTTATCATTTTTCTCTAGGAGTTATTCTATTGCCTTAGTTATACCAGTATCATAATCTAATCTTCTGCTAATTGTATCTGCTCTCCTGTTATCCAATCCTTTCCGGTAAATAATCACAAAGTTAAATTCATATAGGTATTCGGCATAGCGCAATTATCGTTAATTAAGTTCTTGCGTCATGGTGAAGTGTGAAATGTTCTAGTAGTTGGTATAAACTTTAATCTAGTGCATGCTTCCCATAAGGTAGTGTCAGAATTCCTTAAAACAGTTAACAATTACTAGGAATTCTTTGTCGTAGATAGGGTAGTTAAGTTCTGCTCCATATAACTTATGTAAATAGAACGCAATAGGGTGTAATTTGCCCTAATTGTCGCGTTAACCAATCTATCCTCCTAGTGCAAAGTCTAATAAATCGGTCTTAAGTTCTATTTCCTTATTAAGGTTAAACATAACCAGTATAGGTTCGCTAAGGATTGCGTCTCATAGCTGTTCAAATGCTTTTTAGACGTTAGGTATCCAAATGAACTTTCATTCCTTCTTAGTGAGTTCTATTAATAGATTTACTATCCTACTAAAATCTCTAATAAATCGTCAGTAATAGTTAGCAAAACCTAAAAAGCTCTATACCTCCTTGACTGTCTTAGGTATTAGCCAATCTACTACTGCTAAGATTTTCTTTTATTCCATCCTGATTTCTCCAGGTATGATAGTATATCCTAAGAAGTCTACTTCTTTTACATGAAAGTGACTCTTTTCCAGTTCAACTAGTAGGTTAGCATCTTATAAGGCTCTTAAAACCTTATAGATGTATTCCTTATATTCCTCTTCATTATCCAAGAAGATTAAGATATTATCTAGGTAGCATACTATAAAGACGTCTAAATACTGTTAAAATACGTTATTAATCATCCGCTAAAACATTACAGGTACATTAATAAGTCCGAATGGCATTACCAGATACTTAAAGAGTCCAAACTTAATTCTGAATGCCATTTTCTATTCATCTCCTTCCTTAATGCAGATCAGGTTATAGGCTCCTTTAAGGTCAAGAGCAATAAAGATCTATTTTCCTTATAGGCAGTCCTTAAGTTCTGTAATAAGCAGAAGTAGGGTCCTATCCTTAATAATAAGGGCATTCAACCTTCTATAGTCCATAACAAGTTATAATTTCCCATTCTTTTTAGGAATAAACATTACTAGAAATCCTGCCGATAATATAGATATCCTAATATTTCCTTTTGCCAGTTCTATTTCCAGGTATTCCTTTAAAGTTATTAATTCTTTTTCATTAAGGTTATAAATCTTCTAGAATAGCAAGTCTTCTAATTTAAGCCATATTTCATAGTCCCAGCGGCTATACTGTAATACCTTCATTTCAAGTTCTTCGCTAAACAGTTTCTCATAAATACAATATTCTTCCGGTACATTCTTAAGTCAGTCTTACTGTTCCTTCTTCTCAAGTTCCTTTTAGATTTATAATTATTCATCCAGGCTGTATAGTTATATTCTAAGGAGCCCTAAGATCTATTAATTTCATCATTTCTTGCCTTTTATATACTTATACTTAACTCCTATTAGAGGTAGTAAATTCTTTACTTCACGCATACCCATACTATCCTCATCAGTTAGGGTTTAAGATCTCTTGTTATTCGTTATAATCGTCCTGTTATCTCTATTAACATCACTAAAAAAGGTGACTTAGCCAGTCCTCTAGTTAATATAGGGGTTCTTCTTTCATAGCCAATCAATACCTAGGAGGATATTAACTTCCTAATCCAGAGGAAGGATATTAAAGTCTATTCCCTAATTTTTTCTTTAAATAAAGACCTTAAGGTAATCAATCTCTTAATCAATAATCCCGTCGTTATAATCGAATAGTTATCCTTCTGCGTTAATTAGTAAGTAAGGTCTCTTTTTCTTTCTCCATAGTAGTTTTAGCTATATAACTATTTTTAGGTCAATAAAATTTCATTTAGCTCCATAATCAATCCAAGCATTTAGCCATTTCCCCTTAATCTGAACTCTTAATACTAGGCATTATAGTATAGAATCTTTACATAATCCTAACGTATTCATCAGTCCAAGTCGTTCTCGTCCAGTTCGTTAGCTCATCCATAGCTCGGTTACAGATAGCATATAACTTTTCCCGATGCATCTCGGTACGTTTATTCGCAGTCACTATCATTACATCCTTCTCCATTAGGGCAGTCATTAAGAAATTCCTCATTAAATAGCCATTATCGGTATTCTTCTTCTGACTTCTCATCCAAGGTCTTATATTCGCTTGGTTGTTTCTATCCCAATAGGATATCTTATATCAGGTATAGGCCATCTGCCTCCCATTAACATTAAATTTCCTCAGCATCTTCTAAGCTAGTGTCATCAATTAAGGGTTCCTTTTAAAGATATTCATATCTTCCTTAAGTAATATCATCAAATTCTTTTTCTATATCCTCAATAATCTTTATATTTTCTTTAATTCCTTACGTTAATTCGTTAACCTTATATATTTTTCTATAAAGTGCCATACTAAATCAAAGTTCTGCTACTCCAAGGTAGTCATACTAAAGGTATATTAAGTATCCTTCTATTTCATTCATTAGATAGGGTTTATCATTAAGTATTCCGTTTATAGATATAGAAAAACAGTCATTATCCATTTTATCTAGCTTATATTACTCGCATTAATGGTTTTTACATAAAACCTAGGCTATCTCGTTATATTAAGGGTATATTAGCAGTATTTATACGTCATCCTATACGTTAAGGATAGGTTCTAAGTACAGTAGGTTTAAAGCGTTATTAGTATAGTAAGCCCTAATATAGACCTTACTTCCTGTTTCTGTATCCTAATATTCCCTGGCTCCTTATATATAGATATCTTCCTGCATATTATAAATCCTTAGACTGTCCTTATCAATCTTCTTTTTATAGGGTTACTCCTATTTCTATAAGATTTATTTATCTCGGTAACAGAAGTACTAGGCAGTTATCTTAATGTATTTGCCTCTATATCCCATACTGCAGAAGTTTCGTTACTTCTTCTATTAAAGTTAGTTTCCTGCTTCGACCTCTTATTTCTAATATTCTTCCTTGTCTTAGAGTATCATTCTAATAGGGATATTATCTAACAGTCTAGATAGTTTGCCTAAATCTTCCGTATTAGGGATAATAGCTTTTCCTTTCCTAATAACTCCTAGTGTTTATAGTTTTTCTATATTTAGCTGTTTCTTAAATTCTTTAAGTTTCTTTTTATTTACTTCTTTTCTTCGTTCTCTTTATTTTTCATTAAAGTATTCTCATTTCTTCAGGTCTTATATATATTTATAGTATCTCTAATTTTGCAGTTTATTTTATCGGATTCTTTTCTATTCAAGTTCTTCTAGAGTGTATAACTCATTCTTCTTTCCTAATTTCCCTTCTTCTTCAGGTTTTAACCATATAATTTCACTTTCTCTATTAAATTATCCTTCATATCCACTTCATATTATTCCCAGTATTTAAGTTCATACAGCCATTTAAGGTTTAAGCTATCATATTAGTCCCAATATTTACTTACCGTAATTAAGGTCTTATGGCTTTCTAGGTTATAGATATTACTATGCTATATATCCAAACTGGTTACAGTTATAACATTTACACTTAGATATATTGCATAGTCCGCGATTTCCGTTATCCATTCAAGTGACTCCCAGAGTCATCAGTCCTTCATATAATCCATATAAGATATTATTTCAGTTACTTCCTCGTTACTATCATTAGTTTCAAGAGTTACCCTAGTTATTATTATTTTATTGTTAGTTAAAGTAGTAAGGGTTAAAATCATTTCCCCTTTTATAGTTAGCTCTCTCTCTTCTGCATTTATACTGTCATTTATCAATTTTAACTGCCATAGTAATATATATAGTTAGGTCTTTAAGCCTATCGGCTAAGTACAGTTTATCCTTAACTTCTTCTTTCAGACTTTAGTAGTAGATTTCTATAAGTAAGTTATCATCCCATTAAGTTTTAGCAGCTAGCTATTAAAACTTAGCTAAATAGGCTGCATATAACTTATGCTATTAAAGCGCAAGCAGTTTGGCTGCTGCCTATCATTCCTTATTAACTACTCCAAAATTATCTTTAAGTATTTATTCAAAATTTTCCCAGTTTCCAAAGATATTCTAGGTATCTTAATCCTAAAGGTTTTCTTTATTCTCAAGGTAGTCCCTTATAATAGGTTTAAACTAGTCCTTAGTATCTCCTTAAATCAGTAATGCAGTAAACAGTAACTTCTTTATAGGGCTATCCAGCCTATTAGGAAACAATTAAAAGTATCCTTTTATTTAGGTAAAAAATAGAATTATATCGCTTACCTATCCTTTAAACGGTTCTGGCTTAAGTAGCTTAAGTGCTTCTCTAGGGTCCTTTCTGCAGTGCTTATAGTTACCTCTTTCGTTAGTTATAGCAGGTCGTAAGTTTATTTATGCCTGTAAGTTACAAATAGTATTATAAAGCTATTAAACTTTAGCTGCTATTTTAGCATTACTAGGTGGTACTCCAGTATAAGGCGGTATAGGAATACTAGCATTACTAGATATCTTAACAGTATAATATTACTCAGTATATACACAATATATACTAAATAAAAGCTATTAATATATAATGGTTATAGGTTTTAAACAGGAAACTAGTCCATATTAGGTTTTATATTTACAGAAACGTAAGGCATATATACTAAGCTTAGCTTAATTATTACGTCTCTTAATAATTAAGTAATGCATATTAGGCTTATTAATATAAAGAAGTTTTATTAATAGCTAGTAAGCTAAGTTCTATCTACTGCTAAATAAATATATATATATACTGTAGTATATATAAGTTAAACGTGGTCGGTTTGACTCTATTTATGTCTATTTATCATATAAGTCAAATAGCATGCATTTAACTATTATAGGGTAGGTAGCTTTCGATTGGTGAAAAATAGTAGGGGTGTATATGCATATGCGTAAGACTGTATTAGGTCGTAACAATAATAAAGGTTTAATTTTAATTTAAATACCTTAAAAGGTAAATTAAAAGGTATTATAGTAATTCTCTAAAGTTTATTATTAAAGCTTTAAAGTTAATTATTAAAGTAATAAAGGCAATTATATATAAAGTTATTTTATTAAAGGCTAAACTTTATAATCTTTAAGATTTAAAAAAATATTAAATTAATATTATAAAATAAAAAAGATTAAATTATAAAAAAAAGAAATTATAATTATATAAAAAGTATTATAATTAATTAATTAAATAAATATTAATATATAAATAATAGCTAAATTATTAAAAAATAATAATTAAAGAAAATTAAAGTAATTAAATAGTTAATATTATAGTATATATAATAAAGGTAGTTATAATATAAAGACTTATAAGGATATTCTTAAGTTATTTAGAGAGGAATTTAGTAAATAAAAGCTAGCCTTTTTAAACTATAGGTTAAGATTTTTAACCTATAGGTTAAAAAGGTTAAAGAAAGTAGTTAATATACTTATTTAGTTAGTATACTTATTAACTATATTATATATATTTAAATAATATAAAGGTAATTAATAGCTTTATTATAAAATTAATAGTAATTCTAATAAATTAATATTAATTATAAAGTCTTAATATTAATTATTTATATAAATTCCATTTTATAGTTTTTTTATTATTTAATTTATTTTATACCCCCCCCCCCCCCCCCCCCCCTTTTTTACCCCCTACGCTTAAGCTAACAGGCAATCTTATTCCTGTCAGCACTATGTTTTAGATGTCAGCATGCATGTAGCTGTCTCTAATATTCTCCATTTCAGTATAACCCTAGTGTTATAGAATTAAAATTCTTTCTGTAGTGCTTATGTTCAGGGGACTTTCTCATTCCAAAGCTTCCTTCATTGTCCTTCACCACAACCTGAAGTCGGCATTCAGAGCCACCTGGAGAGACCAAGGATGACTGTGTTTATTAACCCCCTCTTGTACCAAAGCCAAGAGATCGCGGTTTCTGACTGGATTACTCTTCTCACTCTGTGTTTGGCTCCGCTCATTGCGCATGTTCTTATCGGTGCACCTTCACCGACTTATCTTTCTCTGAGTCGGCCTCCTTGGCACGAACGAATATGCCACTATAATCCGACTTCCATTCTCTGGCGATACGGAGCCATCACTGACCGTCGCATTCGGGCCAAGAACTGGGACAGATTCGATCTCGCTGCCAGCAATGCCTTGTTTTGGACTGATCAAGGCTGGGATGGATCTGAAGAGATGATCGAGTACAGCCGACCGCGTTGTGTTCAACTGCCTGATGGGGACAGGGTCACCTTATTATCAAGAGACGCGATCAAGACTCTAATTGTTACTGTTCAAGGCATGCAGGCCATAATCCTGCTATTGGGCAGTCAAATCGACCCTTCTGCCCCAAGTTTCACACTGTTGATGGCTGTCGACATCATTTTCTTTCCCATGGCACTTTTCGGATTGCTGAGGCTGTGCAGCTGTCTGTGGCTTACGGACGAGTTCTCATTCGCCTCGATGGAGGATATCCCTGCTGGTTCTCCACAACCTATGGTCTGCAGCACGACATCATTCGAGATATTGGCTGCGAATCCTATGACGATTGAACCCCAAAGATTTCACAACTCAGGTTTTTGGGGCAGCAGAACATTTCGATGCACTTATGCGTTGGTGCTCCTCGCTCTCCTGGGGTTGGCCCTGTCGTTCATGGTCCCACAGGGAAACACTTTCTACACCACGACGACTTTCGTGGTGATTATCTTCTACCTGGGCGTGATCGGGATGACTGCCCTGATAACAACCTGGTACATGGGCATCAAAGGAGCCAAGTCCACTGTCTTACCTTGCATATCATCCACCTGGTACAAATTCTACACCGGCGTTCTGTTGGGCTTTGGAATTGCCGTGATTGTCATCGCATGCATTGAGACTCGCAAGACTCCCTGCGGAAAGTTCACAAGTGGTCCAGGAATACAGGCTGATCTGTTGGCGTGCTTGCGCGGCAAATTCGACAAGACTGAGCATCATGATATCGTTGACGGTCCATATAACGGCACCATTAGTTATGGCTTCCAACGCCCCAATAACGCCAGCTATGTGGTAGCTCACTACGAAGACGATCAGCAAAACGTTTTCAACTTTACTCGAATGTGTTTCAGTAGCATGTTTGGAATCTGAAGGGGGCGACAGCATCTATTAAGCAGAAAGAGGCAGGTATCTTTGGCCACGGCCTAAACAAAAGTATATATAATACGGATGTATTACGGGCCATAAAAGCAACGAAGTTAGAGAGGTGTAATAGCAAACCAGTAATTAATCAGTATATGCTTAGCACTAAATAACTTGCCAATGGATGGCCAGTTGAAGTATAATAGAGACAATATGGACGGAAGACAAAACCCAAGTCTCGCGCTTGCTTTCAAGTTACGAGGTTTCAATGAAAGAAAGAGATAGCAGTAGATAAACAATTACATCACATGTTTATTATATCAATCACATTCCAGAAGTTGGCAACCGTCGATTTAAGGTTTGCGTTATCCCTTTCAACAACGTGCTACATGCACGGCACGCCAACCTGATTCGTTGAGTTTCAATTAGACTTTTGTCGCTTGCCAGTAAGAACAACGTCTTTGCTGCTTTCGCTCTAGACCTTCAATGGTCCTCTCGTGTTAGCGGAGCCATTGTGTAAATCGGAGGTTGGCTGAGCAGCTGGCCATGCAAATCATCGGCTGCTCGACAGTAATTCAGCTGTGAGAGTGGTGAAAATATTATAATGACAGTGGCTGGGCTTTCTGTAGTGCGATGTTGATGTCAGATCCATGAGTCGACTGTCTTACATTGGCAAACCATTTGAAGAGTGGAGGCTCTTGATAGAGCCCTTTCTAGCTCAAACTTCGGGTTATGTCATGAGAGAAAAACGCACAGTAAGAAGGAGGTTGGGGTACTAACAGAATCAATGCTGAGCTTCACCATCTGACTATATAACCTCTAAGACATGTTGTCTGAGATTGAAACATCATCAACCGATAACATCACAGCATATCAGAGAACAAAGATATTTTCAATCTCCACGCCTTATTACCCACCTGATCGTTCAACATTAACTAGATCTCTTTCCCAGTCATGAACAAGCTCGTCTCACTCTTGACTCTGGTCTCAGCCGTGTTGGCCCTTCCTCTTACATCCTACGATGAATGTGAGAAGGCTTATAACGCTTGCATCGTGGCTGGAACACCAGAAGTAGCATTCTCTTGCACCCTGACAGCCTGTGTTGGCGAAGATAGTGCACGAATTCGCGAGTATTGTTCTTCTGCCACGGCATCTCTTGCGCAGCCCACCAAGACAGAGATTGCATCTGCCAGTAAGAACGACACAGTTCCCGTTGAGACCTTCACTCCCATCCCTGGTATACCAGGAGGTTGCAATCCTGCTCTTCCTGGATCATGCCCACTGCCTTATCATACGGGACTTCCCCCGACCTTCACCCCAATCCCTATTGTCCCTGGGGGATGCAGCCCGGCTCACCCAAAACTTTGCGTTTCAGCTCATATCACCTACACAGCAACTTCAGCCGCAACTCACCCCTCCTTTCCCGTCCCGACCAACGGCACTCAACCAGTGGCTAGTATATACCCTAGCCCCATACCTGTTGTCGGCAAGACTTGGGCAATCCAGAATCTCACGCGTTATTGCGGTGAAGACGGCCATGGATGTGACTATAACTTTATAGTTGAGGCTGATGGCAAGACTGAGCGATGTACTATCGTCCGTATGGCTGGCTCCAGTGCTTCTACAGAAAGCTGGGCCAACAAACCTTGCACTAATGGATCTAGCTTTAGTATCTCTTGGGGCTATGCTACTGAGCCTTCTCCTCCTTTTGCTGTCATCATTGTCGTGAGAGATAAGGAGCTTGCTTGGTTCGGCGTGAGCGATGTGAACGGCCAGCAGGTCACACCATCCAACCCCTACGGCTCCGGGGACTATGGATCCCTGGGGCCGGAACAGGTTTACACCCACTAGGTAACGAAGATAGAAACTTAGGCTCCACCCAGGAAACACAACAGAGACGGATGATTTAATGAGGAGATACTGTGATGGGCAACAGGATAATACAGGAAGGATAGGTCATACGGATAGATAAAATGATATTTTACTATATACAGTTGTAATATAAACGGATGGCAGAAATTGAATACAATCTTGAGCCATATTGCTTCTTGTCGACTCATGGTTTTGATAGTCTTTGTATCTTGAGCATGAGATCATCAACTTTTACTAGTGGATAACTCCATCCCGGCCTACCTTGAGATGAGAGTGGAGTTTATATCATCGGTCAATTTCGTATTGAAGAGTTGCCAAGGTCTTCTCTCACGGCTTCAAACTCGCCAAGAGTCTTGACAGACTGACACGGCCCGATCGTTTCTTGGATATCTTGGCTTCAATCAAAACTCGGGACAATAGGCTCCGCAACAACCATTATGGGAATTACGTCCGATCGTGGAGTATGACGCGTGGCTTGAGGCAGGAAAAAGTGATCAGAGATTCAAGATAAAACTCTCCGCCATTTGTGGCAATTTAAGCTTACTGTATCTTGGCTTTGGCTTGAGCTCTTACTCGTAGTCTTCAGCAGCAACCCACACAGCCAAGAGTGCCGAGGCGCTAAGTGCCATGTGTATAATGATAGCGGCATCGCTGGAAACCCGAGCTTCCAGAAGAACGTGTGAAAGCATGGGTAGATGGAGCTACAAAAGGAAAGAAGATATCTCGTGAAGCCAAAATTGAGCTTGAATCAAAATATTTTCCTCATTACTTTCTTTCTCGCTCCTTCATAGGCTCGTTTCCATTCACATTCCTTTATGATGCTTCTCTTCAAGTACATACTCGCCGCGTTGCCTACAGCCCTGGCCAAAGACATCTTCGTCGCTCCTAACGGATCGAGCAGTGGTTCAGGCTCTAGCAGCTCCCCTCTGGCCGACATCCAGGCTGCAGTTAATGCTGCCAGCGCTGGAGACACCATATATCTCCGAAAGGGAACCTACCGCCCGTCCAAGAACATCCACTTCACCAAGAAAGGTTCCTCTAGCAAACCCTACACCATCAGGTCCTATAATAACGAAGAAGTCATCATTGACGGTGACAAGATGCCTGGTACTCCGGCTGCCCTTGGTGCCAGTTTTTCTGGCAAGGATCGCGGTATCTTTCATGTCGAGAAGGCAGAGTACTGGAGATTCATTCACATCACTCTCACCAAGGGCCCCTATGGTGTCTACGTGAAGGATTCACACAACAACTACTTCGAGCGCCTGACCACCCACAGCAACTATGAGACTGGCTTCCACATGCAGAACAGCATCTCGAACAACGAGATCGTTTATCTTGACACCCATAACAACGCTGATCCACGCAACAATGGCCAAAATGCAGATGGTATGGCTATCAAGGAAGGCTCAGGCGCTGGGAACATCATCCGTGGTATTCGCAGCTACGAGAATGCTGATGATGGTATCGATCTGTACGAGTTCAAATCTTCTGTCACCATCCTTGATAACATCATTTTCGACAATGGTGTGAACCGCTGGAACTTCAACCCTTACAGAGGAGATGGCATTGGCATCAAGCTCGGCGGTGGATCACCCGCCAACCGAGCCAACGTCAACCATGTCGCTCGCAACAACTTCTCCTTCCGTAACCGCCGTGGCTTCAGCGACAACAACATGCCCGGTGACATGACTCTCATCCACAACACTGCTTGGAAGAACCGCGAGGAAGGTTTCAACCAACGCTCTTCCAAAGCTACCTATGAGAACAACCTTGCAGCCAACAATGCCGGATCCAGCAGCCTGAGCAAGCAGAACACGCTCACTTCGGTGAAGGGTAAGGGCAACAATTGGGAGAAGGGTGGATCTTGGCAGGATGCAGACTTCAAGGCTACCTCCACTAGCCTTATCAAGGGACGTCGACAGGCGAATGGCAAGATCACTCAGAGTGACTTTCTTCGCCCTGCTGATGGAGGAAATTACGGAGCCACCACTCACTGGGTCTGAGGCCTTCATATATGGCGATGGGCTGGCTTTCTCATTCGCAAGTTAGTAGCGCTGAGGTTTGAACAGGGCAGGATCTTCAATACAGTCGAACCTCATTCATCACCGTCACTCTGACTTCTCGTGTGAATGTTTTAAGGTTGCATAAAATGGAAGGGTTCTGTCTAAATTACTTATATGTACATTGAAAGCAAAAGAGAGGACCAAAAATCATCGACCTCGTGCATTGGTACAAGAGACAGCACCGATGGCACAGTTTAGGATACCAAGACAAGTTTGAAGACCAGTCATTTTGACTTGATTAATGCTATTGTATAGATCAAGTCATGATATTCTGGTTTGTTGAATGTTCATTTCGTCCAGACATCAGTGCTCGGTTCTTGCCACCACTTTCGTCAACCAAAGTTGGAGTATTCTTGAATCGCCAAGCGGGGATATTCCGGGCATAAAGCTCGTCAAGCTCCCAGTAACTTCGACCATAGGTCTAGGAATGTTAGTGTAAGTCGCTTTGTAGCCATTTGCGTAGCACTGACCTCGGGGTAGAAGAACCAAAGAAGAACAGTTGTGGGTACCAACAATCCAGCCCAGACAAACACCGCCTTGACGCCTAGGTTACCAGCATCCGGGCTGATCATGTAAGAAACGGTCCATTGGAAGACAACACTGAAGATGATATGTTATCCAACCGTCTTTGAATCGGAAAAGATAACTTACAATCCGAGACCATAGCAGCCCAGGTTGAATGAGGTCGTCTGAGCTCGTAGACGTGGAGTTGAAGTTTCGCCGGCGGCAACAAAACCAATTGGTCCTGCTGAACAGCCGTAAGCAATGACCCAGAGGAGAAGACACCCCAAGGCAGCCTTGTCGGATGCTGGGTTCTTGAAGAAACCAGTTGTTCCTAGGCCGACGTTGAAAAGCATCATGGCGAAACATCCACTAGATAATCGGTCAGCATCGGTATCATCTGCTTTCTGGTTCAGACCCACCCAACAAGAAGAGGTCTGCGACCAATGAACTCGCAAGCGATTAGAGATGACACAATCGCGATAATAAGTAGAACGAAGCTAGCAATGTTAGCGAACGAAGAACAATGGACTCGCGACTCCTGTACTCACGTAATGATGGTGACGAGAAAGGGATCCTTCAGACCAGCAACAGCGAAGAAATACTGGCGACCTGTCAGCTCTGTATAACATACATGATTACAGACAAAACTTACTGTCGAGTACGAGAACACAATTGGTGCTCCTGCGGCCCATTGACTGCAGATACCCATGCATCCGGCCAATGTTCTTCGCCAGTTATGCTTGTCGAAGATCTCAAAGAAGGACGAAGACTTGGACTCGAGATGTAGCTGTCGCTCAGCTTCAATACCGTGCTGGATGACACGGTACTCATGTTCCTAGCAAGGCATAATATTAGTACTGGTTGCTGAATCTGTTTATGAGAAGGCACTTACGACATCGTATCCATCAATGTTACCGTAGAGTGTGAGCATTGACTTCTTGGCCTTGTCATCCTCTCCTTTACGAGCGTAGTAGATATGAGACTCGGGAACGAGCCATACCATCAAGATAAGAAGCTTAAGGAGGAAAGTCAGTTTCCAGATTCCCGTTTGCTAGACGGTAGATACATACTCCAGTAAAAATGAACTCGGTGGCAATCAGAGGTCTCCATTTGGTCGGCTGATGGATAGTAATGAGTTGTGTTGCAATCGCACTGATAAGCTGTCCGATACCAAGACACAGTTGATAAGCACCAATCATCAGACCTCGAATCTGGAAAGGTGTGAGCTCCGAGACATAGGTGATGAGGATCGACTGTGCAAGTCCGACACCAAGCCGGACCAGAACAGCAGCTCCGAGCCAACTCTTCCAGCCAGATGCCGTGATCTCCGCAATAGAGCCTCCGAGAAGTATAACGATCGCACCGCAGAGAGCCTTCCTGGAGACTAGTCAGCATATTAACAGGGCCGAGAAAGGCCAAAGACTAACTTTCTACCCAGTCTATCGGCAAAGTAACCACCAGTGAACATGCCGAGAGTCTTGGACATTTCAGCAAAGCCCTGCCAGTAGGAGACAACTCGAGCGCTGACGGCTGGCTTGCCGTTGATTGTAGTGTCGGACATGGTGTTGATGAAGGCTTGCATTGGGATTACGTTACCGGGGATCTGTTGCTGGAACTACAGGGAGTTGTTAGCAGAGATAGAGAGAGACATAACGGAGAACTGCGCTTACGCCATCGTTCAAGGCTGCCCAATTCAAGATCATGCAGAAAAGGAGAGCCTTCCAAAAGGTCTTGACAACGGCCCATCGTCCAAGTGCTGACAGACTGTTAGTCAGTGGCCATAGAGATATTCAGGCTCGTTAGAACCTACATGCAAACTTTGTCTCGTAGACTTGGTTTCCCATGCCCAGTGACTCCTTGGTAAAGATGTCAATCGGTTCTGGGTCATGGACGATAGTTGGCTTCTCTGAATCTTTGGAAGTCATGTTGCTGTAATTGTGGTCTGGGCAAATAGGGACACTTTAGAGATTGAAGTTGGCGTGATGGAACAAAGAGTCCAGTAAAAGAGGACCCAGTCGATTAAATAGTTGAGTTAACCTGTGAAGCAGAGAAATGCCCATGCATAGTCTCCCGGTTCACTGAACTCCGGGGGAGTTCCAGACCCCAGATCTTCCCCGCGGGGAATGCCCTCTTCGAGATTAGGTCCCGGGCTAGTGGGATCATTCGAAAGGTTTCCAAGGACTAACACTAACTTTAGTTCCACAGTGTTTGGGGAGCTAGAACCAGGACTAAAGGAGATGTAGGCTTTGTTGAAACAAGGTCGCTAACCCTTCAGCCAAAGGGGATACTCCGACGAGCCTGGCGACGACGACGGACTGGCCTAAACAGCGTACACTCGGTTCGATTGCCCTACGCTCACTCTCTACTTCTCTGCTTCTCTTTCTCTGTCTTGACGCCCGCAATATTGTGGGACATTGCTGTTTCTATAAAAGCTTAAGTACATGATGACATATCGCTCCTCACCATGCTGTCCGCCTCTTACCCCGGATCCTCGACTCCCTGACAATGCACATGGTCACGAAAGGAGAGAAAACTCCAACTTGCAGTTCTAGATTCTAGAAGCAAATTTGTGGTCACTGAAAGGCCAGTTCCGTGGAACTAAAGCACCCAATCACGGCATTTACTGACCTCTCAATGGCGTCGGTCACAGTGAGCCGTGACCCCGCTTAAGACAGCACGAGGGCGAGTCAGTTACGCTATTGCGCTTGCATCGGTCGACAAAACCCCGACAATGATGGAGATCATCAAATCGCCAGTAACACTATAAATATTCTCACCGTCATTGAGAATGTAGCCAATCCTCATTCAACACCAAATTGCAAGATCGCCACTAAAATGTCTATGAACGAATCCGACTGTACCGTCCTGCGGGATGGCTTCCCTAGACCCTTTCCCGACACCCCTACCAATGTCTTGGAGCAATTCAAGATGACTGGCAAGGTAGTTGTCGTGACTGGCGGCGCTGACGGTATCGGCTATGCTGTCGCGGAGGGAATGGCTGAGGCCAACGCTCATGTCGTATTATGGTACAATTCGTAAGTCGTACTGTTCATATCAAGATTCCTACTCAATCACTGACAATCTTCCAGAAACGACGTGGCTATCCAAAAAGCCCAGGATCTTGGGACTAAACACAATGTCAAGACTGCCGCTTACAAAGTCGATGGTATGTTTATGGCGTCTCATTCAAACATGAGGACCTGAAGTTGACATGACGGCAGTATCCGATGCGGAGTCCGTACAGAAGACAGTAAGGCAGGTCGTACAAGACTTTGGCAGAATAGACGTTTTCGTCGCCAATGCTGGAATGGCTATCAGCAAGCCGATCCTGGAACAGACTCTCCCCGAATTCGACAAGCAAATGTCCGTGAACGGTATGTCAAATCCATCTCTTGTCCCCCATCGAGTACCCATCTGACCCTTCGCAGTCAATGGCGTTGTCTACTGTTCCAAATATGTCGGCGAGGTCTTCAAGCAACAAGGTAGCGGTGTTCTCATCATCACCTCTAGTATGAGCGCCCACATTGTCAATGTTCCTGTTGACCAACCTATTTACAATGGAACGAAAGCATTCGTGACGCATTTTGGCAAGTCATTGGCCCGCGAGTGGAGAGAGTTCGCCCGCGTCAACATCGTCTCCCCAGGCTTCTTCGATACCAAGATGGGAGCTGGTCCATTGGCACTCAACGAAGCTTATCGTATGTCGGTGCTAGGCAGACAGGGGCATGTGAAGGAAATCAAGGGCTTGTACTTGTATTTAGCCAGTGATGCGTCCACATATACCACTGGATCAGACATCATCATTGATGGCGGTTATGTACTCCCTTAGTAACAAGCAATGCTAAGATACAGAGATTTCCCAAACTATTATTCTTCAAAAGTATCTTGAGGTAACCAGTCGTTAAACAGAGTATCCATGGGTGCATTATCAAGGTATCCCCATGGGGTATTATCCATGATCATCCTCATTGTAGGATCTGATCCATCGTCGTTCAGTGTCCACGTCCCTATGGAGAGATCTCCACCAAAATTCTGTAGATCAGCTGGTGGAAGAGATGCCTCAGTGTCACCCACTGGGGGCTGTAGCGCAGCTGGTGCTTCATCAACAAGCTCGGGCACTGTGAGGACAGTTCGACGAGTGTTCGCTGCTGTTTCTGCCCTTCTATCTATGAGTTCCAAAATCTCCAAGCACCGCTTGGCTGATCTGCTTCTCGCTGAGAAAGCCACCAGGCAGCTCTGCGCCTTGTGGACCATCAATCGCCAATCGGCCGTCTCGTGATCTAGCTTGTCCTGGGCCTCACGATCTAGATAGCTCGCTTCAAGAACAAGAGCGGCTTGAAACAAGAAATATGTGGCATACCAGACAATACCTAGATGCAAGATACCTTCATTTTCGCTGCAGAAAGCTGTTATGTCGTTTATGCTTTGCATGGCAGCATCAAGACAGCGTGTCTCCGCATCGGTCTTGTTCGGCAGATACGGATGGGTTCGCTTACTTCCGCGCCAAAGAAGAATGCGCAGATTCTGTTCTTTCCACAGAACAACAGCCCGCGGACCAGCGAACCATACTGGGACGTCTGCAGAAGTGAAGTACTGTGGCAGCTTCTGCCGCCAATCGGAGAGGGTCCGTTCTATAGTCTCGGCGACTTGGTACTCGACCTTGGTGTTGGATGTCTTCGCGGTGAGATACTCTAGATATAGCGAATTTGCGTGTTTCGCAAGTTCTGCTTGTGCGATGATGGCAGATAGTGTCGTTGGTGTGTCGAGTTCAGGAGGGAGGGGCATGGTATGTTCGAGGTCCTGCTGTTGTTAGTATGCATATCACGATCAACGTCGCTACAGGAAAATTGAATTACCTTGTCGTCAATATTTCTTGGTAGTGCGGTATCAATGATACCTTCCTGCGCATATGGCGGTCTCCCTGTTGTAATATTGAACCCGCTATCGAAGCAGTAAAGGACCCAGAACAACTGTCTCCGCCTTTCAAGTCCAACGTTATCTTGTAGCTTCGGCGATTCTCGATGCATTCCAAGTCCAAGGGCCATCTTGTACGCGATACCTGTGAACTGATAGCCTGTGTTTGGCTTGTCCATCTTCTGCAAATAATTGCTCATCAGAAGAAGCGCTTGCAAGGTTTCAAGCGTACCAGATTCTAGCATATGGATTGACAACGAGTTCCTCGCAGCCGTGTAGAATCGCGAGCCTGCGTGGTGCCTATCCGACGTTGATATCCAGTGCCCGATGGCTAACACAAGGTAATAGATGATATTCCACGATGACTTGCCACGTCGCATGCCCCGAGCGGCAAGTTTCTGGCGGAAGGATCGCTCGTGAAGAATTGGATATGATACATTATAGAATAAGAAGTAAGCATCGACGAAATAGTTTGTCAATGATTCGTTTGCTAGATTGGGCGGATCAAGGGACGGTTTTGACTTATGTGTTTGGCTGGGAGACTTTCCATGACTCGTGGCAGGGGAATTTGATGCCGCGAGTTCTGGAAGCATTGATGCAATTTCTTGTAGAAGGTTTGCACCCGAACTACTGCCTGGTGGGAGTTAGATTCCGAACCATTTGGTGTGATGGTGAGATGGATGATGGGCCGATATACCTAAATATCCAGCATCAAGGCTGTTCAGCGTAGCCATACCATCCATAGCCGCGGCTTCATCGTTTTGACTGTCGAAATCTGGCGGTAATGATGGCTCACTCCACTCATACTCATGTGCTGGCTCCTCGTGCTCAGGAGAGTCATCGTCCGACTCTGGCTCAGTTCGTCTGATGACTTGTTGGCCAGACTCTAGGTTAGCGAGAGCAGCATCAATGTCCATATCAGGATGCAGCGACCGAATCAGAGCCTCAAGTTTATTACAGCGTAGCTCAATCGTATCGAGGTTCTTCCGCGTAAGCCGTGTCCGATCAGGTGGATTCACGAAGCTGCAGTCCTTGCCCGCGCGGGCGCAGTATGAACAAGGCCCAGGGCCATTGACGCTAGGTTGGCATCGGCTTTTGCGCTTCTGGCAATTGAGACAAGCTCGAGGTTGGCTCGAAGAACCGTGCATCGGAGGACGACCCATCTTTAGTCTCGCATATGCACGCGTTGTCACGAAGAGAAAGGGGAGTTATCATGAGGGCAAGGTTCAAAACTAGCGTCATTCGTTCATCGGAGCACTGTTGGCCGACACTTGCAACAGCCACCAAGTGCGGAGTAACCACCTTCGGAGGCCTGGAGGCCGACAAATATTGGGGTGATCAGAAGCTCGAAGTTGACCAATTAGCCTCATGATCTTATTGAACCCCAATTGCGTTTTATTGACTGGGAGCAACTAGAGTAGTTCACGCGTCTTGAACACTTTTGACGATGATGTTGGGCTGAATCAGACCACGCCGTATATCCTCCCCATTCTTCATGTCATTGTTCCTTGCTCTACCCATCGCCGTCTCTAGTGTCCTCTCAATACCGCATGCAACATGCCTTTTCGCAACTCTTTGTAATGCCAATTGAGGTTCGACATCAACGAACCAAGTATCGTCTGCAAAATTGGCAATCTGATTCCAAGGGTACTCATTGTACAAGAGCCAATTGCCCTCCACCAAAACAATCTTGACATCTGGGCTTATCTCAATGGCATCAGGAATCGGGTCTTTTATATCATGGTCGAAGCTCGGCATGTACAAGGTAGTCAATGGCCTCTCTCGTGATTCGTGTAATTGCTTGATCATGCCAAGAACCGCTTGACCGTCAAATGTCCAATGTGCTCCCCTTCGTGCGTGGGCTTCAACGTGGTTTGGGAGACTGTCGAGATGCGAGCGCGAGTAATGATATCCATCCATTGGAAGAACTTTTGCTATCGGCGTTCGGTGGAGGGAATTGATCCTCTGTACGACTTGAGAAGCGATAGTTGACTTTCCTGATCCTGGAGGGCCAGCCAGAATAATAATGGCCCTGGCATCTGGGGATTGTTGGTGCAATTGATGGAGAAGGCTTAGGGCGCGTCGCTCAAGTTGTGCGTAGATGGCATCCATTGTGATTATGGGCCAAAAAGAGTCCGAGAAATGAAACGATGGAGAAGTTGGAATACTGCAGAATACTCAATAGAACAAAGAGCTGAATTTGTGGTTGTTATTGGACCTCGTCTCCACCGTTGTATGCACAGCCTTTGTAACCTCTCGGGTGACAGTACTCCGACGAAGCATAGGGCGTGGGGCACTTGCTCCTGGTTATAAGGGTGATTTTCGTGTGAATCTCACAGATCAGATCATCTACACTCATTCTAACATCTTTCCTGCATTCTCCGATCTATAGACGTAGCAAAAATGGCTCCCGGTGCTACAGAGCTTCCTAGTAGGGACGCGCTTACTGCGAGAGCAGTCCCCTCCATGATCCTCGGTGACGGCTCAGCATCGTCTTTGACTGCACCACCAAGCAACAAAGCCACAATCGATCCAGCCACTGGAGCCAAAGAGCGATTTTATGTGCGCGGCAACTTTATCGTTACTGGGGGTACAGGTACCCTTGGACTTGCTTCATGCAACGCTCTGTTGGAACATGGGCTCGAAGGCCTTGCAATCCTCGATGTCAATCAAGCACAGGCCAAGGAGGACCTCGCCTCTCTTCAAGCACGTTTCCCACAATCTAAAATCACGGCATTGAAGGTCGATGTTACAGACGAAAAGGCAGTGCAAGACGCTGTTGAGGAGACAGTGGCGACTCTCGGCTCAGTTGACGGTCTTGTCTGCTTTGTCGGTGTCGTTGGGTGTGTCGAGACGTTGGAAATGCCTGTTTCTCAGTGGCGCAAGATTATTGACATCAACACGACTGGGTCATTCATTTGTGCACAAGCTGCCGCCCGTCAGATGGTCAAGCAAGGCACCGGAGGATCAATTACCTTCACGTCTTCCATCTCAGCACACCGTGTTAACTATCCCCAACCCCAAGCCGCTTATAATGTCAGCAAAGCAGGCTTATTGACGCTAAAGAACTGTCTGGCTGCGGAGTGGGCTCGCTATGGCATTCGCACCAACACTATCAGTCCGGGATATATGGACACAATCTTGAATGAGGGTGACGGGATATCTGGGCATCGTAAGATTTGGGCGGAACGGAACCCCAGCGGCCGTATGGGTGCTCCTTGCGAGTTGACGGGTGCGGTGGTGCTGCTGGCAAGCTCTGCGGGAACTTACATGAACGGAACGGATATTGTCGTAGACGGAGGGGCAATCGTATTCTAGATAGAGGGTCAATAGAGTTGCATATTTGATCCTGGAGTTCCTTCGACCTTAGGCGTGGCCACCAATCCAGATCTACTCTCATACCCGGGTCTACAGAGCGTTGGTGAATGCCTTTGAAGTGCTGACACGGATCCCAAAGAGAATCACTGAGCACCGTCGCCAATGGCTTTTAATCAGGCATGTTACATAAAGAGGTCTGATACACGGGGGATGCCATAATGAATCAAAGCATGCATTATTCGAGTCGCAGTCCCGGGCAGAGAATCCCAATGGTATTTGGGTTCCCGTACCAGGCTGGTGCTGCAGTGAACGTAGATCAATTCACGAGAAAGTTCCTCACTAAGTCAATGACACTTCGCGAGCTTTCTATTCGGCTGTGAAAGCTGACTTGAGATCGACAGTGAGTAGAAAAACGTCCCTTGTGAGCTACATAGCTCCCTGCTTGGTGCAGCCATTTTGCTACAAACCATAACAGATTTCCGACATCACCATCGATTCCAGCACAGCTTTAGCATTGATCAAGATCGGACTATAACAATTCATACCGAAAACATGAAAAACAAGGCACAGGAACTCATCTATTGTGAAGGCGGTACACATATTGCCTTGGCTGTGGAACCAAGATAGACCCCTAGTTCAGTTTGAGATGCCAAGTCTGCTGGCAGAAGCAAGCCGAGACTGCTCGCGATACTTCATTTAAAGCACCCACGGAATCAGAAGACACTAGAGCTTCAGGGTGGTGCGTGATATGTGCCGCCTCAAACTTCGGCGCAGCAATCTTCTGCCGTTTCTGCGAACTCACCAGCTTGGCCAGCCATCAGGGCAGAGATCTTTTGAGCGCTGAGCAAAAGAATGTTGCTATCCTGGAAGGTGTCTGCGAAAAATGCAGAATGAGGGAGACGCAAAAGAATTCAAAAACGTGCTTTTGGTGGAACTTAACTTATCTCTAGAGAGAAGGCTTAAGGTTTGGAAATGCATGTCATGCCCCCAACCCGTCTCGAAAACAGGTACCCAGAAAAATTACCAGTGCAACAACTGTATTTTTGCGCGAACGAGCTGGGCAGGGAGATGCAAATTTTGCTACGACCTTCAGGAACCAGGCAAAGATACCTGCCGGTCGTATGGGGGGACGAATCAAGTCGAAAAATTCTTCGACAAGTAGATGGGAGTTGAACCCGAGATATGGGAACGTGCCTATATGGACCTCTATGGCAATGCTGGTAGCTCTGGAGCACAAGGGAATGCTTGAAAGTCTGTTCATTCACGACACAGAACCATCATCATTCCAACAAGAAATCATCATTGCAACTAGCTTCTAGAAGAATCTTAATGATTATCAATACTAAGGATGAAGAGGCTGTTGCAAGAGCGTCAGTACTTTGACTCGGTACAATAACTGATCAATGCCCCTAGAACGAACCTGCGACGGCTACAGTAAATCTTTTAATCTGCAGTGAATAACTAGCATCAGAAGTTGAGTAATCACAAGAATGCATCCCATATTTGGCTCGATAGTCTGGTCGACAGAGTGTGGAGAAACACAGCTGACGTGATCTCTGGACTTAAAAATAGAAGCTGCTTACTTTGTTGAACCAAAGCGATCACGTAGTATGATGTGACTTTATGAATTCTTCAGCGAAGACATCATAACATAGAGCCGTGACTTGAGACGGGGCTGCCAAATGGTCCTCGCTGTGATGACGACCTACCAAGCCCTCTCTGCTAATTCAAGCTCTCCGCCACAAGTCTCAGCTGCAAATAAAACAAATACCTAACAAGTTGGACATTTTATCACAATGACGACCCACACCAGTGGGCGGGCTCCTCTGGGCTATCCATTATCTTTTCATCCGAAGCTTCGAGAATCCAATACCCAGCGGCTTGCTCATCTTCTTGGAGCACTTGGAATGGAGGCTTGGGATAGCTGTCGACATATGGCAACACCACAGCCGCCATGCTTCCATTGAAGTCTCGCCAGACCTGCTGGTAAGACCTCCTACTATAATAAGACCTTATGCCATCGCTACACTCAACAGCTTCTTCTCTGGCTTCATAGTGAAGACGTCGAAAGAAGTAGTCCGGCAGTGCAAAAGCGCATTCCGTGAGGTGAGTCATGCGCTGAGCGAATGAATCCAATTGTCGAAGAATGATCTCCTCATACACCTCAAGGCCAGAAGTCCCGAGGAAGCATTCTTGACCGTCGTGAAATTCAACGTAAAGTCGTCGCAGTGCAGGAAATTGTGATGGTAACAGCAGATCCAACACAGATCTGAGATGGCCTTGATCCAGATCATCGTAGTCCTGGTCGGGAGTGAAGTTGGTCTTAAAGGGCCAGATAACTTCGAGAGAAGTCACTGTGGCAAGACGCTGAGGGAGGAGCATCTGTGAAAGACGATTGATCATGCGTGAACCTTGTAAGATCAGAGTGTTTGTGGAGTACAAGACATCAATAGTCTCTATATAACTGCCGATATCAGTCAGTACCATGAGGCTTGTAGCTGTAGAGAAGATAAACTTAGCCAACGTACTTCTGACGACAAGAAAGAAGCCAACCCATTACGCCAACGCGACACGCAGAAGAACCTTCCTGTTCCTTCCATGCCTCGCAAACACTAGAGTTACCTCCGTTGCGACAATTGTCAACCCATGGCCCTGGAGCACCTCCTCGTGTCATAGGGCCTTGGTTCTTTGTCTCGTCAGGATAGGAGCGGTGACATCTCGAACTCCACCATCGCCATGTCGCTGGCTTAGTTTTATCGAGAACCCGCATTTCTTCACCTGGATACTCTCCGGGACCGACAACGATCCCACAGTGAAGACTAGAACTCTCTGGATGGGCAATATGCGGACGGTTGTACTCCATATTTATATGAATGCGGGTATCTCCGAATGCTAGTCTAAGAATGTCACTCCGGATATTTGGTGGAACTCGAAACCAGAGGCAAGTTTCTTGATACCTGGGCCTTGGACCGGAGACAGAAGCAGTGGAGTTATTGGAGCTGGATAGAAGGTTTGGGTCCGGCGTTAAGGCGCGTGGTCTGGGATCGGGGAGCAGAGTGAGTTCCTTAACACGAGCCTCCCAACGCTCATTCCGTTCACGCTCCTCTTCTTCGGCGCCGGGATATCGAGGGCTAAGGCTCATAGCTGCTGGATTGCAACGCGGCTGATTTAAGATGATGATTGCTGAGGGAAGTATGGAAACAGGTGCGCGAAATTAGGTTGACATCAAGGACGCAGCATAACGTGTTGGTCGTTAGTTGTTGGTTGTTGGTTATGGATTTGGTGTGTTTCAGAATTGCCATGGACCACTGAGTGGGGTCATCTGCTGATTCGTGAAACAACACAGGCGCTAAACCGCTGATCCTCAAGATTTCAGCGCTTAAGAATGCCCTCAATGTGATCAAATGCTTTAGGCAGCTAAACTTTCACAGGGGAGTCAAACATAGATATCCCTTCTGAATAATTTGAACTCATGGTGGTTCTCTTTACGACTATCTATTCCTTTTAAGGAAAATATTTCGTCTTGGGTTTGCAAAATCTAGACTAACTTACATCATGAAGTATCCCTTCGCTCACAGCTTTTGGCTGTACCCGACATGCCTCTTTTTATAGACAGACTGCATGTTTCATGAGTCCCTGCCCCCGTGATCTCCACCAGGCCTCTTCCTAGATCCTGGGACCCTTGAAATAGCATCTAATGACCAATCCCATTGGTCGTAATACCTATGACAGCGTTAGGACTACCTAGAGTGCTGGTGACAGCGAATACGGAGACTCACATCGCCAGAGCAAATAACGCCAGTGAATCGGCATTCTTTAGGGCTTTTGCAGGGCCACAGTAATTTTTGTTTTGCTTGTCTTGACACATTGCAAGGGTAAAACCCTTTTTGCAACCGTCTGAGCACCAAGCAGTCAATAGTAAGCCTTCCATGCAGCGTAGATCAAACTGACAGAGCTACTTACATGCCACTACACGTTGGTAACCGCCTTCTGCGGCCTTCATGGGGCTTGGCTCGACATCAAAGGCCCTGTTTCTGTGATTCATCTTATATATCACTCGGCCGCTTCCATCTATGGCGGTTTGGTCGTCGATTACTAATAGACATCAGTTAGGCAGATAATCAACGACAGAAAGCAGCATCTTACTAGGCCTAGGGATGCCCTGTGCATCTCTTACTGCACCACCAAACCAATGGCAAAGCTCATGAACCATGATGACGGAGAGGTGATTCTGGTGATAGTCACTCAATTGGGCACCTGCTACAATGCCTGATCTCTTCCATTCCCGGGGAGATTTTATCGCCTTTGCTTGAGCCTGAAACATCTCGTCGCAGAAGACGACAATATCTTTGTCCCAGAGGACGGCACCGAGCCAGCCATCTTGGCAAAGAATTGGCTTCTCGTCTTCGTTATCAGCCCATAAAAGTCGATGGTCAAAGACCCATGCTCCTGGATAGTCGAAGGCGATTTTCTCATACTTTTCCATACCAGAAATAGGTACACGCTCACCAGGTAAGGTATCGGTGACACTGTACCATTTCCACTTCTCTTCACCTGCTTTCTCACCACACATCAACTTTGGCTTAGCGTTAGGAAGATCCCTCAGTCCGTAGACATATCCGTGGGCAGGGTCACCCTGATCAGCAGGAATGGTTCTTTTCATCTTCGCAAAAAGAGCTTGACTGCTGTTAGTGACAAAAGCGTGTTTTCCCACCCAGTTAGGAACGCACCTGTGGCTTCTCGGAGGTAATGAGCCTGTTTGGCAGGCATGAAACCTAAGAACCCCATGCAAGACTTGTAAATAGATTTCCATCTATTTAACCGTTCTTTTTGTGTTGTCTCATCCGGCCTTGGGCCAGCAACGAATTCAAGAGCCTCGTGGGCAGCAGTGACAATGTCCAGAGCAATACTCATTGAGTCTTCAACATACTCAATCTCAGTATCGCAACCACTGTCAAGATCCCAGATCTTGAGGAGACTGGCGGCCGTGGTGGTGGACTCATCTGCTGTAGTTGTTTCAGCTGCTTGGGTGAGCAAGATGAGCAGCCCAAGGGTAAGCCAGAGATAGCCAAAAAGAACCATCATTCTTGCCAATTGGAACCTGAGTAGGACCAGCAGAGCCGAATGGGCGTAATGATAAGTAGAGAACGAGTTAGTCACTTGGAAAAAGACTAGAAACGTCTCCCTGAACAAAGCTGTCTCAAATTGAAGGTGGATGATTATTGTAGGAAAAGTTTGGAACGATACAGAAGGAACAAAACGCTGAGATTCTATGGTAGACTTAGCTGCATTTTTGACGACTCGGTTCCCAAGACTGAATATCTTTATTTCTACAGCGCCGATCGTGTTGGTTGTTGGTTGTTAGTTGACAACCCTGTAAACCTCGCATCATGTCCTGATAATTCATGCAGGGGCCAGAACAAAGCGCTAACATCCCCGCCAAGTTAATTTTAGTCCGTGAATTTCTTAGTTTCAACTGTTCCGCACGGTTGACTGCATGAAGCGCTGATATCAAAAAGACTTGTGAAGTCGTTAGAACCAACAGCTACCCACTAATACAGCCCAAATGGTCGTGAACATTGGTTAGTTGGATTGGGTGACATTGCGCGTTACGCTCCTCGTAATCTCGGCGCGAAACTGATGCCTTTTCGAGTAGATTACACCAGCCTCAATGTGTTGGTCAGACAGCTGTTGGCTTGTCACGAACATGCCGACATGTTGTTTCCGGTATCTCACGATCCCCAGGTTCGCAATGTTCAAAAATTCGACTTCTCCTCTATTGTTCCCTAATCACAATTCAGTCGCTCATTCCATTGTTCCATTGTTTCATTCATTCATCCATTCATTTCTTCTCTGATATCGCCTCCATACAATGGCACGCCGTTCCCTGCTTGGTGTCATCTTTCTTGGCCTTTTGGCGACCTTATCTCAAGCCAATCTTCTAGGTGATGCTCACCTTTTCAAAAGATATTCCCAGGTGTATGTTATGCCACCAGTTTCCACTCATTCGGCCAACGATGTTCTTTCAGGTCATCGCAATGCCACCAGAACTTCCATTCGCAGTCTCCTCCCAGCCTCAACACTTGGAATGGGCTATGGTACTTCGCTTAGCTCAACGTCTCTATTCGAGAGTACTGGGCTCGAGACTGAAACCAAGACCAATGTTTACATTGATCATGGCACTTCCGAAGTTCTCAGCCAAACAACCGAGAGCATCTCTGACCCCGTGTCAGGTGACCAGGGCATTTCTACCACTTCCATTGAGGTCGACTGGACGGGATTGCTTCCCGTTACTCCTTCCACCCGGCAATCCTTCTTCAAAACGACGCTTCCGTTGACGGGGCAAGACCCGGCTGCCACCGACCCTGCCACTGGCATCACGCCACATCCTAACACATCCTACGATACTAGTAGTAACAGGGCTACTGAACCCACTACTACAGACATGTTGCTTCAAATAACTTCAGTTGCTAATTCGGACACCTCTGTCGCGCTTCCTGGAAACTCTGAAACTTCCAGAAGTGGATTTGAGTCCAAAGAACTCGGTACCGCTGATGAGACGACAATGTTTCCAAGCGAAACTTCGCAGGCTTTCCAGGACTCAACAAGCCGACTTTTCACGACGCTGCCAGACCAAACAAGTGGTATATGGGACTCAACAACTACTACGATTCAATCCGATGATGAGCTGGATAGTACAAGCCCGTCCTCTGAAGCCCTGACTGTATCTGATGGAGCTTCTCGGGCCCTTGAAAGCTCGCAGCCAACCATGGAATCCGGCACGATCGAATTGGAAAGTTCAACGACACTGTCAGGCTCGGCAAATAGCTCTCCGCCCTCGACTACACTTGATAAAACCGAGCCAGTCACAAAGTCCAACACCAAGTCCTTAACTAGTGAAAAGACACCAGAGGCCACCAATCTACCCATAGCGACGGGCAGCGTGGCCTCCTCAACGATGACATCGGAAGATGGTATCGTCACAGGGACAGATGGTACGGTGGCAACATATGTTCCAGAGCAGAATAAAGACTACATCTCATCCACTGGCACGACTACCACCACAGATGACAATGGAGCCGCCATTGTTATCTTTCCATTTGGGTGGTTTTGGAAGCTGCAGGATGGTAGGGGAGGTGGTGCCGTAGTAAGGCCTCCTGCCCCGACTGCTAACCCTGTCCCGGAAAATGAACCTGGGGACAAGAACGAAGACGACGGTGATGACGAAGACGACTCAACTAAGGAAGAAGACAGGTCTACGGTCCAATCTACGGTACTTTCAACCACTCCAGAGCCAACCTCAGCCACCACCAGCACCTACGAGCAAACAACTTCAGAGGAATGTACAGCTGCAACACAGCCAGACTGCACAAAGACCATCTCATACATGACTTCGGACGGAACCCAAATCATGTATGAACAAGCGTATCTCTCAGACACATTAGAAGGTAACTGATTATATTGTTTAGGACCGAATTTGGCAATTGTCCAACAATCATCAGCTGTGCTACGAAGACTCAGGCCACGGAAACCCTGACTTTGACATCGGAGTTTATCTGGGCTGGCGTTCCCAACACCAATCCCGCCATTGTCATTCCAGAGGATGCTTACACCGCTGATGTTGATCCAAAGATAGTCGCAGCTCTGGAAGCACAATGGGCAGAGATCTTTGATGACGATGATGGTTGGAATGATACTGAGACGTCCACTGTTTCTGGTTCTACAACGGTGGACGAGTCAACCATGACTGGTCCGACCGATACAGAAGCAGTCTCTACCGTCACCTCCGAATCTTCTACGACTGCACACAATAGCAGTTTAACTTCGAATACAGAAGCAACTGCTTCTTTCACAACAGCCTCCGATACATACTCAGTCACCACAGCCCCCAGCACGTTGATCACCAAGACCAGAGGTACTGGTAATACAACTGACATGCCAGCATCTACAGATCAAGAAGCGACTCGCACCTACTATCCATGCGTCATCCATGGCGGCCCTGCGGTTGAGACGCCATATTGTCAATGCTCAACTACAGTTAGCGGTGAGGGATACTACGCAACGACTACCTTGGTTGACGACCAGTGTGTCGCATACACAGAGTTTCCATCGCAAATCACTGCGGCACCTGAGACTGGTCCCATCACGGATGAGCCTATTCAGCAACCCATCACGACCACTACAGATGGTACGGTCTTGGTCTGGTCAGCTTATGTGCTCGATTATATCAACATCCCAGGCATCACAAAGATCACCCAGTCAGTGGGTGTAGGTGAACCTTCAACAGTGTCCACTCCATTGCCGAGTCAGACTGCTGTTGATAACGATGGTGGTGGACAATGCGGCACCGGCGATGGTCTATCTAAGAAGGGGCTTCGTGAGGCTTGCGACAGAGCGATCGATAAGTATGAGGATGACACCATATATAGCGACTATACTTCTCGCTACAGCCGTTCGACCAAAGGTATCCTTGTAGCGGCATCCGTTGGCCAAGCTGCATGCATTGCCAAATTTCAGTGCGACGATTACGGTATTGGCAAGAAAGGTTCTGACATCGAAGAAGCGTACGTCATAATCCCGTTAGGGTGTGAAACCATGCTAACATAAAGTTCTCTAGTCGTGAGAGTGCTAAGGAGAATGACGGTGTTGATATCTGTGGACATGTACGCCTTTCCAACTCATGTACTATCATTATGGACTACTGTACCAACTGCAAAACTCGAGGCTAGACGTTCTGTTAAAGTTTCGGATACTGTGTCTTTTTATGGGTCATATGTACTTCATTTATGCTTAATAGCAAAAGGATTGTTTGCACGAACTGCTGTGAGCTCGATCCTATAAACTTTCGCTTCGAATCCTTCAGATACGGCTGCAGATAGCACGCAGCAATTCGCCAATCGTTGATATGCAACGACTGGGTCTCGCAATGGGGCAAGCGGGTTTAGCCCACTTTTCACTATCTATTATCGTCTACAAAGGGGTAGGTCACAAAGTCAAAGTGCCGAGCTGCCGTAGTATTGATTGAATCGTCCAGCGACTGCTTGAGCTTTTCGCCACACAATACACCGATGCTATGCAGTCTCCCTCAACAGATTCAAACATCATAGTGGCATTTTACGTTAGTGTCAGGGAGAAAAGAAGACCAGTTATAACAGAATAATCGTGGCATATCAATATTCGAATAGCAACCCAGAGTATTGTTTTGGCTCTTATATAATTATCGAGTTGCTTTTATCTATCAAAACACAAACATAAGCTAACAGGAACTCCGATCAAATCAACCTCTACCTCCACTCATCGTTGATGGTGCTGCTGCTTCCACATTTGCTACCCGTCGCGGCACTGTTGTTAGGGTCACTCTCCCATGTAACAGCTCCATCACTCGTCTTCTTGATATACTTATACTCAAAGCTTGTGTCAGAGGGAATCTTCACTTTCACAGTCCATAAACCCTTGGTGCTCGTGGATTCCTCAAGTGCAATGCCGTCAGCAGGAGCCCAGTTGGAAAGTTGGGTGATCCCGCCGACAATGTAAACCTTTTGGTCAGACGTTACCTCAACATTCTTGACACTGAATGTGATGGTGGTGTCGCAGGCTGGAGCTGCTTCGCAAACAGCGGGTACCTTATTGGCGCTGCTCTCGCCCCAAGCTGGAGGAACTACACCAGTGCGACGCTCAGCGGCTCCGACAAAAGAAGCGTAGGACCAGGTGAGGTGAACAGCGGATTTGGGAGTTCCAGTAGACTTATCGAACTGCTCCGCAAGCGAGCCATCCTTGGGAGTGTAGGTCTGCACAACAGCCACGAAGCCATCAGCATACGAAGTCACAGCCTTGACAATAGCCTTGTATGTCTTGCTGTTCTTGCGGTAGGTACCCTTGGAGACCTTTGGTACAAGGTCACTGAAAAAGGGGAGCGACACACTGTCAACAGTGATGGAGCCGATCTTGTTCCATTGGTAGACAGCAGCGTACAGTTGCTCGGCAGCGGCAAGAGTGGCCAAGTACCAGGGGTTGCCGTCGTAGTACACATCCTCGCTGTATCGACCGACAGCAGCAGCTTTACCTTTACCTCTGTTCTTGTTGACACCGTAGATGGAGCGGAAAGAGTCCACGACCGCCTTGTGGTTCGCAAGAGCCCTTGATGAACAAGGCTGGAAGGTTGAGTCTGTGCACTTCGAAGAAGGATCAAAGGTGTGAATCGAGGACAGAATAGAGTTGGCATCAAGGCCCTTGCGGCCATCGTTGACGTTGATGTTGGAGTCAATGTAACTGCCAGTCCAGAAGCTCTGCATAAAGCAGAGAACACGAGGAGCGTTAGCTGTGCAGTCGGAGCAAGATTTGCCAAGCTTCTTAGCAAGAGCAGCTCCCTCGATGAGAGCACGATGCGAAGCAGAGAGGGTGAAGAATGAAGATCCATTGACCTCCTCCCAAAGATCATAACCGGTTCTGTTCCAGAACTTGACAGTGTATGCAAGATCCTTCTCAATGACGGGCCAGACCTTATCGACAGCCTTGGAGCGGTCGCCATGAGAAACAAGCCAGTTGGCGTACAGAGTCAATGCAGTAGCTCTCAGAGGAGGGCCATCACGTTGAGGGCGACCCCAAGATCCTGTGAAAGCTGTGAGATTGACGTGGAACTTGGGCTCCCCAAGGCCGCCTGTCTCGGGACCACCAGATGGGTTGGTGACGCCCTGGAGCTTGGCTTGGGCAGAGACATAGTCGTCGATCTTGCGCTGGAGCGACTTGTCTCCATGAATGAAGCGCTCGACAAGGACTTTGTATGTCAAGGCGGAGTCCCGGGTCCATGTGTACCAGTCTGGAGAACATCTCAGTCATCAACTTTCGATAGTATCCTGAATAGTGACTTACAGTCTGGGTCTGCTCTCGATGGGCTTGCTACAACAGCACCAGGTGCAGCGCCCTGAGCTCGCTTGCCATCGGCACCAATATTGGCAAGGACGCCCTTGATGGAGATGTCGGCCTCTTTTGCAATGAAGCGATCAAGGCTGGAACCGCCGGGCGATGCAGTGGCCTGGCCTTGGAGGGCCGACAAGGCCGTGAGTCCATACAAGATCTGAGTAAACATTCTCCGTAAGTGCCGGAAGAAAGAATGGAAGTGAAGAACGAAAAGGCAAAGAGGACTGTTGATGCAAATTACTAGCAGAATAATCTCACTTATATATTCAACTCCAAAGACGCGGAATTATTCCCCATCACGAAACCGTTACGTCTTGCATATTTCCGACTGCACTATCGAATTAATTACGCCGAGAATCTCGAGCCTCCATAACCAATAGCGACGTCAACCCCAGAAACCCCGATTTAGCCTCATGACGTTTCTGGGGTAGGTTCGCTGATCATCCCATCATCCCCGCACTCGAGATGCTCCCCTGGGCTTAGCTCATCAGGTCACATCGGTCCTTTTGACGCACCAGATGATACTGATGAAATCGTGAGTGCGGCACGGTAATGTGCTATTCATAAGTATCGGGCCGTTTCACCTGTTTTATGAAGTGAACTGGATTGGTTTGAGCGTTTTCTCCGGCGGCCGTTGAATCTGACGATATCACATGGCTCTCGGCTATGACTTCGATGAGCCGAAAGCTTAACCATTGGTTGGCTAGACTCTTTTGGGTAACAACCGCGGCAGCCTGAGTGTTGGGATGAGATGAGCGTCTATAGCCGCGACGTTTGTCTCTCGCTTTTGGCTCCTGACTATTTTGACTGGTGGTGACATAATGATTTCATTTATGAGACAGATTTGATAAAATGCCAACGACTATTGGCTGGCACAAGGCCCACGTCGACAATGAGAACCGGTAAAAGACATTTGAACTACGTAGAATGAGACATATAAATACAAGCTCTTATAAGATGTTAATTTCTGAATGAACAATGGACTGTCTACGTTCGCCATGTTATCAATACCTTGAGTAAAATATTTTAGTTTTAAGTAGTCCTGTGAGTGATATAGGGTATCCTAATATCAAAACGAAAGCCAGTGCAGTAGCAAGGGCCAGCGTCTCCAGCCAACAAGTTAGCTAACAAAAACAGGGTATGGATATCCTGCTCAGTTTGATTTATTAGTCGATGTTTTGTCACTTTTCTTGGTTGGTGTCTATATCTAAGAGGAGGATATCAACTTGCTTTTTTGAAGTATGGGTTTAACAGTTACATTGATCTGCCTGTACCCATACCAACAGCACTCTGATAGATACATATCTATCTCATAACAAGGCTTGTTGAGCATTGCCAAAACAAACGAGAATAATGGCAACCGCCTTTCATTTTGCAATGTCTGCAAGAGTATGAGTCCCATGCTCAGAGCACCCTCATATCCATTACGTAAGGCGCAGTGGCAGAGTGGTCTAATGCGATAGACTAGAAATCTATTCTCCTCGGAGGCGTCTGTTCGAATCAGGCCTGCGTCGTTTGGGTATCCTTTTTGCAATGTCTTGCTTGGCATGGATTTAGTGCCATGTTCATAATTTTTGGTCACATATTCTTTTGAATTAGTTCTGTAGACTTGACCCGCGGTTGAATTATCATTTGTTGATTGCGGATGAGGCTGTGGAGGATACATAACTCTTGGTTGGAAAAGCCTGTATAGATAACAGCTACTGGATCACTCAGTTGATGAACCCATTTCGCCAAGACCCTCATACTCCCTCCCCTTGCTTACTGTATGTCCACAAATATGAACAGGACTGATTCCAACAAGAGGTGAATTTGTTTGTTTGACACGAATTGGTGCCGCTTTGTGCAGGTAGTCGGAGTTGGCTGTTTGGATCAGCATTACTTCTAGATGCGACTTCAAAGCTTGTCTCATCCGCACGGCAATGTACGATCTACAACATTGTCTATCATTTGAATTGACGATCTGAGCATTGAGAGCCAACAACCAAGACATCTCAAGATATGAGGATGTCTTCAAGTTCACAGGAATTCGGAGATAATCAGCATTCCTCATCCAACCCGTCTTACCAACAACCAACAGCCAAGAGCCAACACCCGCAAACCGGTTTTCAAACTGCATGCACGAAAGCCACAATTACTGCAATGAAAGTTGAACCAACTGAAACAGAAGTCAATTTCTCGTATACGGGTATCTAAAGTGGGTTTGACCCTTTCCTTCTAGAAGCGAAAACCCCCTTGTTCTCGCCTGAAGGGTCAGTTCACGACATCATTCCACGCAATTCGCTTCTCGCTTCTCGCTTCTCATCCCCAATAATTCTTCGCCTAAGGGAGCTTCATCATGCGAGTCCTCTTGACTTCTGGACCATCGTTGCCAAGATATCTGAATGTGTATAGACTGTAGCTCTCGTCAGCATATCAAAGTGAAGTGAAAATGGCGGCTGCACGTACCTCCAGTGAAGGTTACCGAGAGCGATATTTCGGCATCCAGTGACAAACTTTATGACATCCCTGTCAATGCCCTCACCCCAGAACGGCAGATTCGCCAAGGCCATGTGCCATCTTCGGTAGCAGTCATAGAGCATCTCCCCAATCTGGTCAACGGCTTGCTGATCAGTCATGCCCTGATCCTTCAGGATGAAGATGATGTTACTCTCTTCACCCTGGATCAAATCTTTTCGGTACGAGCACAAGTCGTTTTGTCTGCCGTTGTCAGCGGGGAGAATGGAAGGCTTCTGGAAGGTCTTACAATGTGACTAAATCGCAGGTGATTCGTGATATCGCCTGCATTGAGGGATGGTCCATGACGTTTTGGGGGATATCAATGCCTTCGGCAAACCTGAATGGCCCAGTTAGTGATGTTCTGTCGCTATGATTGGTCAAATCTCAGGCTTGGAACTTTTCTGCTCAGTGGCCAATTGGGCGCCAATCGAGTCGAACTACCGTGGAATGATGGCTTGCAGCTTGGCCAGAACAGGGATAGCCTTAGGCGAAGGTGAAACCGCCAAAAAACTTAGAAGACTTTTCCAACCGCGCTTGTGGTCTTCGGTCTTGGTTTTTTTCTTTTTACAATGACATTTACAGTGCAGCAACTGAAACCGCGGATCGCAATCAACAAGATGGTAGGGCACGGTACTTACTCCATGAGCCCAATGCAGGGGTAAGCTCCTACGCAACCAGCGCGCATGTCCATGTACTCTTCGATTGTAGGCCGTGTCGCCCTATGCTGGACGCCAACCTGCTGCAGCACTCCGACACAGTACATGGTAAGGTGCTTCTTCCATCTGTACTGTAGACTTGGGCTCGATCGCTCTCTGAAACGCATCCAGCAGGATTGGAGGGTATGTCGCAATGGGTTCTCGTCGGGCGATACTACGGGATGGATATTATCGAGGGTCGCGAGTGTGTAGATGACTTCTTCAGCTGCTTTGATGGGGTCATTGGCAAATGTTCCCTCGTCAAAGGCTATTGTCCTGTTAGCGGAAGCCAACTTTTTTTTCCGTTTTTTTTTCCCCAGCCGTGGAATTGTATGTATGTAAGTCTGCAAAGGCGGCGCGGGCCGTTCTAGAATATTGGAGTCTCGGGTTTTGTTTGCTTGACTTACGGTCATCGAATGCAAAGACCCATCCATTCCAGTCATTCATCAACTTAAGTGTTTCGAGATCAGCATGCGGGGCGCATATTGCGCTCATATAGGCAATATCAAGCCGACTCCAGATGACCGCTGTCTTATCGTTCATGCGCAATGCGCTGTATAATAGGGCTGTTAGCGAGCAATGTCTCAAACATTACCTAGATGGACGGCGTTGGACTCTTGTCCCAAGTGGACTTACGTTTTCAGCCATTCGTCTGATAAAGCTTTCGATGTCCTGTACAAGGGATTGACTTCTGGTTCCACTGCCATAATCGATGAAAACAGTGCTTCTGGAAGCTTAATCCAGTGACCCTCGGGTTCGGCAATGTTGACCGGGTTCAGACAGGCATCTTTTTGTGGTGTGGCTTCTCCAGAGCGGCTTGGAGGCGGTGTGATTAGGCTGGGTACCATTGTGTGTATGAGGATTTTCGTTTAGGCCGCAAGGTAAAGACTTGGACTTTGGGGTATTAATTAGCAAACGAGCTGTTCGCCGACAGGAACGATGTAGGGGACTGGCTACTTTTTGAGAGCGAGCGGGAGCGGAAGATACGGGGTTTAAGGGACTTTGCAACTCCACCACTGACCTGCATGTTGGCTGTTGGCTGATACTCATTAGCTAGAGCACCTTACTAGTATGTAGGCCTGATTCTTGTTTGTATCTGGTCTGCTGGTCCGGTTTTGATTGCAGAGGGAGTGTGCAGCCAGTGCAGGACAGTACGGGCACGACGCTAGAGATGGTCTCCGTGGACGGTTCCGTCTGCGTGCCGGGGATGGTTCCTAGGGGCAGTCTAGACCAAGTTAGTGGAGAGGGGGGGGCGGGGATGTAATAAAAGTGGGAGCTTGGCCAGGGGGAGGAGGAGGAAAAAAAGAATTGCCTGCTCTGAACCATCTTCTTGGGTTTATCCTTACATATTGCTGACAAGCAGTGCCGAGAGTGGACTGCCATCACCTTCCTGACACATCGACGTGCATAAGATACGCGAACGAACCAACAACCAACAGACAGACGGACAAACCAACAGCCCGCCACGGAGGTTCGCATTAATTGACTGCCCATTGCATTGCAACACGGCGTAGCTACCTATTGGTGCACCACCATACGAAAATGGCATCCGAATTACGACGTCCAAGGATCAATTACTCCAGATTGAGCACCTCCAAAGACGAGGTCCGTTTCCTGGAGATTGAACCTGCAAACACAGTCAACGATCAAGTCGTCTGTCGCCTCGTCACTCTCCCTTTAAGCCGAGATGTCGAATTCATCGCCATCTCCTCACTGCTCGGCGACCCCGCAGACCAAGACAGAATCATTCTCGACCGAAGTCCCATTCCCGTCCCCGTCCACATCGCCCTCGCCCTCAAACATGTCCGAGCCGTATTCTACCCCGCCGTGAGCAAATCGAGCGAGAGCCTGGGCAGGGAGAAAAAATCACCGAATTGGCTGAGGAGCCTTCTCAGGCATTTGGGTGGGAGAGAGATGGACAACAGGCCAAAGCTGCGGGTATGGATCGACTGCATCTGCGTCAACTCGATGGACTCGAGGGAGAATTCCAAGAGCAGAGTCATCATGTACCACGTGTACCAGCGCGCGCAGATGGTAGTGGGCTGGGTGGGACTCAAGATACCGCAGACAGATCTTGGTATCCAGCTCATCCAAGCATTTGACAATGCGATGCCCGAGACGTGGCAGGAACCCGGCGACAAAGAGGAACACCCCGAGAACTACTCACCCCATCACGAGTGGGCAATTCCCATTATCCACTTATTCGACCCCCAAAGCGACGCTGCCATTGGAACTGCAGACTTTCTCAACAGGAACTTCTTCCACCGGCGCTGGATCCTCGAAGAGATGGCCATGGCCAGGGTGCCGACCTTTTTAATTGGTGATGCGATCGTTTCGTGGAAGCAATTACTACGACTCAATCTTGCCATGGAGGAGTTCAAGGATCACGAGTCAAACGTCTGCCCCGCATCTACAAGGCCCATGATACACGAGTTTCCATTGGGCACGATCCATGCATTGCTGGATGAGTTTGAAAAGAGGAAGAAGATGGCAAAGATGGAGTCACTCAATAGCACCTCTGTCACAGGAAGTGTCACGAGCGCAGACTCGATAAGCCAACAGGACTCAAACACGAGGTCGATACCATGAACAAAAGGTCACGGCGTAGAAGGGATATCCATGTTTCAGCAGCTTTGATACCGCTTGATTTCTAGCACTTACGGACTTAGTTCACGTTTCTTATGTTTCAATAAAATACCAATTCGTTTCTAGAATCAACAAGTGGCATTCAGAATGGAGCCTCGGTGATAACGCGGGACTAGATCCAAGTCAGTTGGGGTTGGTTGATCACCACTATCGAGCGGACGCATGAAACGATATGGCTTGAGAAGGGCCATGCGGCTTCATGACACTGATTCTAGCTCCCGATCGAAGAACCTTTTCTGAAGCATCGTCGAAACCTGTATGAAGCGTTTTAATTAAACTCAATGTTGATTCCATGCGCTACGCCTGCTACGCCTGCTACACCTTCTTTTCTGATGACACTCTGAAGGTTACAACACCGCCTGTCACGAGAGCCAGAACCTCGGTACCGCCAAGCGCAATGCTACCACGATTCCAGAAACAGGGTCGCATTCCCAAGCCTTCCTGATCAGCGCAAAACACTGGAGAAAGGTAACAACGGCCACTAGAACAAATGAGGCCAGGATACCGAATCAAAAAGGGCTCAACCATGCAAAGACCTGGTGAGAGTTACGCAAACCACCACCATCATTCCGGATACCCTTCACTGATTGCATCAGGTGGCTGGCCCTGAGACTAGCCCACAATCCCTAGAGCAACGAACGGCTTTCTTCAGCGGCACGAAATTGTTTCTAGCTGCGGGCTGGCGGGTGAGGCTTAGTGAGGGACCCTTGACCTTGCCAGAATGATATAGCTTCGCTAGCATTGGTTTAACATCTGATACTGACTCGGATCGGTATGACATGACGATAAAGTGGCAATTAGTGTCTTGTGTGATGGTTTACTGATCAACAGACGATTACAAGCACATTGAGCCAAATCAGAGTCCGACACGTCTCTCTACTGCCATTCAATTCCGTCTCTCCAAGTCTTTGGAAAGACCGTTACCATACTAGTCAGGGACAGGGGTTATGACTGGGGCAAATTTGCTCTAGTGCAAACGGCTCTGAAAATAGCATGACCATTCTCTGGTGGCTGTTGTCTAGTGCCGAGCTAAATGATAGTGGTATGAGGAAATGATAACGAGGGGGCAATTCTGCGATCTTTGCGAATTGATGCAAAATCCATTTTCATATTTAAACGTATTCAGTACGATTAATTAACCCAATCTCATTCTATAGATTAGTATGCCAAGCGATGCAGACACGGACAACATTGGCATATCTAATGTTGCACCACTAAAGCACCTGTCAAAGGCAGCCCGCAAGACATGCCCGCAATGTACGGAGTATCAACAGGCACTCCAGGACCCTCTTGCTGGGAACAAGTGGGTATCAGCACGCGTTGCAGCAATCAAGCATAGGCTCAATCGTACGCCCTCGTCTAACTAAATAAAATCACTCATCAACGATGGAACACAAACCCCATCCCCATCGCCGCTGTAGAGTAACATGGTCTTGTCTAGTGTGCCCTGAAAATCCAGGCAGTAACCTTGTAGACTGTCCTTTTGCGGTTTGGCGCGGCCTGCGACATGAGCATTACGAATACTTTAGAAGTGCTAGTGGCTCTTCTGCAATTTGTTGTCTAGCTCCGGATAGCCTCCGGTCCGCTCCCGCACGTGCCGTTTAGTTTTATATTAACTCGGTGCTGCTCCGTAAAGCATGTGTCTCGTATGTATGTTGGTTGTTTGTTGTTGGTTCTTAACGTTACAACTCTCGCTGGAACTGCATGCATACTTACACAAACTTTGTTGGGTTCACCTTGCTTCGTGCCGAACTTGCATGATCAGAAATTCGGCATTTGGCTGCCAAGTTATCTGTTGCAGTAGCGTTGACGTACACAGTCGTAACGCCGAGGCAAGCTCATTTTGGCCACTGGACCGCAATGATATATCACATTTCTGCAATCCTCGCCTGCCATGTGGATAAGCGGGATCCACGAATTTTCTTAGCCTAGCAGTCGACAAAATATTTGAGACTCAGATTAGTCCTAGATGGTTGGGATCTAGTGGAGGCTCCTCTGACGTTCTCTGTCAGACAGGGGTCAATTAAGATATAGATAGCGGCAATCCCACGTTCAAGATGCAAGACCGGCATGTCGATCCATCGCCTGACATGTCGAATGTCGAATGAGGGAATATTCAGCGTTTAGATATGCGTAAGATGTTACCTAGTCTAGTATAGTGAGTGTTACGGATGTAGATATCCTTTACCAAAACAATCCATCTGATCTGATCTTCCATCCTATCGATGATCAAGCCTGACCTTCTCGGAGCGATGAGTCAAACGCCGACTAGGACTTTCGGAGCGAGTCCTCCATGACTTGGATGGTCTTTTGGATAGACTCCAACCCCTCCCGAGCCTGCAGATATGCATCTTCCTTCTCTTTGACCTCTTGAGCCATTCGCTTAAACTTCTTTTTCATTTCTCTCAGCAATGAATCCTCACTCCAGTCATTATCCTTTTCTGGCCTCGATCTTTTCCTGACGCTGCTGTCCCCTGATGAACCCTCTGATGGTGGTTCCGCTGGCTGTAGCTCATCAGGTAAGGCTGGTGTTGAAATTGAATGAGACAATGGTCGTTCTTCCGTCACGTCCGACTCGGCCGATGAAGTTACAACATTTGGATTGTGTTTACAAACTTGAAGATGTCTATTCAGGTTGTAAAGACGTTTGAAGGGAGACCCTTTTGCGGACCTCTTGCAGCCTCTGTTCGGGCATGGAAACGACTCTTCAGGGCTGGATGCTGCATCCTTGTGCGCTTCTGTCTGATGTCGGTTGAGGGTAAAGGAATTTGCAAATCTCTGCTGGCATTTCGGGCATGCAAAGTAAGATATGCTCTTCTGGTCACTGCTTGTATTTGAGTTTATTACTTGATGTGACGCTACGTAGGTCTTTCGTTACGTACCTAGTATTTTGAACAACCTGACCAACCAATGCAATATTAACCATTTGGTTGAATGGATCTTGGCGGTTCGCGTCTCCGTAGGTCTGTAGTATTGGATCTGGGGTGACAGCAGCTGGTAGCTCTCTAGTGAGGTCTTCCTTCGCGGACGTTTCCACGATGCCTGCACTGTTCCTCGGTAAGACGTCGAACGACCAGAATTCTGGATCTTGAGGAGCATGTTGGACTAAGTAAATCGGATCAATGCCGGCGCCATCATCAGTGAATAGGAGGCTGTCGATAGTAGGGTGCTGATCAAAGCCTGTACTACTAGGTTCAGGCATAAGAACGCTCGGTAGGCCAACTGCTAATCGTTAGAAGTGTCTAGTGAAGCAATCTCAAGGTATCTTACGTTCGTAGTAAGCTGCGCCAGAATTCTCAAGGAAGTCATAGGCAGCTGGAGCTGGCGAGAACGTCGGGGCAGGAGCTTTGAACTTCTCGGGCTCAAGATCACCAGGACCGATGATGAACATCCAGCAAACACCCCATAGTACCAGCAATGCAGGCAAAATAGTCCAGGGCATCGTCGTACAGACGTGCCGCATATTATTGGGAAACTCAAATATTATCTGAGTTGGGCGGTTCCTGCAATACAGTTCCTCATAGGCGGATCTGAATCTCAAATTCAACCTTCTGATAATCGACGTAATCAAATCAAACAGCCCTGAAAGAATTGTGTCTGTGAAATCTAGCAGCGAACTGTATTTGCTGAGTATGTCGGAGAGAGCTTTAGTTAACGTCATAAACTCGACAAACCGTACACTTGAAGGCGTACCCTTTCTAGCTTGCAAAAGTGGCAGCAATCGACTGTTAAGGCGGCAGAAACTCCGTGAGCGTAAAGACACTTCGGAAAGGAGCGCTTCAAGGTCGTGATACTGTGATGTCTCGACAGAAGAGGTGTTCAAATAATCGATGAAATCATCCAATGACTCGGCATATCGAATACTGTGAAGCTCAAAGAACGCCTGCTCCCATGCGCGCTCAAAGTCTGAGATGGCAGATGCAGCCTTTTCGACTTCGATACATTTTGTTTCGACCATAACAAGGCCGGCATAAATACCTTTGACCTCAGCGACGAGCTGCTCCTGGCTGATAGGTCGAGTCTCTGGTTGCTGCATCATCGTTGACTCGCTCCCAGAGGGTGGGTTTGGAAGGGAATCGCTTTCGGCTGTGTCTTTTGCAAGGGGCTTTGGGGCCATTGATGGACTATCGTTGGCACATTTGCTTGGTGGTACCGGCGCAGGAGATCTTTCTCGGCAATGCCTGGGAGGAATATCATACTTTGAGTTCACTGCCTGCTCTGGCAACCTACAGATGCTCATGTCGTCTCTCACGTATGCTTTGCGAGGCCTGTGCTGTATTTTTCGATGATTGTCCGAGTCAGCCACGGGCGCAGCAACTCTCGAGTCACTGGTCTCTACTTTGTCTGTCTCAGACCAGAGGTAGCGCCTTGAGAGTGGCTGTGCTCTCTGTGACTGACTTTGGCGTAGACATTCTAGCTCCTCTTCGTTATCTTGATGATGGCCAAGCTGAGGATTGGCCATGGGGGATGGTGGGTAGCTCTGCCAGAAGTATCGTAAACGAAAAAAAGTGACGAGATAAGAAAGGCTCGTGCTGTAAGGCTAGTTCGCTAAGGCAAGATCGACTCTTTTGAAAGACTGGATGTTGGGGGTGAGATCGAGGTTAATGAGTTTGAGGTGCCTTTTGGGGTGCAGCGGGGTTGGTTTTGGGGTGCGAGGTGAGGCAGTCAGCGAACCGGTTGCCTTACAGAACGGAGCCAATCAAGAATGTTTAGAGACGCCTCATTCACCCCGACCCCGGAAATGTAATTGGTCTTTTTTGTTAGGCATATTCCTTAGGCACTTGAAGATAAAAGTAGAACGCACCATACATAGACTATTGGTCAACTCATCAAGCCTTATCTATACAAAGGCTGCAGATGGCCTAGACATCTTACTACCTAAGCTTTGCCAACAAGCAGTAAACACCAATGAGATATGCCAACTCAAACGTCAGCTGTTAATGATGGTTCAACCTCGAGAGCAGACCTCTGTTCAAGTTTCGTAGCAAAATGGCTTTACAGTGGAAGTCTCAACAAAAGATTGCCTATGCTGCTATCGCATTTCGAAAATGGCGGTAAGGATCTCTCAGACAAGCCTGTCCTTGCATCACAATGACAAGCCCACGGAATCATTCAAAAATAAGGGGCCTCCAGAAGATTAATGCACAGCTATTGCTATGACTACTCACATTACACCGCTTGATAGAGGTATTGAGCTCCTGCGCCAGCAGTCCTTCTTATTTCTTTAGATCCTCTTTTCCAGAACCAGGCCATCTCCAATGGGGCTGCGAACTTGGTTTCACAACATCCCTGCGCTTACTACGAGTCTCGTTGGATGATATGGCTGGGAACGAACTGTCCCAACATTATGATCGAGGTTGAATACAGAGAAACGGTCTAAGAACTGACCATAATAATGTAGTGGTTATGGTTATAGGAGTTTGCAAGACTATATACATGAAAGGTAATGATGAGGATCCATTATTCAATTCCCTTGGTGACACCTTGGTAATGCGATTTTGCGACGGCACGACTGATCGATTGCACCCTTCCATCTACTGAGCACAACCCGACTTCTTACCCGTCACCCAGTCTGCGGGTGCAGTCGAATACAGAGACGAGACCAAGTAGCAACTGACGCCATTATGAGAAAAGCCAGCACAACCGGAGTCGCCGTTACACGCAGCAGCACAGTCGTCCAGAGTCGATGTGAAACCCGTTTCGACACTGAAACCGCCAGTCATGATGTAACCGCATTCAATCTTGAAATCGCCAACGCACTGGCCGTGTGCAGCAGGACAAGTGATATCCTGGTGAGGTGCCGCAGCCTCTGTAGTCGTGGTGGCTGCCTCAGTGGTTGTATCAGCCGATGTGAAAGTTGTCACGGCAGTGGTCTCTGTCGTTTCGGCCGCAGAGGTTACCGATGATTCAACAATTGTGCTTGTTGGCTCGGAAGTCGAGGTCTCATTGGGTACTGCGGTGGAAGTCGTCTCGAGGAGCGCGGTGGTAAGGGTTGTTTCGGAGAAAACGACTGAAGAACTCTGGGGCTTTCAAGGTCCAGCTACAGCAACGGCAGCGGCCGTAGAAAGCATGAGGAAACGGGTGGCGACCATGGTGAAGACCAGTGATTTTGAGCAACTAAATGAGTGACTGAAGAAGACAAGAAAAGAGTGAAGTTGAAGGTCGAAAAAGAACGAGCCTGACTACGTAATGGAAAGTCTCGGTCTTTATTTATCTCTTGATGGTCTCATCGTGTTCCCCAGAGAAAAGTCTCATTTCCACCAAATGCATCTGCGTCGACTCTAATAGGGATGCTTGACTGGAGTGGGCAGTAGAGTCGCGGAACCGAATTTGACAGGCCTGTGATCTTGGAGCAAGCAATTCCGCATCATCTTCCCCCTGTGGCTTGCCACCATTCAGATAGCTTACATGGCGAATGGGCGTTGCGCTAATGTGCAATCACGGACCTCAAATTCAGTGGCGCGAGTCAAGCTGAGCAGAATTGCTTTTCAGCAGAGCGATACCGTTATGTAAGGTTAATTTTACACTGCGACTTAATACAATAGCTAAAGCTTATTGCACATTCGGCTTGCCCCTGAAACGTAGGGCCAATAATCCTTCTAGACGAATAAGCTAGAAGCCGGCGAGAAATGTTTCCTCGTGACCAGGACCCCATTTTCTTCGGCAGATCATGCTACCATGTTCCGCTTTCTGCCGCTCGCCCATAAGCTTGTGCCTTTCTCATCATGGGACGTTACCCAGCCTTTCTTTATAGGTAAGCTCCTCATCAAGCTGTGCACCCTCCTTCGCCAACAGATCCGCTTCAGTATTCCACTCTCGCGGAATCTTCCAAAGCTGAATCTTGACAGCATACTCATGCCAGCGCTCTACCTCTCCAAGAAATACCTGCCACATATCCACATTGCTTACAACCGCTCCGTCGCTTTTCCTCCATCCCCTTCGTAGCCATGCTCGGATCCACTCTGTTGCACCTTTGACGACATATTCTGAATCAGTCGCCGGGACAAGAGTGGTGAATCCTTCGCTAGCCCAGTTCCTGTAACGAAGGGCGCCGATGATAGCTCGAAGCTCTGCTCTGTTGCTGGTTGGGTTGGCATAATCGCCCAATGGACCCTGGTTTTCCAGACGCTCGTTTACACTCGTAGTGGTATTTGGTTCCTGAGGTCCAAAAACAAATGCCCGTCCTCCCTTGGGTTCAACTTGTCCATTGCCGAGGCATGCACCATCGGTGTAGATAAGAAGGGACTCTGGATCATCCGCTCGAATAAATTGTGTTACAGGTGGGTGAGCTTTGCGTCCAATGCCTGCCGGGAACAGACTTTGAGGAGTTGCTGAAGGGGGCGGTTCAAAAACTGTTGGTAGGACTGATCCGCTGCCTCGAGACATTTCCATGTGGCGGATGGGGTCAGTCTCTCAATATCTAGAGCGCCAGCGCGGTCGAGATCGTCTTCATATTCTTCTGGACGTCTCACTCGCCCTTCGATCGCGTCATCGCCAAGGACGTCATCCATAAAACTGTAGTCGACACAGCAGCTTCCGCAAACGACCAAGCCATGATTCCCACAGACCAAACGGCCATCAGGTAATTCGACTGGGGAGTCGGGGGCCCAACTCATGTTGATGAAGTCTATCCTTAAGGATGGACATTTTGCCTTGGTAGGAAAATATACGTCTTGACGCGGAGAAACTCGTGCCTTGGATATGAGGCTTGAAGTTTGGCAGCGAATGCTGGGATCAATTCAGAGGAAAATCTCAGCAAAAAATTAGAGAATGAGAACCACTAGAAGGACGCAATTGATTAAGCCAGTTTCAGATGAATAGGTCGCGAATAATCTCTGCTGTTTAGTGCTGCAAGCCTCGGCCGCCCAAAAAATGAATTTGTTCAGAGTTGCAACAGTTACTCAAACTCATTGCGAGTCCCGGTGTTAGTCTTCTAACGAAGTGTCTTCGATTCACGAGTAGTATAGTTGGTGGATAAAGTACTCCACAATATGCCAGGCAGAAGCGATTGCACGGACCCTTCTCAACGAGCACAGGGTAATTACTTAGATATTTGACCTTCTATGGAAACACCAAAACCAATGACACTTATGAACAGATGCAATGAATTGGAGAGAAACAAGAAGAAGAGTGCCGAGACCCAGACCTTATATCTCCAGAGAGAATAGATACTAGATAGGTAGTGTTTTCTTTGACTTCAGCCATTCCTTTTACACAGGTACGGCACTGGGCTGCAACGTGTGAGTTTGGGACAAATCACAGCCTATACTCAGCACTGTAGTAATAAGAACCGTTTGGTTAAGTATTAATTGCTTCAATACACAAACCCCATTATCCTTGCGAGAGTGGCCAGTAAATTCTGTTGGCAACTACTATCACGAGAGTCGTTTTTCGAAGAGCGGATGATGAAACCTCCGTGGACATTTGTTCCTCCGGCAGGTCAGGTCACCCCACGGCAATCATTGGTCAATTCCATACCTTCCAACGCTGTCAACAAATATCGATTGATAATCGTAACAAGTATCCCGGTATCGTTAGTCGCATCATGGAAATATTCAAGCCCAAATAGAAACATCAGCAGGCAGCCTCAAAGACGATGACTCAAAGTACATAGGCTGTTGACCGCGTGCATGCCGAGACAGTGGCGCAAAGGCTCGGGTGACAGCGCTGTATACCATAATGAAGGGACGTTGAAGGAGGCATGATGAGGCTTCGTGGCACTCAATTGCAAGCCCATGTCATGCCATGAGCTTGGCGATAGCATCTTACATGAAGGCTCACTCTTCAAGCCGAAGACCCCATCGGAGGTTCTCCAAAGCCTTTTAACTGCATCAAGTAATTGCAAGCGTCTCATCCCCATCATCAACATGTACCTTCAATAGCCATGTTGCTCCCCCGCACTCCAACGGCGGTCTTTTATTCCTCCGCCACTAAACCACGAGAGTATGAGGCGTCGAGGTCTGGACTGGATCTAGCAAATGTTGATCTGGGGGAATCCGGGGCCCCAGGAAACTCACCCATGGAGAAGTTCTACTAGCACGAGACTCAGATATATAACATGCCAGACCACTCGCTTCAATCTTGGCCTCCCCAGACTCAACTCACCTCTACAACTTCTTGAAAATCATCATGACTGCCTATTCCAAGCGTGGAAGCATCGAGCAAAAGCCTGAAGACAATTTTGTCGAAATGTCTGTTGCTGATGGAGCTGAGAAGCCTGGTGTCCTTGTTGATCCAGAGGCGGATTACTCTGGTGCGGTGAAGAAGACGGATCCAGCTGAGATTCGTCTTGTTCGCAAGCTGGACTTTCGCATCATGCCTACTCTTTGGGCGATGTACTTCCTCAACTACGTGAGTTTAGTCCTGGCTGTTGGTAGACTGTGCTGACATTGGTAGCTTGATCGAAATGCCATTGCCCAGGCGCGCTTGAATGGTCTCGAAGACCATCTTGGCCTCAAGGGAACGCAGTACAACACGTGTATCTCAATCCTGTTTGTCGGGTATGATGAATACCTTCTTCTTTTGTTGCGAAGACGCTAACCTGTGATAAGCTACTTGCTCATGCAGATTCCATCCAACATGCTCATCTCCTCGAAACGCGTCCGTCCCTCGCTGTACATGTCCATCTGCATGATGGGCTGGGCCATCGTGTCAGCCTGCACCGCCCTCGTCAAAGACTACAAAGGCCTCGTCATCGTTCGATTCTTCCTCGGTGTCGCTGAAGCCCCCTTTTATCCAGGAGCCCTTTACCTACTGGCAATCTTCTATACACGAAAGGAGATTGCTATGCGACTGTCGATCTTATACTCAGGCAACATCTTCGCGACGTCCTTCTCTGGTTTGATCGCGGCAGCCACTTTCGGGACAATCGATGGACATCACGGACTCAAAGGCTGGCAATGGCTCTTCATCATTGAAGGTGTCTTGACCTTTGCAGTCGGCATCATCGGAATCTTTACTCTGGCTGACAGTCCCTTGACGACTCGATGGTTGACCGAAGAAGAACGACAACTTGCCCACGATCGAATGATACGCGATACTGTCGGTCTGGAAGAGAGCAAAGGAGCTCGAGCTGGATTTTTCCAAGCCATCCGCGACCCTCGCCTGTGGCTCTTCTGTTTTATCCAGAACATGCATCTTTCTGCTTGTTCTTTCAACAACTTCTTCCCTACTGTCGTCGGCTCCCTCGGCTTCAACAGCACCATCACTCTGGTTCTGACTTGCCCACCTTACCTTGTCTCTGGTTTCTTTGGATACCTCGCAGGATGGTCTTCAGGCCGATTCAACGAGCGAACTTGGCATATCACTGCCTGTATGGGAATGGCACTCGTCGGATACATCATCTCCTGTGTTACGCTCAATACACCTGCCCGATACATTGCTTGTTTCCTGTTCGCCAGTGGTGCATATGCAGTCAACTCAATGATTCTTGGCTGGGTTTCCGCAACGCTTGGATCAACGGCAGAGAAGAAGTCGGTCAGCTTGTCGATCGTCAACGTGATCGCCAACGCTTCGTACATCTACACTGCGTACCTGTACCCTAAGTCAGATGGACCGCGATATCTGATTGGAATGGCAAGCAATGCTGGATTTGCGACTCTGTGTATTATCGGCGTTTGGGCTATGAAGATCTGGCTTGTCAAGACTAACAAGAAGCTTGATCGGGAAGGAAACACAGGCGCTACCCGATACGCTTACTAGAGCGTGGCCTGGCTGGCGATTCATTTAGAACAGCTATACTGTGATAATGGATTGTGTCAATTATCAAAATGAATCGTAACATCTTAATGGTCCTTCATCAGTTAGTTACAATAAAGTCATCAACAATCACGCCTACCTTACTACATCCATCTGTATGCGCACCGTGAACCAGAAGCATCATTGATTTGAAACCGGTTGGTAGATGCCCTTAGAGACCCCTTATCCTGATGGGCAACATCTACCTCATCAATAGTCATTAGCCCCATAGAGGGCGCCTATGTTTGAACCTTGTATTCAATGTTGCAGTGACCTACTGTGAATGAATGGCCCAATGCCTCTCATCAGGGCGATGCAATGGGTGACGCATGGTTTACTCTGACTGATGGATTCAGCAGACAGCATTGAACGAAAGCTGATGCAAAAGCGCATCCAACCGGGCATCACGGCATGGACCAACCTATAAAAGGCGAACAAGGGCGAGCATGTTCTTCCAGTAAATATTTTGCACCGACTACATTCCACTGGCCAACGAGCTCACCACAACTCGCTGCATTCCACATAAGTCTCCGTCAAAATAACTCACCAATAATGGAGCATTATCCGTACAACCCCGCTGAGCGGAGGCCTAACCGCTCCGCATCCCCCCAATTTCCAAATGACTGGGAGGGGAACACTATGGAAGTAAGAAACACTCACGATGGCCGTATCGAATTCCGCATAACTCTGTTCGATTGGCCCTGCTCTACCTTTGACTGCATAGTGCCTTTAGATGAAGCAGAGAACCAGCGACTTGTCTACAAGACTCAATGGCAACGGAGGCATTGGATAAGCGAGAAGGTTCAGATAGAACTGGATCTCTTCACTGGCGGTATGTTTGAGGATGATGGCTTTTTGCGCCAGCTGAGGCAACTTGTACAGCTATCGCATGATATGTTGATGGGCGAGTTAAGGTTGCATTGCCTTAAATGCTGGCCCCATGAGGCTGCTTTGGGACCCGATTACAGACGTTGGATGGTGGGCGGAGAATAGTCTACGACGACTATCAATCTGAGAGTATCGCTTCCTAATACAAGGAGCTTAGTCACCCAGTATAGTAATTAGTACTCATGATATTCTCATGACATTGGCGATCCAGGCGAGCGCCGACTGTTGGTGAATTGCATGTCAATTGAAGCTAGAGCTTGAACCTGGCCCTCATAATTTTATTCATGGACTGGTGACCAGACATTAGAAAATACAACATCCCATACTGTTCGAGGACCTTCAAGCTCAGTAGAGTGTAACGCAACTGAACCATGCTGCACAAGAAAAAGAAATACATTCCCTGTGCAACGTGATGTCGCGTGCACTACAGCGCTTTAGCACCAGTAATCGGTGCGGTCGATAGGGGAGCAACCACTACTAGGTGCACAGAAGAGCCTGTATACTCTCCCAACGTTGAATCAACAAACCTCCACCTTTTGTCATCCGCTGACGGATTCGACCAAATGCTTAGCACATACTCGCGCACGTAAAATCGCGAAGATTACAAAGGCAAAACAGACTCAGTTTGTCCATCGACTAGAGTGAATAACAAAAGAACACGATCAACGCAGAATTCGAACCTACACATGCTTGTACAAGACTCCAATCTGTCATAAACCTCTATCGAACTCTAGAGCCGAAATATCTGAAGCTGGAACGAGATTTAGACACCATGGCTCTTGAACATCATATTCATTGTTCGGCCGAGCCTCGAATAGTCTGGTCGCTATATATATTAGTTTTATCAGTGCGTTGCATTTCGAGTTTCTGGGAAGCTCAAAGCGCAGTCCACGACGGTTCGCACAACCCGGCGGAATTATGGTAGCTGCGGAATCGTGAAGGATCGATGGCCCCTGAATTCACGCCCAGAAAGACGGTGCACTTCATAGTCATGAGTCCACTTCGCCTCTGTAACGTGTCTGCCAGCGCTTATGCAGACAGTATTAGGTAGCCATTCTATGCACAGCTGTCAAATGCAGTGGCCCAATTGTCATGACCCGATCAAATGTGAAGCAGAATGAAGCACACCGCTGTGCAAGCTATTGACTAGCTATGCATCCGTGAAAGACATACAGCACTCAACCAGACTTGCATTGAGCACCAAACATTCACTATTATGTCGTGCTCGGACCTGCCGGTTCCTTTGAACGTGGAAAAGATCACCAGCTAGCTCAAAGCTGACTTTGCACTAAAAAATGTGACAGCTCACTTATTTTCTCTAGTGAAACCCTTGTTATCCAATCAGGTGGTCTAGGTGATACAAGGCTGGAAAGTATGCTCATAGATACATCATGTACGGGAGCCTTTGATCGTAAAGACTTAATAAAACACAGCCTGAAATCACAAACCACCACTTTCAATCAGGAATGCACGTGCTCCGTCTATCATCGGCGTTCCTAGGCTTTTCCTTGCAATGAGTACTTGAGCATTTCAGCTACACGGCTGATCGAAAGTTGGTAGCTGCACAGAGATAGTTTGGACTTCCAATACTGATGACTAGTGATATTTTGGAAAAGCAATATATGATCGAAATGGCAACTGTGCTTTGATTCTGATGACGCGATGCATATTTTGTCTCACTAGCTAAAGTTGAAAGTGAATTGAGGCACATCGATTCGTCAATTGATAGTTGGCAACTTGATTTTCACCTTTACTTATTTCTTACTCGCGGCGTAAAGACGTCAACCGTGCATATTATAGCATGCACCAAGCGACAGGAGACTTGAGACATGCAGGGCGCTATTGGAAGCGTCAACTGTCAATTGGACGTCTTCCGAAATGGTGATCTCTCATCCTCAACAAACCCCTCAAAAAGCTTGCTTTCAGTGCAGATCAATTACCTGGCCTCAAAGTATCTGCTTTGATACAGGAAAGATCAGCCAGTAGCTGAAAGCTGATGCGAAACTAGTGGACAGTCTGCGATACGTATTCTGTCTCATCGCTTTGACACTGATCGGCGGTGAAGTTCTTGAGCATTGTAGAAGCGGCAAATTTGGGCCTCCTTCTACAACATGAACAGCGCGAGCAATGGTGGAATTTTCTGGATTTGAAATATTTATATTGAGGTCATCCTACTTGAAAGCCTCCTTTCTTTCCTCGTCTAACATACCACAAGCCATATCCCACAAACATTCCCTACTTAGCCTTTACATTCACATATTCAAGGTCAGTCACTTATATGTTTTGATTAACACCGGCAAGCCTCTAACTCTTTCACAGATGTCTTCTGCGCAGGGATTTATCAAATCTAGCCAGCCCGGTAGATTCACCGCTACATTCAGCATCGACGCCGGTTTGTACCACTTCTCAGGCACCATCAGCCCGCCAACTGCGCCCTTCGAAAGCAACTTTGCGACTCTGCAGTACAGCTCTCTTGAGAGCCTCGAAGGGTCCCAGCAAATTACCGGAATAATCGGAAGCCGCGACGAGGTTTCATTAACGTTTGACGATGGTACGTCAATCAAGGGGCCTCTGAATCTTCCGGTAAGCCCTGCTTCTCGAGTTGAGGGTACGGGATACTGGTCCCAGGAGTAGTTTATCTCGATTGTAATTCAAATGGCGACAGATCCCAGTTGGGAGTGGTTCGGTGGAAGGGGGGACAGTATGCAAAGTCAGGACCTATTTCGCGGCCACTCATAAGAGACAAGTCAATGCCACAAAAATTCCCCAATGAAACAGTTCTGGGTAGTGATACAATGTGTGACCAACAACAATTAGTGAAGGTTGAACAGAAATTAGTAGTACTGCCCAGCATCTTCCTTCAAACATCTGCCATGTCCTCAAAGCCGCTCCTGCGACCATCTCGCCTAGAGATTCTCACCACGGAAAAAGAAATGATCGACGCCTAGTTGCGAGCTGAAGCGAAGCTATAGGATAGCCAAGACCTTGTGTACTCCATATAAATCAATCAATTAGATTCCCGAATTCGCCTTGCGCTAATGCGACTTGAAGGTCAAAGCGGAATGCTTGAACTTTCTGGAATGTGGTGTCAACATTCTCATCGCCCCAATCTCCAGCTATATCTCTGATGGGTTGACAGGTCAGTCTCAGACCATTTATCATTTGCACCCCATGTCGCATGTCCGCTTCGAAAAGTGCAATCGAAATCTCATTCATCTTCATGTCCCCTTCTTCATAAGTATGCAAAGTTCTGTATCAGAGTAGTCACCGAACAAGAGGCCGGTCTACCTAATCACTCAATCAACGCCTTCCGTAGAGAGCACAATCATACAGCGAACTCAAAGCCGTCTTTGATATCGAAGGCCATAATTACAGCTAGTCTGCGACGATATACCTCAAATACATGTATCTGGCCACCAAATCGTCAACCTATTGTCGGGATCAGAGGATATTCTTTGTATGGTGGAGATGTAAAGTCTGGCAGTGCTTCTTATGATATCAACAAAGTTACTAATGCTGTAGGTCAAGAAAAGTATGCTCGAGTCAGTGCTAATGAAAACCTCATTCACAACAGGAGTCAATGTGCTTTGCCAATACTGGGCCAATTTTAGAAACGAGACTCATACACCATGACTTAGATATCCTCCGCTGTATAGCAGTAGGTCTCATATACCACTCGCATGGGTTACATGATAGCCAGCTGGTGAATTCTGGAATGAGAGGGTATACTGGCAACGTAAAAAGAAATAGAAACACTGCTAAATTTGATACAATATGACCTGTGAGCTTGATCCTTCCATCCTCTCGTCGGCGTAAGAGACGACTCGGTCTTTGAACTCATCGAGATCAAACTGCGTTACCCAACCTTGCTCCTGGAGGGCCTGTACGGCATACACGATCCAAGTCACACAGCTCTGCTGCGGATGAGTGTTCTTTACCGGCAGGGATATAGAGTGAAACAGGTCATCTAGTTGAGGAAACGTGACATCCTCTGGCACTTCTCCGATGATGATACACCCAAGCGGTTTGGCGTTTTCATCTGGCTTGACATTTTCCTCGGCTCGGAGCCACCAAGTCATGGTAGGGTTATGCATGCGAAAGGTAACTGGATTGATCTCGGATACATCGGTAGCAGAGAAGGCGTGGTAGTCTCGCTCCTCGTGACCATCGGGCATGATGATGATGGCCCAGTGATATGCCTCATAGCCAAAGACTCGCCGCTTGTCCCCACGAGAGAAGTCACCCCGGTCATATAATGCCACAGCGACTTGCTGTACCATGGCGAGCAACTACGCTTATCAGTCTCCTATTACCACAATACTGCACGGTGACTAACCAGTTGAAGGCTTCATCCGAAGCCTGAAAGCTCTAGAAAACACGATCGACCTTGCCAGAACACGATGCGGGCCGGTTGAAACTCGATAGCCTGGTGCCAAACCAGGGCTTTTTAATGACCAGTTTCGCAATCCACGGGTTGTGCCGTCATCAACAAGAGATTGGGCTGGAGTTTAGGCGCGCGATATATGAAACTGATCATCTTGGGATTTCTCCGCGCCCAACGTTCAAAGTGGAGTGACGATCGGCATCGCTTGCAATCAAGATTCGTCGAGAGCTTACACGTGATCTGAAGCGAGAACCAATGGGGCGACGGACAGTTCACAGAGGATTCGAAAAGAGGAAACAGAGGGGGCTTGAAAAAAGGTGCAGTGAACATACAAAAAAGCAGCCAATAATTCGGTAAACATCAGATTGCTGCCCCGTTTAC